>NW_022146106.1:1603908-2203908 GCF_002938485.1 Sitophilus oryzae
AATTATTGAGTCTACCCCACGTCTACCCTACATCATAGTTTTACATTTTTTAAATAAAATTAGAACGACACTGATAAACCGGAATTTAAGTCGGCCATATTTGAGGCCCATCGCGGTGTACCTAAGATTTTTGATATGCTCCTTCCTTAGACTTCTTATTCAATGGCATATGCTAACAATTTATTAATTTGAAGAATTTCGTGCTGGTTTACATCAAAAACATTTTTATTCGTCAAAGTCATTTTGTCGTCGTCAAAATGTAATTTTGTCTTGTCAGTCACATATTCAATTAGCCTTATTTTAGTATTAACAAAAATAAATTTCAACGACTCAATCAGCTGTCTGACTTTCTTCTACGCCTATGCCTCGTTACCGAAATACTTTCACTTATGATATAATAAGTGAACTTCGTTGTAATTCCCCATAACGAGAATGTAGCACACGTTAAATAAGGCCTTTTATTGCCAATGGCGATCACTGGCGTTGCGTACGTATCTAAATGTAGAGAAGGCTGTTGACTCGTTTGTATTTGTTCGAATAATTGAACCGAAATATAATTATGTAGATGTATAATTCGTGAAAATAATACAGTTTTTATTAGTTGAGAAATTTAGGAAGTTGGGTAGAACGAGAAATGTTTTGTTTGGATGGGGCTTTTCAGATATCTGGTGAAAGATATTTGAAATGAAATAGTTATGTAAAAAGGTACGGCTGTTTCGGTAGACTTGTTTAATGAAGGAATTATTTGGGAAAATTAATGAAATTTATTCTGTAATGGATTTTAGGTAAAACCATTTTGGTTAATGAATATAATAATGAAAACTAAAGGAGTGTTCATAATTCAGTGAATTAAAATAAACCTGATATTAATATTGAAGAACGAATTATTATAAACTACTTTGTTTGCAACAATAATTTACATTTTATTTAAAATTATTCATAATTATACATTTTCAAAAACCCTCGTAAATATTATATATTCAGCAAAATTCTGCTAAATAGGTACTAAGTACTTTTTTTCACGTTTTATACAGGGTGTCCCAGAAATAAGTGCAAATATTTTAAGTGGTGGTAGATCTCGATAAAAGAAACATATTTTCTCTTTATCGTTTTTCAAATAAGTCCAAAATAACGGAGTTATTTTACTTTGAAAATTTCTAAAAAAAATATTTTTTGCTAAAATTTTGAGAACCACTTGATCTTTTCTGGATTTTCTATCTTGAAAATTTAATCTAATACATATGTTGCCATATTATCAAGAAATTATGTTTTTAACTAAAAACTAAAAAAAAATCCAAAAAATGTTTCAAAAAATTTCGTATTTTCAAAATTTTTTTTTCGCAAAAAAACCTCATCGGCGTGTTTCTGGGGTTGAACTATACTACCAGTTAAAATATTTGCACTTATTTCTGGGACACCCTGTATATGTTACTGTAAATGTCCGAAATGCGGTAAAACCTAGGATAAGCGCGCTAAATCTAGGATTTACCAAAAGCATGTGGTAAAAGACCAAAAACTATTTATTTTGCTTCCATTTCGGACTTTTACCGGACCCAAACAGTAAATCTTAGGATTTACCACACCGCATTGGTAAAATATCCAAATTTTTTGTTCGCATTTGTACATTAAAAAAAATATTGCCGGGCTGTAGAACTGCCAAACATTTGTATCTTTCTTACTTATAAAAGTTATTTGTATAATTTCCAAAACGCTATTACAAAATTTAATATTATTTTTAAACTTACACAATAAACTTGTCCTTAGCCATGTCCAAACGGATCTCACTCTATGACATTCCTTAATATAGTGCCACAAATTTTCAACGACATTGCATTCTTTACATTTATCAGTTCATCATATTAATATTGTGATTATATAATTTTTGCGCATTGTGATTATATAATTTTGTGTAGTTTTTTTAGCTATGTGGTTTTCGAAAATATATTTAGCGAATTCTCGAATACAGGGTGTTTTATAATAGTGTACAAATTTGGTCAAGAATCTTTTTTAATGAAAATTTACAATTTTTGAAAAATCGAAATTTTAGCTATGTACGACTAATTTGTATTGAAATTAGAAAAAAAAAATTTGGTGGTTTTTTTTAAATTTTTTGTTTTAAGGAAAATACGAGTTTTTTTCGAAAAATATGCATTTATAGTCATACATTTGGTCCTAAATGGTACAAAAGGCATTGTACATTTTACATAGGCCCACAATATATTGATATAGCGTGTATATTAAACTAGCTGTACAGAAATTTGGACCGATACGTATACAGAGTGTTCAAAAAATATATTTAATATTAAATAAACTTAAATTTTATTATAATTTATCTACTTATTTTATAAATAAAAATATTATTCTGATGTTGAAGTTTTCTTTTTAACTTGTGTTAGTTATCTGCTTTTAGTTACACTCTATATCAATAATTTTTTGGCATATGCAGAATATACAAAGCTTTTTGTACTATTTAGTACCATCGTATGAATAAAAATGCATATTTTTCGAAAAAACCTCGTATTTTCCTTAAAACAAAAAAAATTAAAAACCTGATCAAATTGATTTTTTTTCTAATTTCAATACAGATTAGTCGTACTTGGTAAAAATTTCGATTTTTTAAAAATTGTAAATTTGCGGTAAAAAAGATTCTTGGTCAAATTTTCACACTCTTATAAAACACTCTGTATACGAGAATTCGCTGAATATATTTTCGAAAACCACATAGTATCTTAATCACAATAGATGCATCTAAAAACTGGTCCAAACCGTATCCCAAAATCTTTTTTAGTTCAAGAGATATTCAACTTTAAATTTACCCTAAAATGCTGCTTGTCCCGATAATTATGTTCGGCAGTTTATTTGAGGAAATTGTCCACAAGTACTAGTTATACGCACGCCAGAAAGAAATCTAACAACTAACCTGTTTGTTTCACTTATTTTTAATGGTTAAGTCGTAAGGGGAATCCCCTGGTGTCGATCCCGCAGATCCCGCACGGTAAATCCCGCAACTTTGATCCCGCGGAATCACAGTGGGATCCAGCATTTGCGGGATTGCATGCCCTACTCCAGATTTTTTTCGAGATATACTTTGGAAATTTATGTTCTATTTCTGTTTTTTCCTAAATGTTATTGATTAAAATTCGATAAATGTCGTTTGTTTGTTTTGACTATATATTTGTTTTAGAGAAAAAAAACAAATTTTCTGATTTCATCTGTAACTGAATTCTTTTAATTGCAAAACATTTTATGACATAAATGTCTTCAAATTATTAATTATAGACGCATATCATATTTTATTTTTTCTGTGTCCCATGCTAATGACTGGATCTTCAAAAAAAGAGCCTAATGTTTTTTTTCTACATTTATTAAACCTAACCAAGGGACAAAATATATTTTCCTATAATTAGGAATTATTTTTAGCTAGATACCATACTTTTGACTAAAAGATACGTAACAAACCAAACTTTCTCAATTAAATCAATGTTTCTAGTACTAACAACTATTAAAAACGATTTATATTATTTTTTATTAAGCTAATTAAAGTTAACTATAAATTAATTTAGAACAAAAACGTCGCGTCGTAAAGAATAAATTCAATTTTTTAAAAATTAATATAACTTTTGGCGTTTAATTATTTTTTATATAGTTATACTTTTTCTCGATATAACAAGTCGTTGTGAAGAAAATTTCTATCTTTAAAATTACCGTTCTTGGCAAAATGGTGAAGTCGCTAAGTGGATATTTCTTTTAAAATTTCTGTAATAAATAAAATCCTTAAAATTATCCCTCTTAATAATTTTCATTCGCCATTTTGTGATGAAATTTATATAGATATATCCTTCCAATTATTGTATGAATATCTAATATTTTAGACCTTTCCACTTATGTATTATATTATATTATATTAGATTTAGAGAATATTTTGATCTCATATACTGTTAAAATATTTTTATATTTATATTAAAGTATAAAATTACATTTCTTCGAACGAAATTATATTCGCATTTATTATTATATTGCAGAAGAATTTAAAACAATAATATTATCTTAATTAGTCTAACCAATCGAATTGCAGTAAACCTCGCAGTAAACAAATTTGATTTCATATAAGTTTTAAAAAACTAAAATCGTATGCACTTTTATAGTTTTTTCATGCGTATAAACAAAAAATATATATTTTTTAACTGCAAATATGCTATATCTAATAATGTTATTTTAAGATTTAATTATAGATACTAAATTACACCAGTTTATATGGTATATACAGAGTGAGTAAAAAAACTAAATTTGTTGTTCCCTACAATTTTCAATGAATTACAACCATATTATATAACATAAATAAACATGCTTTTTTACAGCTTACTGCCCTAGGTACCCAAATGTTGTAAAGAGGATTGTGAGTACATAATTAGCATATCAATAAATACCATAATTTTTGAAAGATTTACTGGTAATCTGTTGGTTACAGGTATAATGGACTAAGAAACTGTTTATTCCCTATAAATATTTTATTAGGTTGTAAATGCCTAATTGTTATGTCAATATATTCTAATATTCAGAAAATTTGCATTCCTAATCTGTTTTTTACAAGTACTCAAATAAAGTAATAAATGAGTTTAAACGAAAGAAAATGTAGAAATTATAATTTTGAATAAATGCAATTATTTTGGGAACTTTACATTTATAATCTAATTTGTTACATGCATATGCATAATATAATTGACCTCTATTATGTTTATTTAAAGTACTACATGTCATATAGTAGCAAGTCATTTAAAACTTTATTTGTTTATTATTTTCGGATTGTTTAACCTTGCTTACTCAATAAGTGTGAAAGTAAAGGAATAAACATTATTGCAATTCATACCATTTGTATTTGTCTCTAAAAATATAAATTTTAATTCAACTAAAAGAGAAGATACAAATATCTACTTAATGTTCTAATGGCTTGATTGCTCATAGGTGTATTTTACTTTCTTAAGCTGTTCACTGTAACATTCACATAGGTACCGTATGATCGAGAAAAAACGGCGTCCAGTTGGCTGGGAAATGATGATCGATGACATTTCCCATATAAATTTAGATATAAAATGACAGCGATCTTCATTTCATAGCCATCGCTGACGCCGTTTTTATTCGATCATACGGTGCTTTAATATATTAATTTAAAACGTAAATTTTTAAATTATATACTGTGAGGATACAGAAAAAAATAAATAATAAATAAATAAAAAGAGTTAATTAGGAGTAATAATATTTTAGCTATGTATCGTAATTAGCGATCATAATAAATGCGATCATGTAAAACCTAGACATTTGAAATTCTACGTAAACATATTTATACTAGATATATATAAATATTTTATATTAGTACATTTTTTTATTATAATATATTTGTTTATTGATTAATAAATTTATAATATGTTTATATATAATATGTTTATACAGGGTGTTTCAAAAAACATGTGGGGATATTCCTTATGTAAAATCAAATTTATTTTTTATATCATCATAGGTCCTATTCTGCTTTGTTTCGTAACTATATGGGGTTAGTGCTATGTTTTTCGATTTATTATAATTTTACTCTAAGCGCTTTTAGCGATTCAAATGAAATTTTCAGGGTAAAAATTACTAGAAGTGCGACGTATTTCAATGCCAAAAAAGTGTCAGACAGATTTACCAGTGGCGTGCATTTGGGCTATCACTGAAATATTTTTCTAAAAAAAACCTGTGCGCCACTAATGTTTTTCTCTTGTTAACAAAATTATATAGACTGTTTAATGCCGACTAAAAGGCGTCTTGTGATAATATATTGTCGATATTGGGCACCTTGGTGAGATAAACGCAATTAGTAAATTTGATTAAACAAATAATTAATTAAGTTTATTTTTATTTTAATTTTATTAGTCATATCTTCGACTGCTTTGTGCTTTTGGATCTCTTTTTACAGGGGTTGTTTGAAATTATTATTTTTTAGGGGTAGATATTTCGACTGTCAGAAATACGACTATAAGTTTTTTTTTCACGAAAAAGAAAATTGAAAATTTGGAATTTATTGAAAAAAAGTTTTGATTTGTTTTTTAATTTTTAGTTAAAAAACATCTTCATAATATGGCAACATAGGTAGTAGATTAAATTTACAAGAAAGAAAATCCAGAAAATATCCAGTGGTTCTCAAAATTTAAGCGAAAACATATTTTTTAAATTTTCAAAGTGAAATATCTCGGTTATTTTGGACTATTTGAAAAACGGCAAAGAGAAAATATGTTTCTTCTTTCGAGATTTACAATCCTTGAAAATATTTGTACTTAGTTAAGACTCATCTTGTATATACCTCTTTATTTTATTATATATGTATATCATTGTGGATTTTATGGACTTTTTTAAATGTAAACACAACATTAAAGGAATAATATTAAGTAAATGAAAATCAATTGTTAGATGTAAACAATATATATATTCAAAATCAACGATATTTTTGTCAACAAAGCTTAATACTAAACTGCAAATGTTATAATTATAACTAACATGGGCATCAATCAAGTACAAACAATTAAAATTAAAAACTATCACAGCAATCAATAGTATTATATACAATATACATATAAGAAATACATCAGTCTTACAATATAGTCACTACTAAAAGTATTATATTTCTAAACGTTGTCATCAAATCTTCTTATATTTTACAATATTTCCACTAAGAAGGAATCCTTTTGCTTCAATTCCATCCAGTCTGAAGAATCTAAGGCTCCCGTCCAGTCTTTTTTTGAAGCTTTCATATTCTCGACTGCTTTCTACTTTTGGATCTCTTTTTACAGGGGATGAAGTTCTTTGGATTGCTTCCGTTGGTTCTTGCGGGACGAAAACTTCATTTGCAGCTTGGTTGTTAATTAAATGCCGAACTGATTGTTGTTCTTGACCAACCGGATGCAGGGCATAATCGTTGAAGTAAAAATCAGTGCCATTTGCAGATGACCCATTCTCGACATAAATTGGCTGGTATAAATTATTGTTCGCCATGATGTTACTGAGAACACTTCTCATGCGGTAATGATTATATTCCTTTAGGAATCCGCTTTATATACTGTTAGACTACCTGCAGTAAATAATTCAAAGTCGTTCATAGTGCGATCCTATTGGTCGGTTAAAGACCCAATGGTATCGACTAGCCAGTAAACGTTTTATTGCATATTGGTAGAGAAGGTTATTTCTATGACTATAAAATATTATTATTTAAAAAATCCACTATTTACAAATTTGGTGTTTGTTTTCTATTTTAGTACATGGTACATTGCTTGAAATAAATAGCATTTATTTGTAAAATAGTAATTCGAATCGAATCATTTTAAATTATAACTAGAACAAGTGAAAATAGATTAAATATGATTGGTTTCTATTAGTTTAGATCATTTTATTAAATTAATATTTGCTAAGATGTTGTAGAGTATTTTGAAATATGTGATATCTTTTGTTAAGTTGCGAAATTATCTTTAGCTTTACTGATTCAATAGTCTTTAGTTAAAATATATGCATTATTTGAGGTAGACTTTTATAAAATTTTAAAACTGTAGTGAAATATTTGTTTAATTAGACGGTTGCAAATACATATTTTATTATTTATGGCAACATTAAACAGTGATATTATATTAACTAACGTAAACTATCCCCTAAATTAACTCTGTGCACTATCCCCGAAATGTTTTACTAAATATTTCTCGAAATATTTCGTGAATCATTTCGCACACGAAACATTCCTTAACTGAATTCTTTTAATTGCAAAACATTTTATGATATAATTGTTTTCAAATTATTAATTAAATATGAATACCATATTTTATTTTTTAGAGAGCACCAAGCCAATGACTGGGTCTTCAAAAATAGAGCCAAAGCCTTTCTTTCTACATTTACTAAACCTAACCCACCCATTTTATAGTTAAGCTCGATTTGTTGTCTTTTTACTCTATATAAATAACCACTACCTAGTGGCAGTAAGTACAAAAATGTCTTGTGATATATTGTCGATTTTGGCCGCCTTGATGAGATAAACGCAACTTTATTAATTTGCATTTATTATTATTAATTAACCCAAGTCTGTAATAGCACCCGTTAAAAAAATAATATTAATAATAGCCCAAACTGTTAAATATATATTCATTGATTTCCCCCTCATCAAAATCTATGAAAAAAAGTTCATATAAATATGGCTGCAAAAATGCATAGTTTCAAAGTTACAGGATGTGAAAACTTTAAAAAAGTATGTTTTTTGTAATTATTGTTGCGGACCGGTGTGGACTCGACCTAACCTAACTATATGGCCCGCCCTCGGATGACCTTAACATCGCATTAAAGAATAGACACCGTAATGATTCATTCGAAGATTCGAGAAGAATCGAGCTCTACTGGAATGGAGTAGTACATACGAGAACAATCGAAACCTTCTCTATGCACCTAACGATCTATGGACTATTCTAGAGATCTTTAGCGGTCGGTATAAAAGCCGGCGGCTGGGGCCTAGAGAGGGCAGTTATAAGTAGACTAGTACAGTTAACGCGCTAAAATTAAAAATAAATTCTTCGTTATAAATCGTTTGTAAATAGTTTTTTTAAGTCTTTTATCGTTATTGTTTTTGTTACTTAGTGTTAAATAAATATGTTTAAATAAATTGTGACTTTCTATCCACACGGAACCGACGAAAAACGTAACATTATCTTAAAACCATTTTTTTAATTAGCTGTAGGTAGTAATATTAAGAAAATGAAAATCAACTGTTATATGTAAACAATATATATTCAAAATCAACGATATTTTTGTCAACAAAGCTTAATATTAAACTACAAGTGTTATAATTATGACTAACATGAGCATCAATCAAGTACAAAAAATTAAAATTAAAAACAATCACAGCAATCAATAATATTATACAATATTCGTATAACAAATACATCAGTCTTACAATATAGTCACTAATAAAAGTATATCACTAGACGTTGTCATCAAATTTTATTATATTTTACAATATTTCCACTAAGAAGGAATCCCTTTGCTTCAATTCCATCCAGTCTGAAGAATCTAAGGCTCCCGTTCAGCCTTTTTTTGAAAGTTTCATATTCTCGACTGCTTTCTGCTTTTGTATCTCTTTTTACAGGGGATGAAGTTCTTTGGATTGCTTCCGTTGGTTCTTGCGGGACGAAAACTTCATTTGCAGCTTGGTTGTTAATTAAATCACTAGCTGATTGTAGATCCTTCACCAACCGGATGAAGGGAATTATCGTTGAAGTAAAAATCAGTGCTATTTGCAGATGACCCATTCTCTACATAAATTGGCTGGTATAAATTTTTGTTCGCCATGATGTTACTGAGAACACTTCTCTTGCGGTAATGATTATATTCCTTTAGGCGTCCGCTTTATATACTGTTAGACTACCTGCAGTAAATAATTCAAAGTCGTTCATTGTGCGATCCTATTGGTCGGTTAAAGGTCCAATGGTATCGACTAGCCAGTAATCGTTTTATTGCATATTGCTAGAGAAGGTTATTTCTATGACTATAAAATATTATTATTTAAAAAATCCACTATTTACAAATTTGGTGTTTGTTTTCTATTTTAGTACATGGTACATTGCTTGAAATAAATAGCATTTATTTGTAAAATAGTAATTCGAATCGAATCATTTTAAATTAAAACTAGAACAAGAGAAAATAGAATAAATATTATTGGTTTCTATTAGTTTAGATCGTTCTATTAAATTTATATTTGCTAAGATGTTGTAGAGTATTTTGAAATATGTGATATCTTGTGTTAAGTTGCGAAATTATCTTTAGCTTTACTGAAATTCAATAGTCTTTAGTTGAAATATATGCATTATTTGAGGTAGACTTTTATAAAATGTTAAAACTGTAGTGAAATATTTGTTTAATTAGACGGTTGCAAAAACACATTTTATTATTTATGGCAACATTAAACAATGATATTATATTAACTAACGTAAACTATCTCCTAAATTAACTCTACACTATCCCCGAAATGTTTTACTAAATATTTCTCGAAATATTTCGTGAAGCATTTCGCACACGAAACATTCCTTAACTGATATCTTCTAATTGCAAAACATTTTATGATATAATTGTCTTCAAATTATTAATTAAAGATGCATACCATATTTTATTTTTTAGTGAGCACCAAGCCAATGACTGGGTCTTCAAAAATAGAGCCAAAGCCTTTCTTTCTACATTTATTAAACCTAACCCACCCATTTTATAGTTAAGATCGATTTGTTGTTTTTTTACTCTATATAAACAACCACTTCCTAGTGGCAGTAAGTACATAAATGTTGTAAATAGGATAAAGAGGATTTTGAAAACATAATTAACATTTCAATAAATTCCTTAATTTTTGAAATTTTTATTGGTTTGTCTATTACAGGACAATGGATTAATGTAACAACCTAATAAAATTGTCATTCATCGATAACCTAATTATTATGTCAATAAATATTTAGAAAATTTGCATTGCTAATCTGTTTTTTATAAGTACCCAAATAAAATAAATGAGTTTAAACGAATGCAAATTAAAATTATAAGATATCTTGTGATATATTGTCGATTTTGGCCGCCTTGATGAGATAAACGCAATTTTATTAATTTGCATTTATTATTATTAATTAACTCAAGTCTGTACTAGCACCCATCAAAAAAATAATATTAATAATAGCCCAAACTGTTAAATATATATTCATTGATTCCCCCTCATCAAAAACTATGAAAAAAAGTTCATATAAATATGGCTGCAAAAATGCATAGTTTCAAAGTTACAGGATGTGAAAACTTTAAAAAAGTATGTTTTTTGTAATTATTGTTGCGGACCGGTGTGGACTCCACCTAACCTAACTATATGGCCCGCCCTCGGATGACCTTAACATCGCATTAAAGAATAGACACCGTAATGATTCATTCGAAGAATCGAGCTCTACTGGAATGGAGTAGTACATACGAGAACAATCGAAACCTTCTCTATGCACCTAACGATCTATGGACTATTCTAGAGATCTTTAGCGGTCGGTATAAAAGCCGGCGGCTGGGGCCTAGAGAGGGCAGTTATAAGTAGACTAGTACAGTTAACGCGCTAAAATTCAAAATAAATTCTTCGCTATAAATCGTTTGTAAATAGTTCTTTAAGTCTTTTATCGTTATTGTTAATTAGTGTTAAATAAATAGTGTTTAAATAAGTTGTGGCTTTCTATCCACACGGAACCGACGAAAAACGTAACTTTATCTTAAGACCATTTTTTTTAATTAGCTGTAGGTAGTAATATTAAGAAAATCAAAATCAACTCTTATATGTAAACAATATAAATTCAAAATCAACGATATTTTTGTCAACAAAGCTTAATATTAAACTACAAGTGTTATAATTATGACTAACATGAGCATCTATCAAGTACAAAAAATTAAAGTTAAAAACTATCACAGCAATCAATAATATTATACAATATTCATATAACAAATACATCAGTCTTATAATATAGTCACTAATAAAAGTATTATATCACTAGACGTTGTCATCAAATCTTATTATATTTTACAATATTTCCACTAAGAAGGAATCCTTTTGCTTCAATTCCATCCAGTCTGAAGAATCTAAGGCTCCCGTTCAGCCTTTTTTTGAAAGTTTCATATTCTCGACTGCTTTCTGCTTTTGTATCTCTTTTTACAGGGGATGAAGTTCTTTGGATTGCTTCCGTTGGTTCTTGCGGGACGAAAACTTCATTTGCAGCTTGGTTGTTAATTAAATCACTAGCTGATTGTAGATCTTCACCAACCGGATGAAGGGAATAATCGTTGAGATAAAAATCAGTGCCATTTGCAGATGACCCGTTCTCGACATAAATTGGCTGGTATAAATTATTGTTCGCCATGATGTTACTGAGAACACTTCTCTTGCGGTAATGATTATATTCCTTTAGGCATCCGCTTTATATACTGTTAGACTACCTGCAGTAAATAATTCAAAGTCGTTCATTGTGCGATCCTATTGGTCGGTTAAAGACCCAATGGCATCGACTAGCCAGTAATCGTTTTATTGCATATTGCTAGAGAAGGTTATTTCTATGACTATAAAATATTATTATTTAAAAAATCCACTATTTACAAATTTGGTGTTTGTTTTCTATTTTAGTACATGGTACATTGCTTGAAATAAATAGCATTTATTTGTAAAATAGTAATTCGAATCGAACCATTTTAAATTATAACTAGAACAAGTGAAAATAGATTAAATATTATTGATTTCTATTAGTTTAGATCATTTTATTAAATTAATATTTGCTAAGATGTTGTAGAGTATTTTGAAATATGTGATATCTTTTGTTAAGTTGCGAAATTATCTTTAGCTTTACTGATTCAATAGTCTTTAGTTAAAATATATGCATTATTTGAGGTAGACTTTTATCTAATTTTAAAACTGTAGTGAAATATTTGTTTAATTAGACGGTTGCAAAAACACATTTTATTATTTATGGCAACATTAAACAGTGATATTAACTAACGTAAACTATCCCCTTAATTAACTCTACACTATCCCCGAAATGTTTTACTAAATATTTCTCGAAATATTTCGTGAATCATTTCGAACACGAAACATTCCTTAACTGAATTCTTTTAATTGCAAAACATTTTATGATATAATTGTCTTCAAATTATTAATTAAACATGCATACCATATTTTATTTTTTAGAGAGCACCAAGCCAATGACTGGGTCTTCAAAAATAGAGCCAAAGCCTTTCTTTCTACATTTACTAAACCTAACCCACCCATTTTATAGTTAAGCTCGATTTCTTGTCTTTTTACTCTATATAAACAACCACTACCTAGTGGCAGTAAGTACATAAATGTTGTAAATAGGATAAAGAGGATTTTGAAAACATAATTAACATTTCAATAAATTCCTTAATTTTTGCAATTTTTATTGGTTTGTCTATTACAGGACAATGGATTAATGTAACAACCTAATAAAATTGTCATTCATCGATAACCTAATTATTATGTCAATAAATATTCAGAAAATTTGCATTGCTAATCTGCTTTTTATAAGTACCCAAATAAAAAAAATTAGTTTAAACGAATGCAAATTAAGATTAAAAGATGTCTTGTGATATATTGTCGATTTTGGCCGCCTTGATGAGATAAACGCAATTTTATTAATTTGCATTTATTATTATTAATTAACCCAAGTCTGTAATAGCGGCCGTTAAAAAAATAATATTAATAATAGCCCAAACTGTTAAATATATATTCATTGATTCCCCCCTCATCAAAAACTATGAAAAAAAGTTCATATAAATATGGCTGCAAAAATACATAGTTTTAAAGTTACAGGATATGAAAACTTTAAAAAAGTATGTTTTTTATAATTATTGTTGCGGACCGGTGTGGACTCGACCTAACCTAACTATATGGCCCGCCCTCGGATGACCTTAACATCGCATTAAAGAATAGACACCGTAATGATTCATTCGAAGAATCGAGCTCTACTGGAATGGAGTAGTACATACGAGAACAATCGAAACCTTCTCTATGCACCTAACGATCTATGGACTATTCTAGAGATCTTTAGCGGTCGGTATAAAAGCCGGCGGCTGAGGCCTAAAGAGGGCAGTTATAAATAGACTAGTACAGTTGACGCGCTAAAATTCAAAATAAATTCTTCGTTATAAATCGTTTGTAAATAGTTCTTTAAGTCTTTTATCGTTATTGTTTTTATTACTTAGTGTTAAATAAATAGTGTTTAAATAAATTGTGACCTTCTATCCACACGTAACCGACAAAAAACGTAACATTATCTTAAGACCATTTTTTTTAATTAGCTGTAGGTAGTAATATTAGGAAAATCAAAATCAACTGTTATATGTAAACAATATATATTCAAAATCAACGATATTTTTGTCAACAAAGCTTAATATTAAACTACAAGTGTTATAATTATGACTAACATGAGCCTCAATCAAGTACAAAAAATTAAAGTTAAAAACTATCACAGCAATCAATAATATTATACAATATTCATATAACAAATACATCAGTCTTACAATATAGTCACTAATAAAAGTATTATATCACTAGACGTTGTCATCAAATCTTATTATATTTTACAATATTTCCACTAAGAAGGAATCCTTTTGCTTCAATTCCATCCAGTCTGAAGAATCTAAGGCTCCCGTCCAGTCTTTTTTGAAGGTTTCATATTCTCGACTGTTTTCTGCTTTTGGATCTCTTTTTACAGGGGATGAAGTTCTTTGGATTGCTTCCGTTGGTTCTTGCAGGGACGAAAACTTCATTTGCAGCTTGGTTGTTAATTAAATCACTAGCTGATTGTAGATCTTCACCAACCGGATGAAGGGAATAATCGTTGAGGTAAAAATCAGTGCCATTTGCAGATGACCCGTTCTCTACATAAATTGGCTGGTATAAATTTTTGTTCGCCATGATGTTACTGAGAACACTTCTCTTGCGGTAATGATTATGTTCCTTTAGGCATCCGCTTTATATACTGTTAGACTACCTGCAGTAAATAATTCAAAGTCGTTCATTGTGCGATCCTATTGGTCGGTTAAAGACCCAATGGTATCGACTAGCCAGTAATCGTTTTATTGCATATTGCTAGAGAAGGTTATTTCTATGACTATAAAATATTATTATTTAAAAAATCCACTATTTACAAATTTGGTGTTTGTTTTCTATTTTAGTACATGGTACATTGCTCGAAATAAATAGCATTTATTTGTAAAATAGTAATTCGAATCGAATCATTTTAAATTAAAACTAGAACAAGATTAGATATTATTGGTTTCTATTAGTTTAAATCATTTTATTAAATTTATATTTGCTAAGATGTTGTAGAGTATTTTGAAATATGTGATATCTTTTGTTAAGTTGCGAAATTATCTTTAGCTTTACTGATTCAATAGTCTTTAGTTAAATTACATGCATTATTTGAGGTAGACTTTTATAAAATTTTAAAACTGTAGTGAAATATTTGTTTAATTAGACGGTTGCAAAAACACATTTTATTATTTATGGCAACATTAAACAGTGATATTAACTAACGTAAACTATCCCCTAAATTAACTCTACACTATCCCCGAAATGTTTTACTAAATATTTCTCGAACTATTTCATAACTGAATTACATTCCTTAACTGAATTCTTTTAATTGCAAAACATTTTATGATATAATTGTCTTCAAATTATTAATTAAACATGCATACCATATTTTATTTTTAGAGAGCACCAAGCCAATGACTGGGTCTTCAAAAATAGAGCCAAAGCCTTTCTTTCTACATTTATTAAACCTAACCCACCCATTTTATAGTTAAGCTCGATTTGTTATCTTTTTACTCTATATAAACAACCACTTCCTAGTGGCAGTAAGTACATAAATGTTGTAAATAGGATAAAGAGGATTGTGAAAACATAATTAACATTTCAATAAATTCCTTAATTTTTGAAATTTTTATTGGTTTGTCCATTACAGGACAATGGACTAATGTAACAACCTAATAAAATTGTCATTCATCGATAACCTAATTATTATGTCAATAAATATTTAGAAAATTTGCATTGCTAATCTGCTTTTTATAAGTACCCAAATAAAATAAATGAGTTTAAACGAATGCAAATTAAGATTAAAAGATGTCTTGTGATATATTGTCGATTTTGGCCGCCTTGATGAGATAAACGCAATTTTAATTTGCATTGATTATTATTAATTAACCCAAGTCTGTAATAGCACCCGTTAAAAAAATAATATTAATAATAGCCCAAACTGTTAAATATATATTCATTGATTCCCCCCTCATCAAAAACTATGAAAAAAAGTTCATATAAATATGGCTGCAAAAATGCATAGTTTCAAAGTTACAGATATGAAAACTTTAAAAAAGTATGTTTTTTGTAATTATTGTTGCGGACCGGTGTGGACTCGACCTAACCTAACTATATGGCCCGCCCTCGGATGACCTTAACATCGCATTAAAGAATAGACACCGTAATGATTCATTCGAAGAATCGAGCTCTACTGGAATGGAGTAGTACATACGAGAACAATCGAAACTTTCTCTATGCACCTAACGATCTATGGACTATTCTAGAGATCTTTAGCGGTCGGTATAAAAGCCGGCGGCTGAGGCCTAAAGAGGGCAGTTATAAATAGACTAGTACAGTTGACGCGCTAAAATTCAAAATAAATTATTCGTTATAAATCGTTTGTAAATAGTTCTTTAAGTCTTTTATCGTTATTGTTTTTATTACTTAGTGTTAAATAAATAGTGTTTAAATAAATTGTGACTTTCTATCCACACGGAACTGACGAAAAACGTAACATTATCTTAAGACCATTTTTTTTTAATTAACTGTAGGCAGTAATATTAAGAAAATCAAAATCAACTGTTATATGTAAACAATATATATTCAAAATCAACGATATTTTTGTCAACAAAGCTTAATATTAAACTACAAGTGTTATAATTATGACTAACATGAGCATTAATCAAGTTCAAAAAATTAAAGTTAAAAACTATCACAGCAATCAATAATATTATACAATATTCATATAACAAATACATCAGTCTTACAATATAGTCACTAATAAAAGTATTATATCACTAGACGTTGTCATCAAATCTTATTATATTTTACAATATTTCCACTAAGAAGGAATCCTTTGCTTCAATTCCATCCAGTCTGAAGAATCTAAGGCTCCCGTCCAGTCTTTTTGAAGGTTTCATATTCTCGACTGCTTTCTGCTTTTGAATCTCTTTTACAGGGGATGAAGTTCTTTGGATTGCTTCCGTTGGTTCTTGCGGGACGAAAACTTCATTTGCAGCTTGGTTGTTAATTAAATCACTAGCTGATTGTAGATCTTCACCAACCGGATGAAGGGAATAATCGTTGAGGTAAAAATCAGTGCCATTTGCAGATGACCCGTTCTCTACATAAATTGGCTGGTATAAATTTTTGTTCGCCATGATGTTACTGAGAACACTTCTCTTGCGGTAATGATTATATTCTTTTTTTTTTTTTTTTTTTGTTTCGGGGTGGAAAAATCTTTTAAAGACTGCACGAGCTAATCCCCGAAGAGAGGGAAGACTCTCGTGACTGTGTGGGACTCAGACAGCTGTTACCCACTAAAACAACCACCTCCAGGGATTTCAGCGAACCAGAAGATTGGCAGCTATATAATCCGGGTATTCAAATCAGGAGAAAAGGGACGAAGCCCTGGGCGCCCTAAGGCATGTTACGGTTGGAAGAGAAAAATAGGGTCGACTGGGAGTTTAGTCCAGAAGAATGGTTTTGAGGTGACGGTACTTTGTATTCAAGTAGTCTTCAGGGTTGTAGTCGAATATCTCGAATGATGGATTTTGTATATTAGCCATGCTCCCAAAAAGTTTGAGAGCACGGTCTCTAATATATTTTGAAACTGGGTCTATACGAAGGTCTTTACGTATATCTTCATTGCGTATATACCAGGGTGCACCGGTCATATAACGCAGGGTTTTATTTTCACAGATTTGTATTCTGCGGATTTGGTGATCGGATGCTCTGGACCAGACAGTCGAAGCATACAAGGTTTGGGGACGGATTACTGTTTTAAACAGCAAGACTTTGTTGTTCAGTGAAAGTGAACTTTGTTTGCGGAGAAGGCCGTGAAGACTGGCATAAGTTGCACGAGCCGTGGCTATTTTATTCGTGATGTGTTGCTTCCAGGAAAGCTTTTTGTCTAAGGTGACTCCGAGGTACTTGGCGGTATGCCCCCAAGTAATCTCTTCGTCGCCTACAACAATCGGCGGAGGAGGAGCTATTCTTCGTGTTCGTCCCGTGACGAACAGTGTTTGCGTCTTTGCAGTATTTACTTTGATTTTCCAATGGGAAAACCAATTAAGTAAATCTGTGATGTGGGGTTGTAAGGCTCTGTGTATGCCTTTGCTTGAGGCAGTGGCGAAGATACAAGTATCGTCCGCGAAGAGGGCGAGTTTCGTATCGGTGGATTTTGGGATATCGGAAGTGTAGATGTTGTAGAGAGTAGGTGAGAGGACTGCGCCTTGGGGAACACCAGCTTCAATGGAGCGTGATGTTGAAAGGGAGCTACCGATACGAACTTGGAATTTCCTATTAGCTAGGAAGGATTTTACTAAAAGAGTGATCGTTATGGGAAACTTATGCAGGTGGTGTAGTTTATACACTAAGCCTTCATGCCAAACCTTGTCAAAGGCCTTCTCAATGTCAAACATGACAAGACCAGTGCCTCGCTTAGCGTTTAGGCCTCGCGTAATGTGTTCCACCACGCAGGCAACCTGTTGTTCGCAGGATAGGGCTCTACGGAAACCAAATTGTTCCGTAGGGATGATGTTATGATCTTCAATATGGTCGTTCACTCTTGACAGAATAATCCTTTCTGCTATTTTGGAAAGGGACGGAAGAAGACTAATGGGGCGCCAATTCACAGGAAATGTGTGGTCTTTGTTGGGCTTTGGAATAACAATAATAACGGCGCTCTTCCAAGGTTTTGGAAAAACCGAAAGGTAGAGAATGCCGTTTATTATGTTAGTGAAGAAAGTAATCATATTGGGTGGGAGCTGTTTGATTGTTTGGTTGTTGATATTATCAACACCAGGTGCTTTCCTATTTTTGAGAATAGAGATGAGCGTTTTGACTTCCTTTGGAGTGGCAGGGGCAATATGTGACCTGGGGGGAGTTTGTGGAGTTTCAAGAGATTCAAAGAAGTCTTCAACAACTTCTTCGAAGTCAAAGTCATCTTCTGGGTCGTTATTTGGCCTAAATTGCAACTCTAACGAGTCAGCAAAAGCCGAGGCTTTCGCTTCGTCGGAGAAGGCAACGCCATTTGGACCATAATGATTATATTCCTTTAGGCATCCGCTTTATATACTGTTAGACTACCTGCAGTAAATAATTCAAAGTCGTTCATTGTGCGATCCTATTGGTCGGTTAAAGACCCAATGGTATCGACTAGCCAGTAATCGTTTTATTGCATATTGCTAGAGAAGGTTATTTCTATGACTATAAAATATTATTATTTAAAATATCCACTATTTACAAATTTGGTGTTTGTTTTCTATTTTAGTACATGGTACATTGCTTGAAATAAATAGCATTTATTTGTAAAATAGTAATTCGAATCGAATCATTTTAAATTAAAACTAGAACAAGAGAAAATAGAATAAATATTATTGGTTTCTATTAGTTTAGATCATTTTATTAAATTTATATTTACTAAGATGTTGTAGAGTATTTTGAAATATGTGATATCTTTTGTTAAGTTGAGAAATTATCTTTAGCTTTACTGATTCAATTACTGTCTTTAGTTAAAATACATGCATTATTTGAGGTAGACTTTTATAAAATTTTAAAACTGTAGTGAAATATTTGTTTAATTAGACGGTTGCAAAAACACATTTTATTATTTATGGCAACATTAAACAGTGATATTAACTAACGTAAACTATCCCCTAAATTAACTCTACACTATCCCCGTAATGTTTTACTAAATATATCTCGAAATATTTCGTGAATCATTTCGCACATGAAACATTCCTTAACTGAATTCTTTTAATTGCAAAATATTTTATGATATAATTGTCTTCAAATTATTAATTAAAGATGCATATCATATTTTATTTTTTAGATAGCACCAAGCCAATGCCTGGGTCTTCAAAAATAGAGCCAAAGCCTTTCTTTCTACATTTATTAAACCTAACCCACCCATTTTATAGTTCAGCTCGATTTGTTGTTTTTTTACTCTATATAGACTACCACTGCCTGTGGCAGTAAGTACACAAATGTTGTAAATAGGATAAAGAGGATTGTAAAGACATAATTAACATTTCAATAAATTCCATAATTTTTGAAATTTTTATTGGTTTGTTTATTACAGGACAATGGATATATGGACAATGGAGACAATGTAACAATGTCCATGGTTGGACAATATAACAACCTAATAATATTGTCATTCATCGATTATCTAATTATTATGTCAATAAATATTTAGAAAATTTCCCAAATAAAGTAAATGAGTTTAAATGAATGCAAATGTAGAAATTATGATTTTGAATAAATTATTTCGGAACTTTACATTTATAATCTAATTTGTTACATGCATAATATAATTGACCTCTATTATCGTTATTATAGGTACCACATGTCATAGTAGTATGTCATTTAAAATTTTATTTGTTTGTGATTTTCGGAATATTTAGTCTTGCTTACTCAATAAGTGTGAGAGTAAAGGAATAAATTATTGGAATACAAATCAATTTGTAATTGTCTCTAAAAATGCTTGCAATTTTAATTCCACTAAAAGAAAAGATACAAATAGCTACATAGGAATGTTCTAACGGCTTTTAATTGATCATAGGTGTATTTTGCTTTCTTAATTTGTTCACTGTAACATTTAGATAGATAATTTAATATTCATATATTAATTTAAAACTTAAATTTTTATATTATATACTATGAGGATACAGAAAAAAATAAATTATAAATAAATCGAAAGGGTTAATTAGGAGTAATTATATTTTTAGCTATGTATCATAATTAGTAATCGTAATAAAACCTAGACATTTGAAATTCTACGTAAACATATTTATACTATTTATAAATATTTTATATTAGTATAATTTTTTATTATAATATGTTTGTTTATTAATTAATAAATTTATAATATATTTATATATAATATTTTTATACGGGGTGTTTCAAAAAACATGTGGCATATTCCTTATGTAAAATCAAATTTATGTTTTATATCAACGTAGGTCCTATTCTGCTTTCTTTCGTAACTACATGGGGTTAGTGTTATTTCTTTCCATTTATTATAATTTTCCTCTAAGCGCTTTTAGCGATTCAAATGAAATTTTCAGGGTAAAAGTTACTAGAAGTGCGACGTATTTTAATGCTAAAAAAGTGTCGACAGATTTACCAGTGGCGTGCATTTTGGCATCACTGAAATATTTTTCTAAAAAAAAAGTGCGCCACTAATGTTTTTCTCTTGTTAATAAAATTATGTAGACTGCTTAATGCCGATTAAAAGGTGTCTTGTGATAATATATTGTCGATTTTGAGCACCTTGATGAGATAAACGCAATTAGTAAATTCGATTAAGCAAATAATTCATTAAGTTTATTTTTAATTTTATTTTATTAGTCATATTTTCGACTGCTTTGTGCTTTTGGATCTCTTTTTACAGGGGTTGTTTGAAATTATTATTTTTTAGGGGTAGATAATTCGACTGTCAGAAATACGACTATGAGTTTTTTTTCACGAAAAAGAAAATTTGGAATTTATTGAAAAAAAGTTTTAATTTGTTTTTTAATTTTTAGTTAAAAAACATCTTCATAATATGGCAACATAGGTAGTAGATTAAATTGACAAGAAAGAAAATCCAGAAAATATCCAGTGGTTCTCAAAATTTAAGCGAAAATATATTTTTTAAATTTTCAAAGTGAAATATCTGGGTTATTTTGGACTTATTTGAAAAACGGCAAAGAGAAAATATGTTTTTTCTTTCGAGATTTACAATCCTTGAAAATATTTGTACTTAGTTAAGACTCACCTCTTTATTTTATTATATATATATATATATATATATATATATATATATATATATATATATATATATATATATATATATATATATATATATATATATGTATATCATTGTGGATTTTATGGACTTTTTTAAATGTAAACACAACATTAAAGGAATAATATTAAGTAAATGAAAATCAATTGTTAGATGTAAACAATATATATACATATATTCAAAATCAACGATATTTTTGTCAACAAAGCTTAATACTAAACTGCAAATGTTATAATTATAACTAACATGGGCATCAATCAAGTACAAAAAATTAAAATTAAAAACTATCACAGCAATCAATAGTATTATAAAATATACATATAAGAAATACATCAGTCTTACAATATAGTCACTACTAAAAGTATTATATTTCTAAACGTTGTCATCAAATCTTCTTGTCTTTTACAATATTTCCACTAAGAAGGAATCCTTTTGCTTCAATTCCATCCCGTCTGAAGAATCTAAGGCTCCCGTCCAGTCTTTTTTTGAAGCTTTCATATTCTCGACTGCTTTCTGCATTTGGATCTCTTTTTACAGGGGATGAAGTTCTTTGGATTGCTTCCGTTGGTTCTTGCGGGACGAAAACTTCATTTGCAGCTTGGTTGTTAATTAAATGCCGAACTGATTGTAGTTCTTGACCAACCGGATATGCCCTGCATCCGGCACGATTATGCAATCGTTGAAGTAAAAATCAGTGCCATTTGCAGATGACCCATTCTCGACATAAATTGGCTGGTATAAATTATTGTTCGCCATGATGTTACTGAGAACACTTCTCTTGCGGTAATGATTATATTCCTTTAGGCATCCGCTTTATATACTGTTAGACTACCTGCAGTAAATAATTCAAAGTCGTTCATAGTGCGATCCTATTGGTCGGTTAAAGACCCAATGGTATCGACCAGCCAGTAATCGTTTTATTGCATATTGGTAGAGAAGGTTATTTCTATGACTATAAAATATTATTATTTAAAATATCCACTATTTACAAATTTGGTGTTTGTTTTCTATTTTAGTACATGGTACATTGCTTGAAATAAATAGCATTTATTTGTAAAATAGTAATTCGAATCGAATCATTTTAAATTAAAACTAGAACAAGATTAAATATTATTGGTTTCTATTAGTTTAGATCATTTTATAAAATTTATATTTGCTAAGATGTTGTAGAGTATTTTGAAATATGTGATATCTTTTGTTAAGTTGAGAAATTATCTTTAGCTTTACTGATTCAATAGTCTTTAGTTAAAATACATGCATTATTTGAGGTAGACTTTTATAAAATTTTAAAACTGTAGTGAAATATTTGTTTAATTAGACGGTTGCAAAAACACATTTTATTATTTATGGCAACATTAAACAGTGATATTAACTAACGTAAACTATCCCCTAAATTAACTCTACACTATCCCCGAAATGTTTTACTAAATATTTCTCGAACTATTTCATAACTGAATTACATTCCTTAACTGAATTCTTTTAATTGCAAAACATTTTATGATATAATTGTCTTCAAATTATTAATTAAACATGCATACCATATTTTATTTTTTAGAGACCACCAAGCCAATGACTGGCTCTTCAAAAATAGAGCCAAAGCCTTTCTTTCTACATCTACTAAACCTAACCCACCCATTTTATAGTTAAGCTCGATTTGTTGTCTTTTTACTCTATATAAACAACCACTACCTAGTGGCAGTAAGTACATAAATGTTGTAAATAGGATAAAGAGGATTTTGAAAACATAATTAACATTTCAATAAATTCCATAATTTTTGAAATTTTTATTGGTTTGTCTATTACAGGACAATGGACTAATGTAACAACCTAATAAAATTGTCATTCATAGATAACCTAATTATTATGTCAATAAATATTTAGAATATTTGCATTGCTAATCTGTTTTTTATAAGTACCCAAATAAAATAAATGAGTTTAAACGAATGCAAATTAAAATTATAAGATATCTTGTGATATATTGTCGATTTTGGCCGCCTTGATGAGATAAACGCAATTTTATTAATTTGCATTTATTATTATTAATTAACTCAAGTCTGTACTAGCACCCATCAAAAAAATAATATTAATAATAGCCCAAACTGTTAAGTATATATTCATTGATTTCCCCCTCATCAAAAACTATGAAAAAAAGTTCATATAAATATGGCTGCAAAAATGCATAGTTTCAAAGTTACAGGATGTGAAAACTTTAAAAAAGTATGTTTTTTGTAATTATTGTTGCGGACCGGTGTGGACTCGACATAACCTAACTATATGGCCCGCCCTCGGATGACCTTAACATCGCATTAAAGAATAGACACCGTAATGATTCATTCGAAGATTCGAGAAGAATCGAGCTCTACTGGAATGGAGTAGTACATACGAGAACAATCGAAACCTTCTCTATGCACCCAACGATCTATGGACTATTCTAGAGATCTTTAGCGGTCGGTATAAAAGCCGGCGGCTGGGGCCTAAAGAGGGCAGTTATAAATAGACTAGTACAGTTAACGCGCTAAAATTCAAAATAAATTCTTCGCTATAAATCGTTTGTAAATAGTTCTTTAAGTCTTTTATCGTTATTGTTTTTGTTAATTAGTGTTAAATAAATAGTGTTTAAATAAGTTGTGGCTTTCTATCCACACGGAACCGACGAAAAACGTAACATTATCTTAAGACCATTTTTTTTAATTAGCTGTAGGTAGTAATATTAAGAAAATCGAAATCAACTGTTATATGTAAACAATATATATTCAAAATCAACGATATTTTTGTCAACAAAGCTTAATATTAAACTACAAGTGTTATAATTATGACTAACATGAGCATCAATCAAGTACAAAAAATTAAAGTTAAAAACTATCACAGCAATCAATAATATTATACAATATTCATATAACAAATACATCAGTCTTACAATATAGTCACTAATAAAAGTATTATATCACTAGACGTTGTCATCAAATCTTATTATATTTTACAATATTTCCACTAAGAAGGAATCCTTTTGCTTCAATTCCATCCAGTCTGAAGAATCTAAGGCTCCCGTCCAGTCTTTTTTTGAAGGTTTCATATTCTCGACTGCTTTCTGCTTTTGGATCTCTTTTTACAGGGGATGAAGTTCTTTGGATTGCTTCCGTTGGTTCTTGCGGGACGAAAACTTCATTTGCAGCTTGGTTGTTAATTAAATCACTAGCTGATTGTAGATCTTCACCAACCGGATGAAGGGAATAATCGTTGAGGTAAAAATCAGTGCCATTTGCAGATGACCCGTTCTCTACATAAATTGGCTGGTATAAATTTTTGTTCGCCATGATGTTACTGAGAACACTTCTCTTGCGGTAATGATTATATTCCTTTAGGCATCCGCTTTATATACTGTTAGACTACCTGCAGTAAATAATTCAAAGTCGTTCATTGTGCGATCCTATTGGTCGGTTAAAGACCCAATGGTATCGACTAGCCAGTAATCGTTTTATTGCATATTGCTAGAGAAGATTATTTCTATGACTATAAAATATTATTATTTAAAAAATCCACTATTTACAAATTTGGTGTTTGTTTTCTATTTTAGTACATGGTACATTGCTTGAAATAAATAGCATTTATTTGTAAAATAGTAATTCGAACCGAATCATTTTAAATTAAAACTAGAACAAGATTAAATATTATTGGTTTCTATTAGTTTAGATCATTTTATTAAATTTATATTTACTAAGATGTTGTAGAGTATTTTGAAATATGTGATATCTTTTGTTAAGTTGAGAAATTATCTTTAGCTTTACTGATTCAATAGTCTTTAGTTAAAATACATGCATTATTTGAGGTAGACTTTTATAAAATTTTAAAACTGTAGTGAAATATTTGTTTAATTAGACGGTTGCAAAAACACATTTTATTATTTATGGCAACATTAAACAGTGATATTAACTAACGTAAACTATCCCCTAAATTAACTCTACACTATCCCCGAAATGTTTTACTAAATATTTCTCGAACTATTTCATAACTGAATTACATTCCTTAACTGAATTCTTTTAATTGCAAAACATTTTATGATATAATTGTCTTCAAATTATTAATTAAACATGCATACCATATTTTAATTTTTAGAGAGCACCAAGCCAATGACAGGGTCTTCAAAAATAGAGCCAAAGCCTTTCTTTCTACATTTATTAAACCTAACCCACCCATTTTATAGTTAAGCTCGATTTGTTGTCTTTTTACTCTATATAAACAACCACTACCTAGTGGCAGTAAGTACATAAATGTTGTAAATAGGATAAAGAGGATTGTGAAAACATAATTAACATTTCAATAAATTCCTTAATTTTTGAAATTTTTATTGGTTTTTCTATTACAGGACAATGGATTAATGTAACAACCTAATAAAATTGTCATTCATCGATAACCTAATTATTATGTCAATAAATATTTAGAAAATTTGCATTGCTAATCTGCTTTTTATAAGTACCCAAATAAAATAAATGAGTTTAAACGAATGCAAATTAAGATTAAAAGGTGTCTTGTCGATTTTGGCCGCCTTGATGAGATAAACGCAATTTTATTAATTTGCATTTATTATGATTAATAAACCCAAGTCTGTAATAGCACCCGTTAAAAAAATAATATTAATAATAGCCCAAACTGTTAAATATATATTCATTGATTCCCCCCTCATCAAAAACTTTGAAAAAAAGTTCATATAAATATGGCTGCAAAAATACATAGTTTCAAAGTTACAGGATATGAAAACTTTAAAAAAGTATGTTTTTTGGAATTATTGTTGCGGACCGGTGTGGACTCGACCTAACCTAACTATATGGCCCGCCCTCGGATGACCTTAACATCGCATTAAAGAATAGACACCGTAATGATTCATTCGAAGATTCGAGAAGAATCGAGCTCTACTGGAATGGAGTAGTACATACGAGAACAATCGAAACTTTCTCTATGCACCTAACGATCTATGGACTATTCTAGAGATCTTTAGCGGTCGGTATAAAAGCCGGCGGCTGGGGCCTAAAGAGGGCAGTTATAAATAGACTAGTACAGTTGACGAGCTAAAATTCAAAATAAATTCTTCGTTATAAATCGTTTGTAAATAGTTCTTTAAGTCTTTTATCGTTATTGTTTTTATTACTTAGTGTTAAATAAATAGTGTTTAAAAAAATAGTGACTTTCTATCCACACGGAACCGACGAAAAACGTAACATTATCTTAAGACCATTTTTTTTTATTTAGCTGTAGGTAGTAATATTAAGAAAATCAAAATCAACTGTTATATGTAAACAATATATATTCAAAATCAACGATATTTTTGTCAACAAAGCTTAATATTAAACTACAAGTGTTATAATTATGACTAACATGAGCATCAATCAAGTACAAGAAATTAAAGTTAAAAACTATCACAGCAGTCAATAATATTATACAATATTCATATAACAAATACATCAGTCTTACAATATAGTCACTAATAAAAGTATTATATCACTAGACGTTGTCATCAAATCTTATTATATTTTACAATATTTCCACTAAGAAGGAATCCTTTTGCTTCAATTCCATCCAGTCTGAAGAATCTAAGGCTCCCGTCAGTCTTTTTTTGAAGGTTTCATATTCTCGACTGCTTTCTGCTTTTGGATCTCTTTTACAGGGGATGAAGTTCTTTGGATTGCTTCCGTTGGTTCTTGGTGGACGAAAACTTCATTTTGCAGC
Source organism: Sitophilus oryzae (assembly GCF_002938485.1). Classification (NCBI taxonomy): domain Eukaryota; kingdom Metazoa; phylum Arthropoda; class Insecta; order Coleoptera; family Curculionidae; genus Sitophilus; species Sitophilus oryzae. Next base: position 1,631,289 of record NW_022146106.1, read on the forward strand.
TTGGTTGTTAATTAAATCACTAACTGATTGTAGATCTTCACCAACCGGATGCAGGGAATAATCGTTGAGGTAAAAATCAGTGCCATTTGCAGATGACCCGTTCTCTACATAAATTGGCTGGTATAAATTTTTGTTCGCCATGATGTTACTGAGAACACTTCTCTTGCGGTAATGATTATATTCCTTTAGGAATCCGCTTTATATACTGTTAGACTACCTGCAGTAAATAATTCAAAGTCGTTCATTGTGCGATCCTATTGGTCGGTTAAAGACCCAATGGTATCGACTAGCCAGTAATCGTTTTATTGCATATTGCTAGAGAAGGTTATTTCTATGACTATAAAATATTATTTAAAAAATCCACTATTTACAAATTTGGTGTTTGTTTTCTATTTTCGTACATGGTACATTGCTTGAAATAAATAGCATTTATTTGTAAAATAGTAATTCGAATCGAATCATTTTAAATTATAACTAGAACAAGAGAAAATAGATTAAATATTATTGGTTTCTATTAGTTTAGATCATTTTATTAAATTAATATTTGCTAAGATGTTCGATGTTGTAGAGTATTTTGAAATATGTGATATATTTTGTTAAGTTGAGAAATTATCTTTAGCTTTACTGATTCAATAGTCTTTAGTTAAAATACATGCATTATTTGAGGTAGACTTTTATAAAATTTTAAAACTGTAGTGAAATGTTTGTTGAATTAGACGGTTGCAAAAACACATTTTATTATTTATGGCAACATTAAACAGTGATATTAACTAACGTAAACTATCCCCTAAATTAACTCTACACTATCCCCGAAATGTTTTACTAAATATTTCTCGAAATATTTCATAAACTGAATTACATTCCTTAACTGAATTATTTTAATTGCAAAACATTTTATGATATAATTGTCTTCAAATTATTAATTAAAGATGCATACCGTATTTTATTTTTAGAGAGCACCAAGCCAATGACTGGGTCTTCAAAAATAGAGCCAAAGCCTTTCTTTCTAAATTTATTAAACCTAACCCACCCATTTTATAGTTAAGCTCGATTTGTTGTCTCTTTACTCTATATAAACAACCACTACCTAGTGGCAGTAAGTACATAAATGTTGTAAATAGGATAAAGAGGATTGTGAAAACATAATTAACATTTCAATAAATTCCATAATTTTTGAAATTTTTATTGGTTTGTCTATTACAGGACAATGGACTAATGTAACAACCTAATAAAATTGTCATTCATCGATAACCTAATTATTATGTCAATAAATATTTAGAATATTTGCATTGCTAATCTGTTTTTTATAAGTACCCAAATAAAATAAATGAGTTTAAACGAATGCAAATTAAAATTAAAAGATATCTTGTGATATATTGTCGATTTTGGCCGCCTTGATGAGATAAACGCAATTTTATTAATTTGCATTTATTATTATTAATTAACTCAAGTCTGTACTAGCACCCATCAAAAAAATAATATTAATAATAGCCCAAACTGTTAAATATATATTCATTGATTCCCCCTCATCAAAAACTATGAAAAAAAGTTCATATAAATATGGCTGCAAAAATGCATAGTTTTAAAGTTACAGGATGTGAAAACTTTAAAAAAGTATGTTTTTTGTAATTATCTTAAAACCATTTTTTTTTTAATTAGCTGTAGGTAGTAATATTAAGAAAATGAAAATCAACTGTTATATGTAAACAATATATATTCAAAATCAACGATATTTTTGTCAACAAAGCTTAATATTAAACTACAAGTGTTATAATTATGACTAACATGAGCATCAATCAAGTACAAAAATTAAAATTAAAAACTATCACAGCAATCAATAATATTATACAATATTCAAATAACAAATACATCAGTCTTACAATATAGTCACTAATAAAAGTATATCACTAGACGTTGTCATCAAATTTTATTATATTTTACAATATTTCCACTAAGAAGGAATCCTTTTGCTTCAATTCCATCCAGTCTGAAGAATCTAAGGCTCCCGTCCAGTCTTTTTTTGAAGGTTTCATATTCTCGACTGCTTTCTGCTTTTGGATCTCTTTTTACAGGGGATGAAGTTCTTTGGATTGCTTCCGTTGGTTCTTGCGGGACGAAAACTTCATTTGCAGCTTGGTTGTTAATTAAATGACGAACTGATTGTAGTTCTTCACCAACCGGATGCAGGGAATAATCGTTGAAGTAAAAATCAGTGCCATTTGCAGATGACCCGTTCTCTACATAAATTGGCTGGTATAAATTATTGTTCGCCATGATGTTACTGGGAACACTTCTCTTACGGTAATGATTATATTCCTTTAGGCATCCGCTTTATATACTGTCAGACTACCTGCAGTAAATAATTCAAAGTCGTTCATTGTGCGATCCTATTGGTCGGTTAAAGACCCAATGGTATCGACTAGCCAGTAATCGTTTTATTGCATATTGCTAGAGAAGGTTATTTCTATGACGATAAAATATTATTATTTAAAAAATCCACTATTTACAAATTTGGTGTTTGTTTTCTATTTTAGTACATGGTACATTGCTTGAAATAAATAGCATTTATTTGTAAAATAGTAATTCGAACCGAATCATTTTAAATTAAAACTAGAACAAGAGAAAATAGAATAAATATTATTGGTTTCTATTAGTTTAGATCATTTTATTAAATTTATATTTGCTAAGATGTTGTAGAGTATTTTGAAATATGTGATATCTTTTGTTAAGTTGCGAAATTATCTTTAGCTTTACTGATTCAATAGTCTTTAGTTAAAATATATGCATTATTTGAGGTAGACCTTTATAAAATTTTAAAACTGTAGTGAAATATTTGTTTAATTAGACGGTTGCAAAAACACATTTTATTATTTATGGCAACATTAAACAGTGATATTAACTAACGTAAACTATCTCCTAAATTAACTCTACACTATCCCCGAAATGTTTTACTAAATATTTCTCGAAATATTTCGTAAATCATTTCGCACATAAAACATTCCTTAACTGAATTCTTTTAATTGCAAAATATTTTATGATATAATTGTCTTCAAATTATTAATTAATGATGCATACCATATTTTATTTTTTAGAGAGCACCAAGCCAATGACTGGGTCTTCAAAAATAGAGCCAAAGCCTTTCTTTCTACATTTATTAAATCTAACCCACCCATTTTATAGTTAAGCTCGATTTGTTGTCTTTTTACTCTATATAAACAACCACTACCTAGTGGCAGTAAGTACCGGGTGTCTCATTAACAATAGCTCTCGGTTGTATCTCGGAAAGTATTAGCCGTAGGGGCTGCGGAAAAAAATATTTAAAACTAAAGAGGCTATGAGAAATTGCTGGAAATTATTGTCAAGTTTGTATAACGACCGCTAGGGGGCGCCACTGCAACAAAAAATAAGAAAATGGAGTTTTTACACAATTTTGCCTAGATAAGGTGTACTATAAGTAATAGCTTCTTAATCTTCAGTAAATTTTGAATATTTTTTGTTAGAGCCATTTTCCCCTATCTACCAAAATAAAGCTGGTGGGGAAGGTTAGATCTGTTTTTATTCAAAAATTAATAACTCTGGATTGGATGATCTGAATCCAACAAGCGAGGGCTCGTTCAAAAGAGCATTTCTTACTCTATATTATACCATATAAACAATAATAAGCTTTTGAACGTAGACACTAGGGGGCGGACTTCTAATGGTATTAATTATAATTTTTTTGAGAGAGATGTGTTTTTATTTCATGGCAACATATGTATCTTATTATAGATTTAGACAGCTCTAATTTTATTATCAATAGAATTAGACACAAATAAAACACTACAGATGGCTACATTTGAAAAGAAAAAGTAATTTATTTAATAAGATGAAACTCCCCTAAACCTAGCCTAGGACACAGTACATTCTGTTTTCAAAATTTAAATTATACATGATTTAAAAAAAAATAAACAGACAAATTATGTCCTTAATATCCATTATTATAGGATCCATCTAATTTTGGGGCTTCCGATATTCTAAACACTAGACTGCTGCTTCTCTAACCCTATTTTTTTCTACCTTTATTGCCGTGCTTCTTAATTCTTTGTCATGTCCAATTGTCCAAAATGTCTACAAAAAATATATAATATTATATTTAATTAATATATCTGTGATTTATAAATCATATTATGTATCAAACGTCATGGCAAATATATACATATATTAAAAGATATCTTAACATTTGTTTTCCACACCACAAAGCATAATAATATTGTTGTATTAAAACAAAAAGTATAATAAAAAGTATCTTGTTAAAACATTTTGTCTATATCTTGTTAAAACATTATATTTTTTTATATCATAATGTAAATTTAATACATTCAAATTAGAAACTTCGCCACAGACTTCGCCATTTTGTCAAGATTTTCTTGGCGGTATTTTGACAACTTACAAGAAATTACATAAAATAAAACAATGAAAATACAGAATATTAAATATTAATTGTAATGTATTCTACAACATAGACCATCTACCTCCTAAAGATAAAACAAAGCTTATTAACTGTATCACCATTTTTTCATAAAAAAATATGTGCCTACATTTTTCTAATACAGTAACTTGATCTGTTTTAGAAAAATTGATACAAAAATTATAACCACACCAGATAAACTGTTGAATGTTTAAATATTATTACCTTTGTCGCATTGATATCTGCCTATAAGACTATGTATAAATTAAAGTGGATTGCGTAAGTAGTTACTTACTGTTACCTCTTTACTAGACTAAAATTTAGAGTAGTTTAATACATAAGTCAGAAATAATGCCTGCAAATAAATCAAAATTAAACCGCTTGGGTGTGATAATTGTGGTAATTCAGATATAATATTCATAGATTTAAAACCATCAAATAAGAATATCAATAAATGATTATGAATTTATCTTTTTAATGTATACGAATGATAACATTATGATCCGATCACAATGATAATACCTTACTTCACAATCTCCATTAAGTCTATTTTACACATAATTCACATCATTGGAATTTTGATATTCGTCAATATAAATCTAAAAATCTTAAAATATAAAATTAATCATAGAATTTGTATTGCTACTGTACCAAAGATACTGTTGCTACATTTACCTGAAATAGGAAAAAATCGAGTAGAATGATATCATAACTCCATGCTGCTTTTGAAGATGCGCTAAAAGACCTTTATCAGTAGGAAAGGATACAAATAAGCAGCCTTCTAAACATTTTAGTATTGGGAAAATTCGAATTAAACAATTCGACTAATTCGATTATCTTTTTCGATTTAATCGAGATAAAAATTAGTAGTATTATATATTATATCTGTGGTAACCGAATTACAAATGAACATAAAACAAAACCTCTTATGGACGAATATTAGTAATTAGTAGTATTCTTTCCTTCCGAACCAACTGAAAACTTAAATTGATTTATAAAAAGAATCGACAAAGAAAGGAACGATCCGATATAGAAAAATCCAGAAATCATTGTTATTTCCTATACCACGTAGGAATAAATCAGTTTAAATGAAAATTTTCATTTCGTTCAGAACGAAAGAATACTACCTACTATTATTTGGTTCATTTTCATCTCACCCAAATTTCACCGAACACTAAAATTAATTTTCTTCTTTTATCTAAATAATTATTGATTGCCACTAATAAAACAAAAAGAAATACGAACCGCACGTAAACAAGGACATACTTATACCGTTTTAGAAGAAGCTTTTATTTTAGAGAGGAGGTTTTCAATAGGAATTGAAATATTTATAAAAGGCCATAACAATAACAATCATAAACTCGGCACTTTTAAATTTAAAACTATAAATTATTCAATTGTTCAGATTTGTTTAAAATAGCCCCTAGACGAGCACTAGTTGGGACGAATTTATTTTTAGGTTAAATTTATAATTCTAATAAATAATTCGAATTATTAATTCGATTGTAAAATATCAATTATTACTAATTATTCGATGGTGAAAATAATTTGATTATTCCCATCACTAAAACATTTATAAATATTTAACTGTCCTTATACTCACCTTCAGTGAAAAAGAGATTAGAAAAAGAAAAAACAAGATTAGAAAAAATAAATAATAAATTTAAATAATATTTATAGAAATATGGCAACATCTGCAACCTGCGCATGCGTAGTATCAATGATGAAAGTCTCCCGATAGACGTTTCTAGAATTTATTTACTCTTTGGTTAACAACAACATTTTTAGGATTGTCAAGTTGATGTTAAATTTAGGTGTTAGACATAGAGAAATATAAACTAAACACATCGCAACCAAACAAAGTGATAAACAGATTAAATAATTTACAAAACAGGACTTGATTTTTTTTTAAATAATAATTAAAGAGTTTGGTTGCTGTTAAGGTACCCAAAACAAAAAAAAAATAAAGTGTGGCATATCATTGTACTCAGGAGACTGAGTTCTTTCAAAATCTGAAATAAAAAATGCAGGTCCGTATTTAAAAAAAATAAGTTGGCCTCTGTATCTCAGAAATCATCAGCTAATTTGAAAATCTAAAAATACTATCAGATAGCCCTAATAAAGTGGCTATGAGAATGCGTAATTAGTTTTTTGATTTTCTAAAAAAACGACAGGAAAAAATAAAATTAGTTTTCAAAAAAAATCCGTTTTTTCCATAAAAACTGATCAAACCTTGAAATTTTAAAAACTTTTTTGATGACATCTTGGTGAACAGCCCAAGGCGCAACTTTGTCCCAATTTAACCATCTTCGTATCTATTACGGTTTCCGAGATACCAATGCTCGTACCTCGAATTTGTAGCACCCTGTATATTAACTTGAAATGCTTTATTAACTATCGGTGAATTTCAATTAAAATTTAAGGTTGAAACTATTACCGGTATTGAATTTAAGATTGATATTGAATTTAACACAGAAAATGACAACTATATGTAACAGTTCAAAAATAAGTAACACATTTACATTATTTTATCGTTTTTAAAAAAAGATTTCAAACACTTACTTATTTTCATACGTTGTTCTAGTTAATTTTTAATATTCCTTCGCCATTCTGTCATCAATATTAAATAATAAATTAATTGTCTAAATTAATTGTAAAGGTCACTGTGGCGCCTTTTTTGATCGACTTATGATATATAAAACTAAGAAGTTTGTGTATTTACCTTTTGCAAATTTAAATTTTTAAAAATCAAATTCTATGTATACCATTTGCTTGATTTAAGAAAGTTCCTTCACCATATTGTCGTTATTTTAATTTTATTCGTAAAAGATTTAATTTCAAATAATCCATTTGGAAATATATAAGTAGCTTTAATCAAAACATATAAAATATTAAGATACCAGTTATTATGGTCGCTTATTCAAATTAAACATTTTATAAACAACTTTAATATTTTAGAAAAGTTTAAAATATCGATTAAAAAAAATTGTAGCTTCCTATAGCTCATATTAAACTAAAAAGGTAACTATACAGGGTGTTTCAAAACAAATGCGAAAAACTTCAGGTGGTGATTCCTTGTTCAAAATAAAGGGGAGTTTGCTTTATAAACGTTGGGTCAAAAGTCAACCATTAGGAAGATATCGCGGTATAAAGATGGCGGAAAAATAATGTTTTTATTTTTTATCTTGAAAACGAAAAGAGATAGACTAATGAAATTTTATGGAAGCATTACTGTTATGAAAACACACTTTCTGGTAATTTTTCCACTTTTTTAAAATGAGTGGAAGGGGTTGAAATAAACTACCCCTATCATTCTTGTTAACGAAATTTAAAGAAAAATCTTATCAGACACATGCAAAAAATTTATTTGGATAGTTTAGTTCGTTTAGAAACTTTTTTATCTCTTGTATTTTTTTTATAAAACTCACCGATTTGAAATTAAAAAATAAAATGTGAATCTTTACATGTCAGGACAAAACACATTTTTAGATTAAGAATCTTAGAAAGAAAATAACGATAATAATAATCATCTATGTAATAACGTATTGCGGTAGAGTAATGTCAAATAAAATAATATTAGAAACATCCTAAAAAGTAACAGCGGCCAACTATATTTTTTCCTAAAAAAATTACAGCAGCCCACTAGATTCTTTATCAGAAAATGTTTTTTGTCCTGACATGTAATGCTTTACATTTTATTTTTTAATTTCAAATCGGCGAGTTTTATCAAAAAAATACAAAAGATAAAAAAGTTTCTAAACAACTAAACTATCCAAATTAATTTTTTTGCATGTGTTTGATAAGATTTTTCTTTAAATTTCGTTAACAAGAATGATAGGGTAGTTTATTTCAACCCCTTCCACTCATTTTAAAAAAGCAAAAATTACCAGGAGGGTGTTTTCATAACAGTAATGCATCCATAAAATTTCATTAGTCTATCTCTTTTCGTTTTCAAGATAAAAAATAAAAATATTATTTTTCCGCCATCTTTGTACCGCGATATCTCCCTAATGGTTGACTTTTGACCCAACGTTTATGAAGCAAACTACCCTTTATTTTGAACAAGGAATCACCCCCTGAAGTTTTTCGCATTTGTTTTGAAACACCCTGTATAATAAAGGTGAGTATAAAAAAAGTAATGGTTGGAATAGAATATTAAATAAAAATTATTATTAATTTTGTCGAATTGTCTCAATTTTTATCTACTAATAGCTTCTCTGTATCTGCAGTTTTGTAATCAACTAAGACTACTTTTATTAAACGGTTTTATTTAGCTCGACCCGTACGGTATTTATTTATTTGTTTGTTTATTTGGGTCAAAATTAGAAATTGAAATTTAAGTACCTTACTGTTGTCAGATTGATCTGAAATTTGGTACACACCTTTAGTTCCGATGACAATACAATATACAAAAATATTTATACGCCGGTACAAAATGGCGGATTTCATATTTTTCCACAACCCCCTCAATATGGGTATCAAATGAAAGGGCTACACTAGTAAAATACTGTGATTATGACAAAATTTAAAATCCAAGATGGACGTCGTTACAAAATGGCGTATTAGGTGAGGGCATGAGTAGTCGTGTCCAGAACAGTTGTGTCCAAGATTGTGTGACGTTAGAAGGACAGATAAAAAAAATAGGTGATTAGATGTACCTACGTAGTTAGCGGTAACTTTACCACCCAAGTTAAGGTAATAGGTTAAAACGTGCTGAGGACTGTATGGCATTAGGGTGGCTAAAAATGTAATGTCGCAAGCGTTTTCCCCTCAAGATTGGGCGCCTCTTGTATATTATAGCCTTGCCCTTCTACTGAACCTCTGGGGCGGTCGACCGTTAAAATGTCCATTACTCGTGGGAACAACATGGAAACAATAAATAAAAAAACAAACAAAAATAAAAACGAAACTGCTACACAACGAAAAAGAAGGCTCGAAAAGGCGAAAGAAAAGTATAGAACGAAACGTGCAAAAGAAAGTGAAATGAAACCTATAGTCGACTACAGAAACGAAGAGAACGGTTAGTAACAGAAACACCTGAGCAACATGATGCCAGGTTAATAGCACAACGTGAGAGATAAAGGCAGCTGGTAGAGTCAGAAACACCTGAGCGTCATGAGTCCAGGCTAGCATCACAACGTGACAGACAGAGAGAGAGTTGTTAGCGGCAGAAATACCTGAGCGTCATGAGTGGCTGGCATCACAACGAGAGAGACAAAGAGAGTTGTTAGCGTCAGAAACACCTGAGCGTCATGAGTCTAGGCTAGCATCAGAACGCGACAGACAGAGAGAGTTGTTAGCGTCAGAAACACCTGAGCGTCAGATTGTAATAAATTATCAGGTAAAAACCATGTAATAATGATGCCTAAATGAATTAAATAGAATGAGGAATATTCGGTAGGCATTTCCGTTAAATATTAAAACTAGAAAAATAAAATCGGTAAAAAAACTTTTAAGTTAAACGGTTTTATCTTATGTGCACTGAAAACTAGAAAATAATAATAACAATTAGGTATTTTGAACTTCTAGTTCAGAAATATTTTAGTACTAGGCAGAATAGCTTTTAGGCATATTAGACTAAAATAAAAACGTGGGGCCCATTAACTAGTGCTGTAATACTTTCTTCTATACTAAGTGTGGATTGCATCGACTTACTATAATCGTAACTGGAGATTTTGACAATCAATAACCAGCCGTGGCGGCTTCACCAGAGAACGCCGAGCTCATGATCTACCAAAGTATAAAGATATGCTTTGCCATAGGTAGGATTTTAGAGGGGCCCCACGTTTTTATTTTAGTCTAATATGCCTAAAAGCTATTCTGCCTAGTACTAAAATATTTCTGAACTAGAAGTTCAAAATACCTAATTGTTATTATTATTTTCTAGTTTTCAGTGCACATAAAATAAAACCGTTTAACTTAAAAGTTTTTTTACCGATTTTTTATTTTTTTCTCTCTGATTAAACCCTGTGCTAAAACTAAAGCTATGAACTTCCACCAGACATGAAATTTCCGGTCTCCAGTTTGCTGATTTTTTAGCTAATAACTTTGACTTGAGGTATTTCGTTAAGTTTGTTTTGTCAGTATCTAATGTTTTACCGCTGGGGTGATTTGAATCTGCTGCATCCGGGTTAAGTCGTTCCTGCCTTTGTGAATTAATAAATGAAGAAAAAATTACGAATCAATATAACTGTCTACCGCTAGTCAGAGAAAATTTCCTATGTCAGGATGGCCGAGCGGTCTAAGGCGCTGCGTTCAGGTCGCAGTCCACTCTGTGGGCGTGGGTTCGAATCCCACTTCTGACAAATCTTTTTTAATTAATTTATTTAATATTTTTTACTAGTAATTATATAAATTTATATTTTTAAATGTATCATGACATCTGTGTAATTTTTAACATCGTCATGGACTTTTATATACCATTTACCAAAAGTCTAACACAACAACAATTCTCACAACTAGCGCGAATTCTAGCCCTCCATTCTTCCCTGTCTTGTCCTACAATATACCACTGTCGTATATTCAGTCTTAGATTTTTTATATCATACTTCCACCTCTATCTAGGTCGGCCTTCGCGTTTACCTTCTCACAAGTTCTGACCATCTTACTCTACTCTCCAAATGTATCTTACGATTTTTTTCTTCTTGTACAGGGTGAGTCAACGATAGAGTAAAGTCCATTATCTCATTTGTTTTGAGGTTTACAAAAAAAAAATTAAATATAAAAGTTATAGAGATGGTTAAGATACACATTTTAAAATTATTATACAGTATACAGGGTGCTTCAAAAAGTGTGGCGACTAAAACATGTTTTTTTTTAAATGCAACACCCTATTTTTTATTTTATTTTTAGATTCTGCGAAAAATTCCATAACTTTTTTATATATAATGTTATATACCTAAAATTAATAGTTTTTGTTATATTTAAATTTGTTTAAACAAATGTTAGATTGCAGTGGGTTAAAAAATTGTCAATGATGGCATTGATTCTGAAGTTGGACAACTAAATTTGGTAGGAGAATTTTATGAGAGATATAGAAAAAGACCTATGTAAAGATATTTTAGTTAGATGTTACAGGGTGTTCAAAATATATTTAGGAATTTCAACTACTTAAAATTAAGGAATTTCAATTTTTTTAAATGGTACACCCTATATATTATCATTTTTTCTGATAGATTTTACCAAACTCTTCAACTTTTATTAAGAATATCATATACCTATTTTTATTAGGTTGCGATTTATTCCAATTTTTTCTATTTTTACCCATATTTTTAATACAATTGCGCTATAACATCATAGTTGCCATGACAAAAAGTAATAATTATCACAATTTCATGTTTGTTAAGCAAGTTAAGAACAAAATCTGAATTTTAGTTTAATTTGTTGTAATAAGTATAAATGGTAGAGATAATAGTTACAGATTTTCTTGAAATGAATTAGTCAATGTAATTGATATACACGGACAAGCTTAGAAAACCACATTTTTTGGTTCAGTACTATATATTATATAGTACTTTGCTAAGTACTATAAGGATAGATATATATTATCTAGAAAACATATTCAATGTGTAATGGGACGGTTTCGCGGCAGTAGTTATATTGGCTTTTCCATATAATTCCAAGTGACATCTTTCATAATATAGAAATACACCAAGAAATTCACTACTGCGATTTAGTTTATTTGAGTAAAGTTAATTAATTTTAACTAATACCAGCAATTGAACTAACTATGAAGCTACTTGTTAAAGATAAGCAATAAATAGTTTTGTTTTGTCATGGTAACTATGATTTTATAGGGTAATTGTATTAAAATTATGGGTAAAAATAGATAAAATGGGAATAAATCGGAAACTATTAAAATTAGGGATATGACATACTTAATAAAAGTTGAAGAGTTTTGTCAAATCTATCAGAAAAAATGATAATATATAGGGTGTCCCATTTAAAAAATTTGAGATTTTTTAATTTTAAGTAGTTGAAATTCATAAATATATTTTGAACACCCTGTATCATTTAACTAAAATATCTTTACATATATCTTTTTTTTCATCTCTATAAAACTCTCCTACCAAATTTTGGTACTCCAACTTCAGAAACAATGACACCACTGATAATTTTTTACCACATTGCAATTTAACATTTGTTTAAATAAATTGAAATATTACAAAAACTATTAATTTTAGATATATAACATTATATATAAAAAAGTTATGGAATTTTACGCAGAATGTAAAAATAAAATAAAAAATAGGGTATTGCATTTAAAAAAACATATGTTATAGCCGCCACATATTTTTGAAGCACCTTGTATATTCTATAATAATTTTAAAATGTGTATCTTAACCATCCCTATAACTTTTATATTAAACATTTTTTTGTAAATCTTGAAACAAATGAGATAATGGACTTTACTCTATCGTTGGCTCACCCTGTACAGCTCCTCTAGCTTCTGGTTGTTTTTGGGTCTTCCCCCTTCCCCCAATTGCTATAATATTGACTGCTCGATCTGACACAGTCAGTAAATATTGCACAGTATGATTCTATCCCATTTTATTAGTTGACTTTTTTACTTAATATTCGAGTTTCTCAGCTATTTATTAAATAGTTTTGATTATTATTATTATTATTTTTTTTTACCTTATTGGGTAGTGTGAGGAACGGATAACTTAGTATCAGGAACTCTCACTTTTAGTTAGCTAAGAAAGATCGGACCATTGATGTAGATTGAAGTATAGTGGCGTTCTGCATTGTTGAGATAATATCTTCAGATAGATTTATTATTTTTAAACTATTCTTCAGATGACTTGGTACTAAGCCCGTGGACGACATAATTATCGGGACCACAATTACCTTTTTCATATCCCATATTTTTAGGACTTCTTCTCGAAGTTTACTGTATTTCTCTATTTTTTCGTGATATTTCTGATGTATATTATTATTTGCAGGAATTGATATATCAATCAGGTAAGTAATTTTTCCTCTTTATCTACCAGAGTAATGTCAGGCCTATTATGACTCACAGTTCGGTCGGTAAGTATAGTCCTATCTCAGTAGACTCTATATCTCGGATCCTCCTCAACACTGGCCGGCTCATATTGATAATATGGTCGTGTATCTTCCTTAATTCCTGTCTGAGTCATTAAGTTCTGATGAATTATACCTGCCATTTGATTATGCCTTTCTAAATACAATGATCGTTCGTGCTAATATCCCACAGGCTGATAAAATGTGGTCTATTGTTTCTGGACATTTATGGCATTTTCTGCATAAATCAGAGTCCACTGCCTCACCCAGAATATATTTGGCATAATTGCGGGTCTTAACTACCTGGTCCTGAATGGCGATGCGGAAACCTTCGGTTTCTGGATTCAGTTAACCCTGAATTGCCCATTGAAGTGATTGAGGAATATCAGTTTCATCATCGTATAAGAGGCGATAGAAACGCCCGTGTAGCTCCTTTGTTGACCGCAATCGGATCTTTTCTCATCGTAGTGGAATCTTCTGGAATTTGTATGTTGCTTCGTTGATTAAGGTTGAGGGGGGTGAAATTCTTGTCAGCTTTGACAATTATGCGATGCAGACAGCTTCGGTTTTCGTTTTTAAAGAAATACGCTCTTAAGTCACTAATTTGTCGGTAGCAAAACTCTTTAATATCTTGAATACCTCTTCCTCCTTGGTTGCGTGGTAATGTAATCCTTTCGATGCAGGCCTTAGGGTAATGTTTCCTTGATCGGGTCATAAGAACGCGTATTCTAAGGTTTAGTTGGTCCAGATCGGTATTGGTCCATTTCACAATACCGAATGAATACGACAATACAGGTATTGCGTATGTGTTTATTGCCTTAGTTAAATTTAGTGAGTTTAGTTTAGTTTTAAGCAGACCTCGGAGTCTTGATTCGAATTCTTCCCGTAGAGTTTGTTTGACTTTGATGTGTTCTATTTTGTGAGACTGTAATATACCAAGATATTATATAAATTGTATGTATCCACTACTGCGTTTATTGTGGTGTGTTGATTCAGTTCAATTCCAGCTAATTCTTTTAATCGACCTTTAATTATAGTTATTTTTGATTATTAAATAATTATTTATCATAATTTTGATTATTATATTAACGAGAAGCTTAGGCCTGACCAGAATTTAATAAGTAAAACTGTTGTGTATCTTGAAAATATTTTTTATTGCAACACCCATTGCTTGTATTTTTTATTTTCTTAAATTATTTTACAACCTTAATATTGGAATCGTGATTTTGTCTTATACGCAGCGTATATTTTAATTATTTCACCGTATGTTTGTTTTATTTTTATTTATTTTGAAACAAAAAATTGAATCTTTACAATTTCTTTCAATAAATTAGGAACAACAGCAAATTTTGGTACATTCTGGTCACAAAATTAACTATAGCATCTATTGTTGATAAATTTACCTTTTCCCATGATGCATTTGTGATTCCACATTGGTATCTTTTCTTACTGAATCTTTATAATAAGCAAATGGTAAGAGAAGTGAATGAGGTGAATACAGTACTACTAATAGAGTATACAAGTATTTGGTGTGCTCCATTCCAACCACGTTTTCATTCCTTACTTTTGAAGCATTTTTACATATAAGCTCTGTTAAAAACATTTTTTAGGTTTCTGGTACAAATCTGATACAATTTGCTTATCCGGTCGGATCAGTAGTTCCGTTATTTAGGCCGGATCGGCCGGATTTAGTGGTACCGCCGGATATCCGTTCCATCCCTAGTCACGTCCATAGCACAAGACGGATTCAACCAGGCCAGGCACCGTCCAAGTCATTTTTACTACACCAAAGTTAAAATAGGCATACAATACTAATTAATGTTCATTCGTTAATTTGGTCATTATGGACCTGCGCGCTGTTTATGTTACCTCTGAAATGTTACGCCGGTGAGTTTCTTCGAGTCGATACCTTTCCTGCTCTTACAACTGCGTACAGCACACGACACCATGGTTTTTAAGGTTTTTTGTAATAGAAAACACTCAAATTATCGATGAAAAACATTAAATTTTGAGAAAAATGCACAAATTACAAAAAGTACCACAATGAAATATGGCGGGCGGCTAGGTGAACCTCTTTTCGCAACAGCTGTAGCGCCTCTCCTCTCTTATTCCTCCGTGGTGCATATCCTACCAAACTGAGTTTAAGGCATCAGATTACTCGTTTTGCGTTCTGAATCCTTCGTCTAACTTCCTGTTGTTAGGTTAGGTTAGGGCATCTTTGGAATCTTTTGTTAAGTTGTTCAACCTGGTTAAGCTGCGCTTGATCATTCAGCAGTAGTTCGATTGTTGTTGTAAAAGTTCTAAAACTCGAAATGGTTAGCTGCTAGATAGCCACTAATGCTGATGCGTCTTCAACCTAAAATTCTTCTGCTTCAAAGCCGGAGTCGAGTTGCATTTCACCATCGGCTTCGTTAATTTTGCCAGCCAGCGATCGCATCGTCCGCTTCGCAGTCGGGCAGCGCGAGGTTGATTTGGCGCACGCGCCTCCCATTTCGCCGCAGTATTGCGCACACCGTGCGCGCCACGCCGCACCGCGTTGCCGCTATCTCTCTTTTCCGTCAGTCCGCCGCCATCCGGTGCGAGTTCGAATGTTTACGTTCGCGTGTCGACCGGCATCGCGCGCCCTCTCTCTCCGCATCTCTCCGTCTCTCTCGGTTCCACCATTTCAGTCCGATATTATGTTGTTATTGTGCCGATAGGTTTTCTTTTTTATGTCTCTGTGCGTAATTCCTGTGACCTCTTAAACGGGTGTTTATTGGGACCACGACATATACACGCATATACCATCGCGTTCAGTGGATTATTCGAGCCAGGATCGTGGAACAACGTAAGTTGCCTAAATTTAGGTCGACACAACAACACCGGTCGGCGTAATATCGCAGAAAGTAAAATTGTTCTAGGTCTAGTGTTATGGCAGTTTTTCTGTTTGTCGTTGGTAATTCAAGTTGACGATGTAACTAACCTATTTAATGTAATTTGTTTACATTGTTGTGGTGGATGTTCGTTTGACAGATCGGTTGTGTAATAGGTTTCTAACCTAGAAAAATATTTGGGGTTTAGTCATTTATTTACATTTTATACATAGAATCGTCTTGTTTTTCTAAAGACAACGCATTGACTTTTGGATAAGCAAAACAATTGTTGCATACAACTGTATTTGACGAAATAAATGCCCAGTATCTAATGTTCCAAGTAGTTCTAAATAGAACAAGGTAGAACACTGCATTTTTAGTGTCGTTATGACATAAGGTGCCTATTGAAGATTGAGATAGTAAATGTATTGTATTTATTAAATACACACAAATTAAGTGGAATAAAGATAATTATATCCCAATTTTGGACAACCGTAAAATCCAGAAGTTTGTTGTAATCCAAAAGCAAAAAAAGAAATTAACCCAATTTTAATAAAATACCACAAAAGATAGAATAAACAGAACAGAAAATGGAGAAGGCATAAAAAATGCCATTATTATTGTGAATTGAGGCATTTATTTACGTTGATTACCTAGTGTATATTTGACCGAAAAATTTTGATTTTCTAACTCAAATCAACTGATTAACTTCAATATTGTTTAATATGTGTTGATGGTTTAGAATGTGTTATTGGTTATGAATGTTATCAAATAAATTAGGTATATTAATTAGGTAAACCAAACACACTATATTTTCGAATGTACCTGTATCATAACTCTTATCATAATGATACAAGCAGCAAAATATAATATAATGTATTGTAATTAAGAAATTCACACAAGACAGGGATAATAATTATCTTTCAAGAGAATCTTTGGAAATGAGAGTCATCATATTTCACTATTCTTCTTTCTTCTATTCTTTTCGACTCCATTTCAGTTTAAAATAATACTTTAAGTAAGAATATAAATGGAAGAAAAACCAACACAATGGAATTTAAAGTACATTAATGGAAAAAGAAAACCCGATAAATAGAATAAGAAATGCAGAACATGAGAAAAATAAGGAATTGATATCATTACTTGTGAAACGACCATCAATAAGTAATAGCTTTAAAGAGTTGTATTGATAATGTGAACGAAATAAAAATAATAAGAAAACTAACGATATTACTAACCATTTAAAGTACATAAGTTGTTTATTCTATTTGTTTTTGGTGGATGTTTATTTGACAGTTTTCCCGATATTATCTTGTTATCGTGTGGATAGTTCTGTTTTATATTGGGCGTTTAGGGACGGTCAGCGGCTGAGTGGCTGAGTAAGCGGTTTCCCTAAACGGTCTCTGTTTACACGCAAAAACAGTCAGCCGCTGAGCAAAATACTCAGCGGTCGGTCAGCCGCTGTTTTCCCTGAACGCGCACATTGTCTCTGTGACCCCGTCAAACGGTGAACATACAAATGGTCGTCCCAATAAACATATTAGGACGACTATCGCATTCAGTTGATTATTTGACTCAGGATCGGGGAACAACGTAATTTGCCTAAATTTAGGTCGACACAACACCGGTCGGTGTAATATCACAAAGTAAAATTGCTCTAGGTCTAATGTTATGCTATGGCAGTTCGTCTATTTGTCGTTGGTAATTCAAGTTGACGATGTAACTAACCTATTTATTGTAATTTGTCTACATTGTTGTGGGGAACGTCCGTTTGACAGCTCAGTTGTGTAATAGGTTTGTAACCTAGAAAAATATTTGGAGTTTAGTAATTTATTTACTTTTTGTTTTGTGTTTTTCTATAGACAACTGGTTAACTTTAATATGTTTAAAGTATTTTGATATTTGTTTAAAGTATGTTTAAAGTTTTGGTATTTGTTCTTGCTAATCAGAACAATCGTTATTGTATAACGTTATATGATAAAATAGATGTCCAATATATCTGGTTCCAAGCAGTTCCAAATAAAATTAAGCAGTTGCAATTCAGTTCTTAGTAAATTTGCATTCTCCAGCATAATATATTCCAAACATATAAAATAGTAAATAGTTATCTCGGTAATTATGGAATAACCATGAAGGAGAAATGTTACTAATAGAAAACTGCATTTTTAAATACATATACCATTATGGCATGAGATGCAAAATGAACATTGATACAGGTAATAAATTTAATGTATTGTATTTAATAAATGCAAACATAAATGGAATAATGATATTTATATTTGGGTTTTGGATAATTTAGGATTTTTAATGCAGAACAAGAAAAAGGGTTTATGGAATATAAATAAATTAATACAAAGGATATAATCGAAGATATAATAAATAAATAAAATAGGGAATGCGCAAAAGCAAGAAAAAAAAAATTAAAAAATGCATTACTGAGTTTTGAATTAAACCTAGAAAACTGATTAACTTCAATATTGTCAAATATGTGTTGATGTTATTACCGGTTTCTGATATGAAATCAATTAGGTATATATTTTGACCTCATTTCTTGATTTGCACAAAAATTCTTCAATATTACAGTTTTTCTCGGGGTTTTTCTACTCCATTAAACTTATTTTGGCATGTCTTAGATTTTAATTTTGGTTCTATAGAACATCTTAAGTCAAATGCAGTTTTATTGACAGAAATGAGCATTATATTTTTCAGAATATAATATAATTCAAAATTTAAAAAAGAAATAATTTGAGTAATATTAAATAATAATGAAGCAGAAACGGTACAAAAGACCCACGCAGATGACATAAGCAGCATGTCGATTACAAAAGAAATATAATGTATTGAAATCAAAAAACACATACATGACAGGTATAGTAATTATGTTTTATGCTATTTTCTGGAAATGGGAATCATGCATAAAAATCTGGTACTATTATTCCATTTCTTTTAACTCCATTTCAGTTTTAAATAATAAAATAAAAGTACGAATATTAATGAAAACAATAAAGAAAAACGAATAATACATTAATAGAAGAAGTAACATCGACAGAATAAGAAATACAGACTATGAAAAAAAAAAGAAATTATATATTATGTGTTACTTTCGAAACATCAACAAGTTCCTACATAAAAACGGCACTGCCGATGAATAACATATTTATATCTACAGTAGGCCGCGGATTGTCTTCATAAAAATTTTTGCTGGTTCTAAAATGGTAATTCCTGTTTATACCTTTCCAAATTTCCATACCGTTTTAGACTTTGAGTTTTAGAGAAAAATAAAAAAAACATAAAATTGTAGTTGAATTTTTGAACTAGTAAAAATAAAACGCCTCTCTATGGTAATATAATGTCGTTCTCATTTTTTGATAGATTATTATTGACAGAATTTTAATCAAAGTTATATTTTTTGCTGTTTTAAAATGTTAAAGAAGCACAAAATTTATTTAGTTCAATGCTACCAAAGGGTGATAATGGTTATCGGAAAATGTGATACTTTAACATAAAAAAATATGACGTTAATCAAAATTAATTATAACGATTTATCAAAAAATGAAATCGAAATTATATTACCATAGCCTTTAAATTTTTAGGACTTTTAGTTTTTTAGGATTTTTTTAGGGGGAAAAATTATGTTAAAAAACTACATTTTTATGTTTTTTTTTATTTGTTCTAAAACGGTATATTATAACGATTTATCAAAAAATGAAATTTTAGGACTTTTAGTTTTTAGGATTTTTTTAGGGGAAAAATTATGTTAAAAAACTACATTTTTATGTTTTTTTTATTTGTTCTAAAACGGTATATTATAACGATTTATCAAAAAATGAAATCGAAATTATATTACCATAGCCTTTTAATTTTTAGGACTTTTAGTTTTTTAGGATTTTTTTAGGGGGAAAAATTATTTTAAAAAACTACATTTTTATGTTTTTTTTTTATTTGTTCTAAAACGGTATGGATATTTAGAAAATTATAAACGCCGTTTTACAACAAGCAAAAATTCTTATGAAGAACGTATTTTTTCAAAAGTCAATAACTAAAAAGTTTTTCCTCTTGTAATCTGTGTCTGTCTTTTCCTCAATTTAATTGTCCCAGAAATAAGTGCTATACCATTTTTACTGGTAGTATAGTTCAACCCCAGAAATACGCATATGATGTTTTTCATGAAAAAAAAATTCCCAAAAAATTTTGAAAAAATTTTTTGAGAATTTTTTTAGTTTTTAGTTAAAAAACATAATTTCTTGTTAATATGACAACATAGGTATTAGATTAAATTTACAAAAAAGAAAATCCAGAAAAGATTCAGTGGTTCTAAAAATTTTAGCAAATTTTCGAAGTAAAATGACTCCGTTGTTTTGGACTTATTTGAAAAACGATGAAGAAAAAATATGTTCTTTTATCTACCACCCCTTAAAATACTGACACTTATTTCTGTGACACTCTGTATATATATATATATATATATATATATATATATATATATATATATATATATATATATATATATATATATATACAATATATATATATATATATATATATATATATATATATATATATATATATATATATATATATATATATCGATTTTATTACAATTATTACAGTATATAAATACTTGAAATTTGTCAACCATTATTCATACGTCATTCAATCTTTACAAAATGTGCAGACCGGGGGTCACATTTAGCTTCGCCGCCCCGGGCCCCCGACAAGCTTAGTCCGCCACTGGTAGTATGGTTAACACTAACTTCCAATATCTTTTTCTACAGAATTTTGAAAGCACTGCTCTGACAAGGATCACAAAAAATAGGATATAATCATCATAGTGAAATTCATACTATTTTTTACGTATATAGGCACTACATTTCTGAATGATGCAAATTTATATATTCACTTATAGTAAGAGTCACTTATCCGTGTTTTCAACAATTTTTTGTTGCCTCTTTAACCATAAATATTTTTCCGCAGGCTCTACGGCTAATACTTTCCAAGATAAGCCGGGGGCTATTTTTTGTGGAACACTCGGTACAATAATACAGAAGTCGATCGAAGAATATCTCAGAATCTACCTTAATAAATTTCTGAAGCAATATTATACGAGAACAAGACAAATTAAGAAAAAGAAATGGACAAATTTTGGAAGCAAAAGCAGATTCGAGGCAGTTACTTATTTTAAATCCCAATTAGTTTCAATTACTTACATTTATTTAAGAAAAATCAATGTTATTTTGTATTGATGAATATTAATATATAGTATAATACATCATATATAGAAATATAACTTTTTTTGTTTGTTGTAACTGGTTTGCATAATACCATACAAACTTTATATATTAAAAATATGATTGTGTTGTTTATAGAATTACAACCGCTTTTTTGATAACTCCTTAGTGTTATTATATTACACTTTCAATTGTTTTCATTGACCTAGTATGCGAGTATATCTTATCATTCCATGCGTAAATAGATTAATCAGTCTATCAGCCTGTGGAATTGTTTGTAAATGCTATGATGTTGCAGTGCAATGGGTCGCCCACTTTTATTGAATTAGCGTTGCTTGTTCATTTCAAAATTATATTTATTTTAGAGTGAAAGTGAAAATGAAAATATACACATAATTTAAAAGTATCATATTTTTAAATAAAATAATCGCTTTTGGAATTTTGATTTATTTTTTACCCTTTTCTAACCCCTTGCGATTTTTTAATATTTTTTTTTGTACAGCTGGTTCCAATAAAATTGAATACGATTTAAAATATATTTTTATTGTTTCGGGCAGTATATTCTATGATACCAGTCTCCCATTTCTCTACTCATGTCATGCTGACATTCTGAAAAATGTATTTGCCAGTTTGTCAAAAGCAAAGTTCTTTTATTCAATAATCATAATAACCTTTTAGAATTTAGAATTTAGAATGAGTGGGAGGGGGGTTAATCACTTCGACCTTACAGATCCATTGTGTCCCCCTTTCTTGAATCATAACTCATCATACAGTCCCAGGGCTTTGACAAAAGCCAGTATCTGGGACGGTTTTATAGAGGGTAGTTCTCCATCTCCAATATCAGTCGTACCAAAATTCATGGCACGAATGGTTGTCGTCTCGGCGCACTCAGTGATGAGGTGTACTGGTGTTTCACCATCTTCCCCACAGAATCTGCATTCGCCGTTTCTTGTTAGTTTCAATCTACTGAGGTGTTCATTTCAATCTACTGAGGTGTTCATTATAATAACCTTAACATGCCAAAATACTTCACACATAAATATACACTGTTCAAATATTCGAAAAAAATGCGTAAAGAGTCGTATTCATTTTTTTTTGGAACCAGCTGTACATAAGTTATATTTATCAATATAACTTATGTACAAATACAAATTTGTAATATTCCACAGGAATAAATAAAACAAACTACTTTATTAATAATACACTTACCAAATTTTATACCTTAAAGGTTGATTAACTAACTTTAATCTTATTATTTTTCTGGAGTACTAAAATCTATTATTTACCTATATCGTGTGATGTCGATATTTTACAGCTACTCCAGTTTTTAGTATATGTTTAGTACGATCCTTGTACCATATACGAGATCCACTTATCTACGACGAGATGGTATACAAACTTTATTGATGGTAGCTTTATTGGTGTATAAGACTTTCTGCCTGAGCACCGAGTATTAACTATAAACTGTGTTCTGGGTCTACAGTTAATTTTTACTCGACCTTTCCTCCACTTGACTTCAAAAGACACAAAACACACGTAATAACGCGAATCAAAATGCATCATCTTCCAAAACGCAGTGTCTTTGACATAAGTTGACACAGAATTATAACCTATAATTTGGCAAGACTCTGACAAGCCTCAAAAATCTAAAGGTGAGTTCATACGCATCGGTGTCTGTTTGTCGTTCATGGTTCCATCAAACATCATAAAATTGAAATATAATTTTTGAAATAAACCAATAAAACTGGTTAAAAACAACAAGAGACGACGTATGACGGATTTATATTTAAACCCATCCATAGTTAACTTAAAAAATATTAGAAACTTCTGTCATTGTCTGTACAATGAACGATGAGACGTCATCTGCTTTTCTTTTGTCATTGTCTGTCGAAATCTTAACTGAGAAAAAAAAAACAGAGTACAGACAAAAGTGGGACCAACTACATAGAGGGTATCTAAATATATGAGGGAGTCTACACCATATCTACTATAATTGGAAATGATTGAATAAGCGGAAAATGATAATGATGATGATGAATCTCATAAATTATATTCAATTTGAATACACGATATAAATTTTGGAAATACTAAAAAAAATTAATGCTAACCGAAAAGCCCGGTTATATAAAATAATAAAGTTGTTTTGTTAATGGGATCATTTAAATTTTAGTTATTGAGCTTCTGTTTATTTGTAGAAGATAAGAACGAAACATGAATTAAATCATATGAGTGTAATCAGCGTAAACATGGACATGGTGTATCACAAAATCGACGTAGGTCTTTAACAAAATAGAAAACACATAAATCCATAAAGCCATTAAATTATAAGCTTTTATTAGCAGGTCGTCATTAAAGTCTAGAAAGTATTTTCATCAAAAATGGATCACTAGTTTAGTTAAGGAAAGTGAAATTGGTTGAATTTAATCAAAGTCGATCGGATGAGTTACTAATAATTTCAAATGATGTTTACTATTATTTTTATTTAGTTCTTCGTCAATTATATTATTCATTTAGTTGTTCGATAGTTTAAAAGAAGTTATAAATTTTTATAATTCTTGACATCATAATATATGGACGTTATCTATTTAAAAATTGATAGTAAATTATATACTGGTGTTTGTAAAAGTTTAATACGAATTTATCGATATAACCTGACTTGTAAGTTTATAGATCAGAAACCAGTCGTAATACTTCTTTAATATTGCTTCTAGTTTGAGGCTATTACTGAATAATATATAACCAAGATTATGAATTTATTGAAATGAAATGTGGAAGGATGAAAAATTTGTAAGTTTTTTTTCAAGTAGAGCCACAACCCCGTTGACATTTCTAGACAAACCAACGAGTTTCGGGGTTATCAGAGACAATGAGAACATAAACAAACCATAATACCCATATTAAATCATTTATATTCTACATGAGATGGTATTGTTACTGGGCTTGAGAAATCCATGTAAGAATCAATTAAGATTGAAAGTTGATGATTTGATACAAAAACTAATCCCTTATAATACAAGGTGTCCCAGAAGTAAGTGCAAGTATTTTAAGAGGTGGTAGATCACGATAAAAGAAACATATTTTCTCTTTATCGTTTTTCAAATAAGTCCAAAATAACGGAGTAATTTTACTTTGAAATTTTCCAAAAAAAAAATGATTTTGCTAAAATTTTGAGAACCACTGGATCTTTTCTGGATTTCCTTTCTTGTAAATTTGCATATATATATATATATATATATATATATATATATATATATATATATATATATATATATATATATATATATATATATATTATGTTTTTTTTTTATTCTTTCTTTGACCTCTCAATATATATTTTATTTAATTTTTTCTTGGCTTTAGGTCAGGTAAAAATGAGAAAAACGGTTTTTTATATTAAATATTTCATGACGTTTCGACCTGGTAGGGTCTTTATCAAAATTTATTACTTGAACGTAGATTGTTTACTTATTACAACTTATCATTTTCTTTCTTAGCGAAGAAAATATATCCAAATTGGTTTCCACACACATAACACAAACATATCAATAAAGTCGTCACAATTTTTGCACAGCGACATACACATTTAATGGATTTTACACCACTGAATAATATATCTTACTCAGGTTGTTTATATCTATCCTATCATTAACAGAGTGTTGGTTTTTTTGGATAGCAATAGATTCAAGAATTTCTCTTTTTTTGGTATTATATTCGGTGCCAATTATTCATCTTGAAAACCGTTTAAAAGGTCATAAATACGACAAGAAAAATAAAACAGCCCTAACTTTGCATGAAATCCAAAAAAATCACAGTTTTGACTTTGAAAGTACAAAAATAATTGGCACCGAATATAATACCAAAAAAAGAGAAATTCTTGAATCTATTGCTATCCAAAAAAACCAACACTCTGTTAATGATAGGATAGATATAAACAACCTGAGTAAGATATATTATTCAGTGGTGTAAAATCCATTAAATGTGTATGTCTCTGTGCAAAAATTGTGACGACTTTATTGATATGTTTGTGTTATGTGTGTGGAAACCAATTTGGATATATTTTCTTCGCTAAGAAAGAAAATGATAAGTTGTAATAAGTAAACAATCTACGTTCAAGTAATAAATTTTGATAAAGACCCTACCAGGTCGAAACGTCATGAAATATTTAATATAAAAAAAACCGTTTTTCTCATTTTTACCTGACCTAAAGCCAAGAAAAAATTAAATATATATATATATATATATATATATATATATATATATATATATATATATATATATATATATATATATATATATATATATATATATATATATATATATATATATATATATATATATATATATATATATATATTTCCGGTGTTCATTCATTGGGGAATTTATATATCTCCAAAATATTATTAAGGTTGCCTGCCCCTCAGACAAAGATTTTCCTAGATATTTTAATTTTTATGATTTTGCATCAATAGATCTTTATTATTTCAGAAAATCTAGGTGGCTGTGTGATCAGGGGCGGATACAGACATTTATTTTAGGGGGGCCCAAATAAAAAGTAATGTAGAATATAATTTTTAAGGCGCCATTTTTACTCCAAAATCGTAATATTCAACCCAATTTATAGATTTTAGGGGGGATGCCGGGCTACATGGCACTGTGTGTGATACAGTGTGTTGTGGAGTAAAATACTCAATGATAATAAAAAATTAGCTAGATGAAATCAAATGCTCAAAATGCCTCCTTTTCTGTTAACTGCATAAAATGATTGTCTATTCAAAAGGATCTTTTCATTTTAAAAGGCATTATGTGGAGTTCTACCTCGAAAAGCAGCTACAATAATTTCTCTCATGTTGTCGACAATAGTTGGTAGAGTTTTGTAAACACTGTCTTTAACATATCCCTATAAAAAAAACCAGACTAGATAAAATCAGGAGCATTTAAGTATTCTATTAATTATTGGTGAATGTAGACTGCATTCACCAACTAATAGAATCATATCAACTCTCCTACATCAGAATGTAGGATAAGTTTGCATTTTTGGCAAATTCCTGAGAAATTTTTTTGCTTTAACTGACACAAAATGATAACTAGTTGTTAAAGTTGGACTAATTAGACAGCTATTTTGAAGTAACGTCAGACATATCACAGCCACCTAGATTTTATCAAATAATAAAGATCTACTGAGTAGATCTCAATCAAATCATGTAAATGAAAATATCTAGGAAAATCTTAGTTTGAGGGGTAGGCAACTTTAATATGATTTTGAAGAGACACGAATTCTCCATTGAATATCGGAATAATATACTGGATGTTTCGTTTAAAATAAAAGAGTAACATACTTTTAAAGGTGACCAATGTTCAATATTAATTTTGTCTCACCCTGTATAACTTTTAATTTGATTTAAAGTACAATAGTTAATTTAACTACATATTAGGCTATACCGGCCAAATTCCAATTTAGGTAGCTTTTATTATAATTTAAAAATTCTTTTTTATTTCTAGAAAATGTTGAATATGTCAAAAAACTTACGTTTAGTCATATACTTCTCTTATAAAATTCACTTTAATTTTTTCCCCAGAATCCGAAAATCAATTAATATATAGGGTGTTCTATTACAAAAAAACACAACTTTGATATGTAACTTTTTTTGGGGACACCCTGTAGAACTCTCTATATTTTTAAAAATGCTCTGAATCAACCTGCATATGCTTACAAAATTTAATTTCAATACAAACTGTCGTTCTTCATGGAGCCTCCGCGGAGAATGAGACGTGTCACCCTGTACGTTACCAGTGTTAGTAGATCACCAATAAGGAAATTCCATGGAGAAGCAATTTTATTCAAAATAACTTTAAATTACCGCGTGCAACAAATTCACTCTTCATTCCGCAAATAGGGAAAACCCAGCGAGAAACACCCTGAAATCATTGTCTAATTAAAGTTACCCTTTTTCGCCGAGCCCCGCTAAAAGCAACCTCGTTTATTTGCTCGTAAACCCCAGCCACCCCTGTGCCTTTAATTCAATTAACGGTAATGTGTCTGAGGTGCTGCGTTCGCTTGCCCCGTCTGAAAATAGCTCGGAATAGTTTTCTTCTGCCGCTATATTTATAGACTGCGGCATCCACGTCGGCAGAAGCGCAATGATTCGCTTTTATTTATGGTTCTTTTCGTTACGTTTTATAGTTTCTTGACGTAATTGTTCAAATTTAGCAACTTAATGTAAATCTGTATGCATATCGTTGCCTTTATCACAAAGAGAAAGAGATCTAAGTAACAAATTTTTAAAAATGTTACGGTTTAAATGTACTCATACATCTCTTTGATCTCACGAAGTGGCTTATCTGTATTGCAGAGTGTAGAATGTTCAAGAAAGGGGGGGGGGGTAATCACTGAGACCTTAAAGATCTACTGTATTCCCCTTTCTTGGGTTATAGTTCGTCATACAGTCCATAACTCATCATACATGGGGATCTTTCTGATGGGAGGAGGAATAGGGTATTTCCCATCCTCCTCTGACAACAGATGTTCATCCT
Source organism: Sitophilus oryzae (assembly GCF_002938485.1). Taxonomy (NCBI): domain Eukaryota; kingdom Metazoa; phylum Arthropoda; class Insecta; order Coleoptera; family Curculionidae; genus Sitophilus; species Sitophilus oryzae. The sequence continues at coordinate 1,659,371 of NW_022146106.1, forward strand.
CATCTTACGAGGGTATACACCCTTCTACGTTTGTGGTTTAGCCCTCCGTGCCCTTCACAGTCCAGGAGGTTGTCTCCGGCTAAGGTACACTGAGAGAGAATACGTGGTAAAATAAAAAAAAAATGCTAATGAATCAAATAAAATCAAACATATTTTGGCCTCATTAATGGTCATAATTGAATAAGATATCTATTGATTTTATGCATATACTCGTACATATAAAACATATATGATCATTGTCATTGTTAGCGGTATATCGGATTTAAAATAAAAATGCTACCTATTTGATTTAAAGACATATATATTTGTTCATTAGTGATTTCCTTTTGTTTTTCAAATACATTCTTTTTATTTCAAGCCTTTGCCTTTATATTTTGAAATGCAATGCTTAATGATTTATTAATATGTCACTTTGTGTAAAGCTTGAGTCGATTTTAATCGAATAGGATCAGTACTAACAATTTAAATGAAATAAATATCAAATTTATTAGTAAAATAACTTTATTTTCGGAATTAATCTTTTGGTGATTAGTAGGTAAATACAATTGTGTTAAATGTCTTCCAAAATAAATAATAATAGATACAAGGGTATCCCGGTGAATTTTGTCTAGTGAAGAATGGTTTTTGTAATGTCCTGGAATTGATCTGCCTTTATTAGATTCCTTCAAAGGTCACAGAGATTCTAAAAAAAGAAATCAACATTTAGTTAGGTTAAGTTATGTTGATTATTCTAAACAACTACTAAAACAACACATTACCTGTAAACGATACAATTCTCCTTTTTGTCACTAATAACGATAAATACAACACAATAAATACCATTGTACTATTCAAAATAATGGAACGCGACAAAAATCATATAAAAATATGTGGTTAATCGGGCTTATCCCGTCAATCTCGCCAAACACCATTTTTCGATGTCCATCTCGAATGACTTTCAATTGGAGAGAATTAATCACGTGGCAATAGCCTACCAGAAATGTAGTTAAACTATCCTATAGTCCTATATAGAAATAAAATACTTTCTTGCTAAAAATAAATTTATTATAAGGACGTCTTATTGGAATAAATAGACAAGCAACACTTTTCAAAAATAATAAGGCAATGCCAGTTTATTTTGAACGTTCTCTATTTCCTCTTTGGATTTGAAGTCAGTTACACCGCAAAGGTTAGTCGGTTCACTCTTACAGAGTGAGACCCCGCATGTAGAAATTAAGAAGGCGACAATACAATGGGTGACGAGAATACTCTGGTGCAAGAAGACGTGAATACCCTGGTGCTCCAAGGTTGAAACCAGTAAGTAGAGGTTAGTTTTCTATCTAGTCGCATCCCTTTGACCTGGTTCCGCCATCATAGGATTTATGTTTTTGGTGAGGGTGTCTCCTCTTGGTCCAGGCGGTTAAGCTAAGACCCCCCTCCCCCCACTCTCTCTGCTCGTGATACATGACCACAGAGAGTAGAGGGTGTCTGGTATGATGGACAGGGCAGTCCCTTCCGTCATCGTTATATGTCTTAGTACAATTTTCTGACCGCGACGCTACAACCAGCGACAAGACAATGAGATGCTTCCCAGCCAAAATGAAAGAGGGGTTTCCCCCTAGCACCTAACCAGGAGCTTCTCCACCAACGACAGGGTCTAGCATCTCCTAGAAGAAGCTTATTTGTATTACCAATAGATTGAAAATTATTAGCTTTAAAACTTAGCTGACTACGCTGATTACATTTGGGGGTTGGAGCCTTTGATGACAACAGCAAAATTAAACACCAATTCACCACAGTACACCAAAACACTTTACTTTTGCACTGGAGGCACGTATCGATTACCAAGCTGACATCTTCAGCAGATGATAAATCTAAATTCACAGCTAAACGAAAACTGATTAAAATAATAATTTTTGATAAATTTTTTATGTTAAATTTTTGTCAGTGACGTCTAGAGATCAACCTCCCCAAAATTATCATCGATTGTCATTCCCCAGCCGTCTTTGACGCCGTTTTTATTTTGATAATTCGGTACTTCATCTTAGGAAACTTCAACCTAAAAAATCTTACAATGGTTACGCAATAAAATAGTTTTAGCTAAATTTCGTTAGTTATTTTATAACGTTAATATAGTTAATTATGTATTAGAGTATAACTACACGTCAATTGTTGATATATTTATATATTTTACCGTTAATAACCCTTTTAATTAATTTAAATGAATAACTTTAAATTTTTGTTAAGCAATCTCAACATAAATTGGCAATTTGCAATAATCTAGTGCAACGCATATAAATTTATTTATTTTGTACTATTTGTACTACTAATCTGACAACGGAATTTACACCAAAAGTTTACAATATAAAAAATAGTAGATATTGTGTGGATACTTTAGTTTCAGGAATAAATGTTAAATATTCGACATTATAATTTAGAATATTATTACACTGTTCATAAAATTTCTTGTGTCTATTTTGCGTAAGAAATATCTGGTATGTAAGAGAAAGGAATGAAAAAAAAGTGTACAGGGTATAAGAAACTCTGTGTGGATATAAGAAACTCTATGTAAAACTTGTGTATCTGGAAACCACACATCCTTTTTTAATCGTTCTACAGTATGTCCCCGCCGGACCCATACACCATCGTCTTTACAAGAGAAAAAACTTTTTTATTAATGACATTTTGAGAAAAATGCATTCTTCATAAAAAATTTTTGCTTGTTCTAAAATGGATAATTCCTTTTATACTTTTTCAAATTTCGATACCGTTTTAGAGAATATTAAGAAAAACATGAAAATATATTTGAATTTTTCCTAAAAAGGAGTCCTAAAATCAAAACGCGTTTCTATGGTAATATAATTTCGTTTTCCTTCTTTGATAGATTCTTATTCATAGATTTTTAATTAACGTAATGTATTTTGTTGTTTTAAAATGGTAAAGAAGCACAAAATTTATTTAGTTAAATGCTGCGGAAAGGGTGATGATAGTTCGGAAAATATGATACTTTAACAACAGCAAAGAATATGACATTAATCAAAATTATTAATAATCATTTATCAAAGAATATACCTAACTAGAAAAAGAATGGACTCTGCCATACTGAAAAATGGTCCTACAGAAGTGGCGCCATCTATTGAGTAGGGCTTGTTTTAAATGGATCGAAACGCGGGCTTTTTAAATGAGCGTATTTATTGAATTTTGCTCTAAAATAATTAAATTTGATTATTAAATCTTATTTTTTACACAAATTCAACAATACTAATAACAAGTATCGTTGTGATGTGTTAAAAATAAGATTTAACAGTATAATTTATACAATTATTAAATAAAATTAAAGCCAAACATGTGTAAATATTATTTATTATTTAAAGTTTTTATTTATAAGTCAAATATTTAAACATTGTTTATTATAATAAAACAAAACCAACGTAATACGCCCAAAGTTTTGTAAATGGAGTAAATATAAATAGGTACTTAAATGATAGCAAAAATAAAAGACTTACATTATATTTTTAGGGCCACAAACAAAAGGAATTGTCTAATAAAAACACATATAACAAATTATAGCTTGAAAAACGTTTTGATAATCATTTTTGATGATTGGCGCTATGACAACGACAATATTTTTTGAGAATTTGACAATAGTATGACAATGGCCGTTGGAAACTATAGAAACTACAAAAAAATCTGATTGAACGCCATCTGGCAATAACTAGTAGCAATTTCTTAACCTAAAAATTAATTGCCTAGCGCCCGAGGCTGGAACTATTTTATTTGAAATTGCCGTGGAAACGGTGGAACCGCTTTTGCTATTTCACTTTCCGGCCCCTGTCATTTATCAAAGAATGAACTCGAATTGACATTACCATAGAAACGCCTTTTGATTTTTAGGACTTCTTTTTAGAAAAAAATTCAACCATATTTTCAAGATTTTCTTAATTTTCTCTTAAACTGTATGGAAATTTAGAAAAGTATATAAACGGGATTGTCTATTTTAGAAGCTAAAATTTTTATGAAGATTGCATTTTTCTCAAAACGTCAATAATAAAAAAGTTATTCCTCTTGTAAAGACAATCCGGGGACATGCTGTATAATTAATGACAATTTTGACAAGTTTTATGTCAATTTTTAGTAAATGACGTCTAAAGATTGACCTGACCAAAATTATCATCGATTGTAATTCTTTCTTATCCTTCTCCGTTTCTTTTCCACCATACGACATTTAAGTACCTATATCGCGCGCGTTTTGCAAGTTTCTGCAAAAGGTGACGTTTTTGTTCAAAACAGGTGTAATTTTAAATGGGTGTAGTGGATGAGGCTGTGTTGAAGGAAGATTTTTTTTTCTTAATTAAAACTCTATATTTTCATCCGGTATTTAAACGTTAACATAAATAACAAAACTTGATTATTCAAATAGTAATAAATTTTTATGTGAAATACCCATCTTCTAACTAGTGTAACTCCTACGCCAATCTATTTAGCATGCTGTACCGGGATTGGAACAGCACCTCAAGTGCAGCAACGGCGAGCAACAAAAAGCGCATCCGACGCGTTCCAGAACCGACTTGCACTCCAGATATTTTCGGCTTTATATAAATAAGATAGAAATAGATATCCAGGAAACTATTTCTGGACTGGAACCGCCGGTCGTCGGGAGATCTGCCGACGAGTATCATAGTTGGCGAGGTCGGAAATAGTAGTCGATAGTCGGATTTCGTACGATGCAGGAAAGCGATGATAAGTTTAATAACAAACGGAAATTTGGATTCTGTTTTTTGTTTATTTATAGTTTTAAAACCTAATGCTGGGTCCAAACCAAGGCGAGAAAAAATAAACACGATTTTGAGACAAAAACAAGACAAACTTAACACAAAAAATGGAGACTTCTGACAAACTTGAGACAAATTGTCCACACCGCAATAACAAAAGTACAAAAAAGTCAAAAGTTTAGTTATTGCGAATGAGTTTTATTAACCATGTGTGATTTCACTGGTCTCCTACTGTTGGTTTGGTTTGGTTGCCATCAGGGGTGCATGGGGAAGTGGAAACTGGCCCGGGAAAAACAGACAACCGGCCCAAATCCACAAAAACAAAATGACCATGACGAAGAAACATATTTTATTTATTAATACAAGGTGTCCCAGAAATAAGGGCAAGTATTTTAACTGGTAGTATTGTTGAACCCCAGACACACGCCTATGAGTTTTTTTTTCGCAAAATTTTTTTTGGAAAATTCGGAATTTTTGAAAAATGTTTTGGAAATTTTTTCAGTTTTTAGTTAAAAAACATAATTTCTTAATAATACGGTAACATAGGTAGTAGATTAAATTTACAAGAAAGAAAATCCAGAAAAGATCCAGCAAAAAAATTTTTTGGAAATTTTCAAAGTAAAATAACTGCGTTATTTTGAACTTATGTGAAAATCGATGAAGAGAAAATATGTTTCTTTTATCGAGATCTACTACTCCTTAAAATACTTGCACTTATTTCTAGGACAACCTGTATATAATTAAGGGTGTTTTTCGCTCGTGCGAAAAAGCTCTTTTGCCTGCGGTTTAAAAAAAAATTAAATTGTCTTAAAATTTTCGTAAAGACCAATATTGGTTCGGAATTCTGCATCTGAATTTTTACTACAAAATGGCTCAGTTTTACAGGGTTCTCCTTTTTTATTTCCATTATCGATAAAGGTAATTTGATCTTGAATAGGCTACGATTCTGAGTCACAATTTTGAGAAACTTCCTAATTCATTCACTTCAGCTGACCCAATCCTCTGTGAAATACATTACTTTTAGCTTTTCGGGTATATACTTTCTTACACATTATAGAAAGAAATTCTCTCTTTTGTGCTACAGCAGCAACCTCTCCGTGTACATGTGTTTTTAACTAAATGAACCGCGGTCGCCATTAAAACTGCAGCATTTTTTAGGTTATTATATAGTTCTTATCACGAAACTTTTCCTCTATACTTTTGTACATTTGGTATCTTGTATGATAATGCCATGACTCAAACGAAAAAAAACTAGGCAATAGACAATACCTAGGCAGTGGATATAAATGTGTTCTGATGTAATGTTATGTTACAGTCCATAATAAGAATATTTGGATTTTCGAGACATAATATTTTATTAGGGGAAGTGCGGGTATTGCCGCCCACTTAAGCAATATGTTAAACAATTAAGTTATTTTTGATGATATAATGAAAACGAGGACGTCAGTATTTAATACTTTTCTTTGCTATTGATGTTTTATTGTCAGATTATTCCGATAGATTATTAAGTGTAAAATATTTTTGATTTTCGAAGTATTGCCTTTGGGTGAAATTAGCCGACCACACGGGTAATACCGCTCACCTATAAGGGTAATGCCGCCCACTAGAAGAAACAGCGTAAAAATACGTTTTGTACAATAACATTACTTGTCTTGCAACAATAAATCAAAAAACACATAATTCAAAAATGCAAAAATATTCTTTGAATGTTAAAAACAGTTTAGTTATACATGGTGCATCTGCGAAAAAACAACTACCTGTCCATATCAAAAATATTTTCTTTACTTATAGCTACTTAAAGAACAAAAATCGCAAACAAACTTTCTGTAGTCATCGAAACCAGTGCACTCTTTGTGTGCCCACTTGTGGCAAATACCACACCTATACCACATTTCTGATTTGCCGAATTCACCACAAAGTATACATATTTCATCTTCCATTCCATCATCGTCAAGATTGTCGGAGCTTTTATCATCACAGAGTTCACTTTCATTGCAAGAGGATGCACTGGAAGTGTCATCATCAAACTTAACCTTTTTTGTTACTCTCTTGACCGGCAGCGGGACTTTCCCTTTCTTTTTCTGTAACTTTCTTTTTTCTTTTTTTTCCAGCTCAGTTTTCTCTGGAGTGGCTGTGAGGATTTTTGATATTACTAATTTTGCCTTTCTGTTTAGTCCTTTTTTTTCAACTCTGCGAAGGGCTGTTATTTCTTCAATCGATATATTGGTTTTTACTTTACTCGGATGCTTATCAGTATTTAATAGTGAGGTAGAGGCTTGAGATTCAGTTCCTTGGGATATAGAGGGCTGACGATCAGCTCTTCGAGAGGTAAAGGGTTGAGGCTCAGCTTCACGTGAGGCACAGGGTTGACGTTCCGCGTTACCATCAGAGGTAGAGGGTTGAGATTCATGTGCGTCAGGTTCACGTTGAGCTGTTACTGGTATTTGAGAAAGGGTTGCAGGCAAAAAATCTTCATCTGTAAACACATTTGACCTATATGGTACAATCCCACTAACTTCGAACCCCTTCTGAGCTTTTTCAATAGTAGCAACACGGATGAAAGCACGATTAAAAATCTCAGCTATATCATATGGTGTTATTTTTTGATGTATGTTTTGTCTCATAAAAAGTGAGCATTCATTCGAGTAAGCAGATTTTAATGGCCCAAAAACTGTTAAGTCGAGGGGCTGCAGTTTATGGGACGTGTGGGGTGGGAAGGATAACATAATTATCCCATTTTCACGACAAAATTCATAAGTCGCCAGAGAGCAATGGCTACTGTGGTTATCTAACAAGAGCAAAACTGGATTTTCTTTAGACGCTGCAGAATGTTTTTTAAAATGCTTTACCCATGTTAGAAATAGCTCTTCGTTCATCCAGCCTTTGGTAGAACATTCGTATATAGCGCCTACAGGTCCATTCCGTTTAAGAAGATCGGTCATTCGAGCTCTCGGGTATATAAACATGGGGGGTATATATATCCCTGAAGCACTTATTGAGCAGCACACCGTGATGTTTCGACCTCTTTCCCAACTTACAGCCTTACCAAGTTGTTTTATACCTTTTGGAGAAATTATTTGGAAGGCACTTGAACGGTCGTGACACCTGTTTCATCGACATTAAATATACGATTTGGTGGAAAATTATATTTTTTTAGAACCTCATCCAAATTTGCGAAGAAAGGGTTAACGCTGTCTGCATTAAAACCGGAAATTCTCCCTAATCTAGTTGGTTCAGGTTTCCTCATGGTCAAGCGTGGATGGCGCCTTAAAAACGATTGCAACCAGTCTTTACCCGCCATTTTCTTTTCGTGGTTGAAGAAATGCTGTATATTGTTTTTTTGGGCAAAATCGTACACAATTATTCGTAAATCCATGGCTGTAAGGCCATAAAACATCTTTGCTAGGTAAATGCATCGCTCTTCTAGTCGTGTTTCTTGATCAGGTGAAAATGTACAATGACGGCCAAGTTGAGGTGTAGAAGGATTATTTGTTTTAAGGCGATCTTTTAAAGTAGAATAGGGGATTCCTGAAAATAAAATTAAAATTGTTAGAATGTTGAATATTCATACCAAATTCTCTAGCACTCTTCCTTTTCCCTTTTCCATCTCTGACTGCTTGCATAGCGGCCTGGAGTGTTTCAGGGGCCCAGACTGCTTTTTGGCGAGGGCAATTTTTTGTTTTTGGCATATCTGAAACTATAATTTGGCTACCTAAAAATAGGCGGGTAATATCGCCCAACTAAAATTATTGAGGGTAATACCGCCTACTGGTGAGCGGTATTACCCAACATCGCCATTTTGTTTACAATTTTTTTTCTACTACGATCGTTTAAGATATCAATAAAAACGACGCACAGTTGGATATAAGAATCATTAAGTATCATAACGGTCCAAAATTAATTCAATTTTATAAAAAGCATGGTACTTACGGCTTATTTTCCGGCAAGAAAAAAGTAGACTGGCGACACACTCTATCACATTGCTATCTGTAGAAGCACTGAAAGTGAATCCAAACGTGCGTTCCGTTTTCTGCGACGCGGAACTTTTCAACAACTTGTCATCGTTGCCAAACACTTTTCATCGTTGCCAAATTTATAAGTTATGTGCAATATTAACAGTTTTATAGAGATGGGCGGTATTATCCGTTGGGCGGTAATACCCGCACTTCCCCTATCTAATTTTTAGCAAATTCGTTTTAGCAACATTTTAAACAACAATTTAGACTTCAAATTCGTCTAACTTCTTACAAAGGGGAGCTCGAAAAATATTGCACCGAGGCCCCCAGTTGTCAATCTACGCTACCGTATTCTTAGTATACATTTAGATCGAGACTATTTAAATTTACCAAATGCTATTCATTCTTTTTTTTTGCTGCCAATCAGTCATATTTATTAGTTATTAATAAAAGAATATTGGGTAAAACTATACAGGGTGAGTGTTAAATAAGTGGAAATATTTTCAGGGGTGGTATATTTCGACCCCAGGAACACGTCTATGAGTTTTTTTTTGCAAAAAAAGATGTTAAAAATCGAACATTTTCTTTTAAATTTTCCTGTATATTTTAGAAAAGTTTTTAGAACTTCCTGTTCACCGCAAATTTTCCCACGGTATAGTTTTTTAATCTCTGATATTACGGCACTAGCAAATATCGAAAAATTGTCGTGGCTCAATATTCGAAACTCGATAAAGAAAATATATTATGTTTGTTTTATTGAGATCTACCAGCCCTGAAAATATTTTTGCACTTATAGACTCACCTTATATAATAAAAATTTTCAAACTGAACAAACAACAGATGATTATTAAAATTATAAGTGTCCCAGAGAAAGACATTTTACAATAGTTATTTTATAAATTGGTGTTTATGTTTAAAAGCAGCTGACGATTATACTGATGAAAATTGATTAGTTAGTTATGGAGTCACTAAGGATCTTATACGTCACTTTAGTTAGAAGATTAACCATTTAATTTTTGCCAATCCAATCTTTTTTGAGCTCTGATCGGGACCGGCCCACCGGCCCATTTTTCCACCGGCCCACCGGGAATTTTCCCGTTTTCCCATAGGCCCATCCCTCCCTGGTTGCCATACACACTGCGCCGACAACTTGTCGCAAAATATACGAACAAAACATAGACACTTTGATCTTTACCGACTCGAGACGGGACATTGAAAAGTCTCCGAGTTTTGAAACAAAACAAAAATGAGACAGAAATGTCGCAGACATGTATTGGATTTGTCACAACTTTGTCGTAAAACATGAATGTTTCTGTCTTGTCACTGTTTTGTCTGCTTGGTCTGGACCCGGCATAACAAATCAATTCTGGAAAAAAAATCTGCGTATTTCGCCACTGAAATACTAATAGCTTTGTTCGGGTTCTTATTATTACCGATTCTGAACCGTCCTAGAACTCTGCCGCGCATGCGCTAATGAAATAAATTCTCCATATTTTCTTCTGCGCATGCGTATCACAGTTCTAGAATGGTTCAGAATCGGTAATAAGAAAAACCCGAAGTAAGCTAATATTTCCTAATGACAGTACATAAAAATGTCAGCGGTTCTATCAAACCGTGTCTGCTTAGTAGAATGTAGGATGTTTAGCAGGGGGCTTAATCACAGCGACCTTACAGATCTATTGTGTGTTCCCCTTTCTTGAGTTATTGCGGATATAACTCATTATATAGTCTCAATGCTTTGATAAAAGCCAGTATCTAAGACGACTCCACAGAGACCAGCTCTCCATTTTCGACATCAGCCGTACAGAACTTTACGGCACGAACGGTTATCGTCTCGGTGCATTCAGTGATAAGGTGTTTGGTGGTACTGCTAAGTGCTAAGATGATGTTTAACCTGAAAAGCATCAACCGCCTAGCCGCTACCGCGTAACTGACTACAAATCGACATAAATTTGTACGAATTTTTATTTCTTTCTTTTCAATTTTTTTGTGATTCTCTAGATTTTAATACGAATTTGATTGCTTTGGAGGTCTTGATTTTAAAATTGCATGACACTTCAAATTTTAGTCACCTGCTGTATCGATAGACATAGATTCTGATCGTAAGTTAGGTTAGGTCAGGTTAGGTTATTACAACCATTTTCCCCTATCTGCTAAAATAAAGTGGTGGGGGAACGTTAGGTCTATCTTTATTTAAATGTTATTAACTCCGGACTGAATGATCAGAATCCAACGAACGAGGGCTCGTTTAAAAGAGCGTTTCTTACTCTACATTACCATAATAATAATAATAATAATAAGGTTTTGAATCTAGACGCTAGGGGGCGCTTTCTTACAATTTAACAAACATAGTGCGTTTTTTCAAAAAAGTTAAATACGGTAGTATATGTAATTTTAGCTGATACTAAAGAATAGTAAAAGCTTAAAAAGCCAGCGAAAACCGCATCTTGATATTTTCTTTCAAACCGAAGATATTAGCAAAATTATAATTACCTTATTTTTACACCACGGTATCAGTAGCTCTCTTGATTATGACCATTCTAACAGAAAAAAATAAGATAGAAACAGTTAGTTTATTTTAAAATCGACGAAATACCAGAATACCATAATACCAGAGGTATATTAATATCTAATAATCAAAATATTAATAATAGTGAACAAGAAACCTGACAAGAATCGATGATTCAGTGAAGTCATGGTAGGCTTTGGAAAAAGTTGTTTTTGACGTAATAGTATAAACGTCAAATTGTTATTAGATCAACATTTTGATAGTCTTTATCTTTTGATTGCTTTTTCAAAATGCCAACAACTTCAAATAATAAAGGCATTTTGAAAAAGCAATTAAAAGGTAAAAAACGCTGCTAAGATTATCTCTTAGATTTAGTCAAAGCAACCTAACCCTGTTCAATATTGGGTCTAATCTTGCATTATAAACTCCTTATATTCAAAAGTAATAGAGATTGGATTACCAAAAGCTGAAAGCAAAAGCTCAAAAATAGTATTTGATATTTAATCATTATTATGGAGATATTAACAGACGCAGTTGAAGGTAAAGGTTTAAAAATAACCCAAGATTAGTGAAGACATACAGCTCCCCAAAAAATAGAATAAGGCGTTCCGTATCAAACTTAAATTCGTCTCTGGAACAGATGTTATTCAGAGAGCAATTTAACCTTGGTTAGAAAGTGCCTAATTATTTTTTCGTCGGAACTACTTCGGCCAAATCGTTTGAACCTCTTTTCTGGCAACTTTCGAATGACATTTTTATAAACCGATCGCTATTAATCTCGGCACAGTTGGCAGTGGGTCATAGAAAAGGATTCTGCGAGATTAATCATGCGATTGGATCGGTGGGCCAAAAATATTAATTTACGTTCGTGAAAGTCAGGAAACATGAAAGAAAGCACAAAGATAAAAACAAAGCGTTTGCGAGTAGTTAATCTTCTAAGAATTTTCATGTTTTGTATTGATTCTGTAGATCCTGTTTTATCATACCTCTAGGCTGTATCTGGTCTATGTATATGCAGACCCTTAAATGTTCGAATTAAAGAAGATTTGTCAGCATTCATGGAACACAGGGTACATAAAAGATTTTAACAACGCAAAAATTATAATGGCGATCGATAGCCCCTAAAAGAAAAATAAAAGAGGTTTTTTTAATACAATCTAATAGAAATAAATGTATTGCTCACAGGGGTGGATGGGGAAGTGGAAACCGGCCCGGGAAAAACAGGCAACCGGCCCAAATCCATAAAAACGAAATGACCATAACGAAGAAACATATCTATATTTTATTTATTAATATATAAGTAAGGGTGTTTTTCGCTCGGGAGAAAAAGTTCTTTTATCTCCGGTTTTAAAAAAAAAATTAAATTGTCTTGATCAAAATTTTCGTAAAGAATTGGGTCGGACATCTGAATTTTTACTACAAAATGGCTCAGTTTTACAGGGTTCTACTGCTTTATTTCCATTATCGATAACTGTAATTTGATCTTGAATAGGCTACGATTTTGGGTCACGATTTTGAGAAACTTTAAGACTTCCTGATTCATTCAGTTCAGCTGACCCAATCCTCTGTGAAATACATTACTTTTAGCTTTTCGGGTATATACTTTCTTACACATTGTAGAAAGAAATTCTTTCTTTTCTGCTACAACAGCAGCCTCCTCGTGTACACGTGTTTTTACCTGAATGAACCGCGGTCGCCATTAAAACTGCAGCATTTTTAGGTTATTATATAGTTCTTATCACGAAACTTTTCCTCTATACTTTTCTACATTTGGTATCTTGTATGATAATGCCATGACTCAAACGCAGGTAGTGGATATAAATGTGGATATGTAATGCTATGTTACAGTCCATAATAAAAATATTTGGATTTTCGAGATATTATTTTATTACCTAATTTAGTTTAAACCTTATTTAACTCTTCTCTGCTGTCTCAGTAATTTTTAGCAAATTCATTTTAGCAACATTTTAAACAACAATTTAGACTTGGCTTTTAGTTCTCAGACTTGGCTTTTAGTCTGTCCCCAATTAAAACCAAACATAGATATGTTTTCTCCGTCAACCACAGAGTTCGCGTCAAATTCGTCAACCTTTTTACAAAGGGGAGCTCGAAAAATATTGCACGGAGGCCCCCAGTTGTCAATCTACGCTACCGTATTCTTAGTATACATTTAGATAGAGACTATTTAAATTTACCTAATGCTATCCATTCTTTTTTTCTGCTCCCAGTCAATCATATTTATTAGTTATTAATAAAAGAATAGTGGATAAAACTATACAGGGTGAGTCTTAAATAAGTGCAAATATTTTCTGGTGTGGTATATTTCGACCCCAGGAACACGTCTATGAGTTTTTTTGCAAAAAAAGATGTTAAAAATCGAGCATTCTCTTTTAAATTTTTCTGCATATTTTAGAAAACTTTTTAGAACTTCCTGTTCGCCGCAAGTTTTCCCACGGTATAGTTTCTTAATCTCTGATATTACGGCACTAAAAGAGATGCAAATACCGAAAAATTGAAGTAGCTCAATTTTTTTAAAATAAATTTATTTTTTTAAATTTCCAAACTTTAATAACTCGATTGGACTTAGGTATTTGAAACTCGGTTAAGAGAATATAATATATTATGTTTATTTTATTGAGATCTACCAGCCCTGAAAGTATTTGCACTTATAGACTCACCTTGTATAATAAAAATTTTCAAACCGAACAAATAACAGATTCTTATTAAAATTATAAGTGTCCCAGAGAAAGATATTCTACAATAGTTATTTTACAAATTGGTGTTTATGTGTAAAAGCAACTGACGATTATACTGATGTAAATTGATTAGTTAGTTATGGAGTCATTAAGGACCTTACGTCACTTTAGTTAGAAGAGTAACCATTTAATTTTTGCTAATCCAATCTTTTTTTAAGCTCTGATCGGGACCGACCCACCGGCCTATCTTTCCACCGGCCCACCGGGAATTTTTCCGTTTTCCCATATGGCCCATCCACCCCTGATTGCTCATGCATCTGTAGATGTTAGTAATGTATGGCAATCGCCCTTCTTTGATTTTAAAGAACATAACATTCATAAAAATTAAAAACAAATTAAAAATAATCATACAGAAAGTTTGAAGCTTTTTGATTTTACCTGATTAAGCAATTGTTATCAGGCAGTAATTGTTAATTTTGAAGTTTAACTTGATATAATGTTATTTTAAGAGAACATGAACGGTTTTTGTAGACGTATCTATTTTAAAAACTAAGTGTTCTCGAATAGTTGCATTTAGATATTTTAAAAAGTTTTTTTTTTCTTTATTCTTTGTATTTTTTTTTGCTTCCGACGACGGAAAGATATATACTTTCCGAAATGTTAAGCATTTTTTTTTGTCCCTAAGGCGAATTTGTTTATTAGTAAACCACTGCGGACAATTAGTCTCCGTTGGATTAACGCAGCAGTGTCTATAAAAAATAATTATTTTATTTTGTAGATTTTCTTACAGTACTTTTTGTAGAATTTACACACATCAAATAGTTATTAATGATACAAGTTCGATACGAACATCATAATGAAACGCGTGTATCGTTACACAAGTTTCATTAAAAAGTTCGTATCGAACGTGTATCATTCAAAATTTAATCTACGAGGCGACACGAATGACGATCCAAAGAGATTTGATTGAATTTAAAATATCAGAGATATCATCATAAAAATTAAAATTCAAAATTATCAGGTGCCCATATTAGTCGACGCCGTGGTAACCGTGCCTGTTGATTGTTTCCATTTTGACTTTGACAACTCAATTATTGATGTTCAATTTTGTGTTAAACGTTCAGTTTTAGCAAAAAGCAAAAAATAATATCAATATTGGTGATTCTGATTCTGAAAGTGTCCCTTCGGATATTGAAGGCATTGCGCTAAACGTTGTCGATTCCCTACTTCCCGAAAAATCAAGACAAACGTACGAGCAAGCCTATGTAAAACTTGAAGATTGGTGTAAAAGGAAAAGAACCAAGAATAGTAGTAACGAGAAGGTTCCCCTGGCATATTTTGGACATCTTTCAAAACATAGGAAGGCTTCATCACTTTGGGTTTATTATTCCATGCTATGTTCAGTTATATCAGTGAAAAAAATACAGATATTAATAAGTACGTCCATTTAATTGCATTTCTAAAAAGAAAGTCGGAAGGATTTCGGTCAAAAAAATCGAGAATTTTAAGAAAAGAAGACATAACTCGTTTTTTTATTGGAAGCCGATGATAAAACTTATTTCCTGACAAAGGTTTCATTGATAGTGGGACTTGCGGGAGCCTGCCGGCGTATCGAGTTGACAAAGCTGCAGCTGCAAAATGTTAAAGATGAAGGACACTACATTCATGTCATTATTCCATTTACGAAAACAAAGATATCTCGAGATTTTTTTTATAACGAAAGGGAATGTTGAAGGAATAAATATGGTGGAAATGGTTCGAAGATATATAGCTGTGCGGCCAAGCAACACAGAGCATATTCGATTTTTTGTGGGGTACAGAAATGGAAAATGTATTAAGCAACCCGTTGGTATTAATACTTTAGGGAAAATGCCATATAAAGTAGCATTCTTCCTAAATCTTCCAAATCCACAACACAACTGGACATTGTTTCCGTAGATCGTCTGCGTCGTTGCTTGCAGATTCAGGAGTGGATTTATTAACTGTTAAAAGACATGGTGGTTGGGTCTTTAACACAGTGGCAGAGAGCTATATAGAAAATTCCAAAGAAAATAAGAAAAAAGTCATGTAATATTTTGGGTAACGTTTCTGGCAATGAAGGGTCTTCAACAAGTTCAAGCACTCAGGAAGTAAATTTACTTTCTAAAAATTCAACTCACCTGTCATCGTCTGGAATTAATTTAACCAATTCTACTGATCTTATAATTAATGTTTACAATAAATAAACGTATTTAGGTACATTTTTTTGCTTGTTTCTTATTTTAAAATTTGCGTGTTATTATGAATTCATAATAGCACCAGTGCTATTATGAAAGCCATAATGACATACAAATGACAATGTTAAATATGTCATAATGACATTGTCGTAGATTAAAATCATTTACTATTTACCATAGATAAATGCAACAAGTTTAGATTGGAAAGCCCGTAAAAATTTTGGGTCGCGAAATTATTTTGGGTCGCGACCGTTATACGCGATCTGGCGCTGCTATAGCGGTCGCTAAGAACAACGGCAAACAAAAACAGAAATAATTTTCTCTTGTCAAAGTCAGAATCTTCAAAAATCATAATAATCTTTCAAAATCTAAACCGCTCTCACTAAAGAAATTCCGAAAAGTGTTTATAGCGTCCATTTTCAAAGTAATTATTGCTATCTTGTGAGTTTAATTCAAGTTTTATTTACTCCAACCGGTAATAATTGTGAAAAAGTGGCATTAAAAACTTAAAAAGCTGTGCTGAGAACTGTAAACTGCAAAAACCATCGTGGATCGTGGCATAACGTCGGTTTCCAATGTTTCATAGGTATTTCATACATGCGTCCTTATATAAAATAAAGTTTCTTGTATGCAACACACTGTATTTTATTTATAAAATTAAACGAAAATAATAATAAATTTGAATAAACAATATTTGGCGATATAATTCCGGAAAAAGCCGAACCGCTCCGAAATTTTCAAAAGTTTTGGGTCGCGACCGTTGCAAGAATAGCGCCAAATAGTGTTTACATTGTCCTTATGGGCACTTTCCAATCTAAACTTGTTTCTTTTATCTATGCTATTTACACACAGTAAATATGGCAAAAATAATATATCAAGCTTTTTCAGTATTATTTTTGTAATTGGATACTGTTTTTAATGCACGTATCTTGGAATAAATCTATTTATTACTTCAAAGTGTTAGTAATAGTCATGTATACTGTATATAAACCTTTCTATTTAGGTTCTAAAATCCTGGAAACCACTATCATGATTAATAGCTGGCTGAGATAACCGTCAAAATGTACAAACATTTATCTCCGAGAACTATGCTCTCAATTTGAATAATCTGCCGATGATGCTTAAATTATTAGGCAAAGGTACGGCTCAAAATAACCCTTTCAAATAATGAAACATCCCAAGAATACTGTTTGTTTACAATTTATATTAGACTTATAGGCCAGAAACACTGAAAGAAAGTATACACAATTATTTTATTATACAGGATGAGTTTTAAATAAGTGCAAATATTTTTAGGGCGAAAAAAGATTTTGTAATTTTACGAGTTTGTCTTAATTTTTGTTATAAATCTTAATAATACGGCAACATAGGTAGTAGATTAAATGTAGAGGAAAGAAAACACAGAACAGGTGGTTCTTAAAATTTAAACAAAAAATAATTCTTTATAATTTTCACAGTAAATTAGCTCGACTGTTTCCCCAAAAGGACGGGAAAGCAACCGAGTAATGAACACTTAAGAGATAGCAGTCTACACAGATGCTTCCGCAACTTCAGAAGGGACAGGTATAGGCATAGAGGAACTAGGCATCCTGAAATAAGCTGTAGGAAAGGTTCCTGAAAAACACACTGAAGGAAGCTATAGGAAATACGATCAAGGCCAAGCAGCAAGAGACGTCGCAACACCGTGAGGACTGCGCTACAGCTCGAAGACTATGGCCAGTGGTAGATAGCAAAAAGATAAAACAACTACTAGAGCACAAAAAGAACCTAGTACGCATAATTGTAGGTGTCGTCACTGGAAAATGTCCCTCGGGGATAAACCTCGTGAGATGGAAGATTTCCAATGACGACTACTGCAGAGAATGCGGAGAGGAGGAAGAAACCATAGAGCACCTGCTGTGCCACTGTCCGGCACTGGGATATCGACGCTTTAAAACTTTAGGGCAAGGTTTGTTGGAGGAACTAGAGGAAGCAGCAGAAGCCAACATCAGCGACATGACATCGGGAACCTTGCAAAGAGCTGGTGGTGCTTTAACGCAAAGAAGGTTTGGTACAACAATAGGGGTATCGCATTGGGCCCAAGGTCTCCGAGTGAGGATCGAACATGATCCCAAACCCCAGCAACTTAACCTAACCTATCTCGACTGTTTAGGACTTTTATTTGCACTTATTCTTATTTCTTAAGTCCTGTAGAGTTAGATAAAAAAATAGTATATAACTTTTAAACACTATTAAGTATTTTTTTAAGAGAATTCTATTTTTGCACCCATTGAAACCTGCCCAAACCAATTTGGAAAGCAATTATTCCACTCGTTTGTTGGTACCTTCAAAATTGCGTTTTTGAAGGCGCTACTAGCATCTTATACTGACTAAAACCTTTGACCACTCAGTTCATTCTTAATTTCTGGAAAAT
This sequence comes from Sitophilus oryzae, assembly GCF_002938485.1. Lineage (NCBI taxonomy): Eukaryota > Metazoa > Arthropoda > Insecta > Coleoptera > Curculionidae > Sitophilus > Sitophilus oryzae. Next base: position 1,677,912 of record NW_022146106.1, read on the forward strand.
TAAAAAACTCTTTAGTACTTAGATCGGGACAGTATGGAGGATAGCCCAACAATTCGATGTCTTCTTATAAACTCCATTATTTTTCGAGCTGTGACGGAATTTGCATTGCTCTGATGAAGAATTATTTCGTCGTTAGGGGTTCGTTTTTAGAAACTTAGTAATTATTTCCGGCAAACAAATAGACAAGTATCAACAGTAAAAATTATTGCGTCAAAATTTTCTCGGCTTAATTCCATATTTCGACTGACACGTCAACTTTTAAAAATGGCGGTTAGGTACAGCTTTAACAGAAGCAGCTAGTTCTAAAACTTTGACGTTAATCTACCTAAAGATGACAGTTAATCTTGATATTTGATATACGTTGATAGGCACCTACTATGTTTCTATGTGCAAATCATAAAAAACAACTCTTGTATTTTTTTTAAGACTCACTCCTGTAGTATTTTTATTGTAAAAAACACTTGAATGCTTTTTTAATTGTTTAGTGACTCCTAATAAAAAAAAAGGATGTCCGCCTCTATTTAAATAAATGAAAGCAAAATAAGAGATAAGCTTCTGCCTCGACTCGCTTAAATAATTTGGTAACATACATACTATTTGGGTTAAAGAGGGAAAGCTTGTAATATCTGTAATACGTGCTTGGATTATCTATAGACGTGTTAAAACGGAATGGTTAAATTCGGTAATGCTGTTGTATTACTAAAGAGCTTCAAGCGGATTTACTATGCTTGTGGAGAACAGTGAACCATTGTGAATCAAAATAATTTATAGGAAATTTTGTTTAGTTCGTAACTTGTTTAAAAAGTTGACATCTTTCAAAAAGTCAAAATTTATATGGTTCAAAGACCTTAATTTAAAAAAAAAATTAAATGAAGAATTATCTGTAAAAAAATAATTTCTTGTTAGATACCGTCTGTTGACGGAAGAACAGAACGCAATTAGAGTCAGTTGGTGTCAAAAAAATTCTACACTGGTTTAACGCAAGAAACTTAAAAAATATATACATACAGGGTGGTCCGAACTGTAATCCGGAAACTTCGGCAGCATATTCTGCAGATAAAAATAAGTGAAAAAGTTCGTATAAATGTATGTCTTAAAATGTTTAATTTCGGAGATACAGGGTGAAGAAGTTTAATTTTTATTGGGAGTTTTTCCAAATAATTTCTGAAATAACCTCAATATTTGGATGAAAATGGGGTCTGGGAGTTTTTTCACATGAGAAATTCGATTTTGATGTCAATATGACTCCTATTTGTAGGTGGCGCCACCTACATGTGTTTTAATTGTTTTGAAGACTGTTTATATTGAGAGTAAAAAAATATACATACAGGGCGCCTCTCATACGCCGCGAATACTCCAAGGAGAACGACAGTTTGTATTCAAATGAAGTTTTGTGAGCATATGTAGGTTAATTCAGGGCACTTTTTAAAAATATAGAGAGTTCTACAGGGTGTCCCCAAAAAAAGTTACATATCAAAGTTGTGTTTTTTGTAATGGAACACCCTATATATTAATTGATTTTCGGATTCTAGGAGAAAAATAAAGGTGAGTTTTATAAGAGAAGTATATGACTAAAACGTAAGGTTTTTGATATATTTAACATTTTCTAGAAATAAAGAACAATTTTTAAATTACAATAAAAGCTATCTAAATTGGAATTTACCCGGTATAGCCTAATATGTAGTTAAACTAACTAGTCTACTTTAAATCAAATTAAAACTTGATCCAAAAAGTTATACAGGGTGAGAAAAATTAATATTGAACATTGGTCACCTTTAAAAGCATGTTACTCTCTTATTTTAAATGGAACACCTAGTATATTTTTCCGGTATTCAATCATTTACTGACGCAAAATCATAAAAATTAAAATATCTGGGAAAATCTTTGTCTGAGGGGTAGGCAACCTTAATAATACTTTGAAGATATATAAATTCCCCATTGAATACCGGAAAAATATACTAGGTGTTCCATTTAAAATAAAGGAATAACTTGCTTTTAAAAGTACTAATGTTCCATATTAATTTTGTCTCACCCTGTATAACTTTTCGGGTTCAATTTCAATTTGGTTTAACATACAATGGTTACTGTAATTAAATATCAGGCTATACAAGGTCAACTAAAATTTAGGTAGCTGTTATCGAACTTTAAAATTTACTCATTATTTTCACAAAATGTGAAATATGTCAAAATCCTTAGATTTTAGGTATATGCTTCTTTAATAAAACTCACTTTTATTTTTTTCCTAGAATCCGAAAATCAATTAATATATAGGGTGTTCCATTAGAAAAAACACAACTTTGATGTGTAACTTTTTTTGGGGACACCCTGTATAATTCTATATATTTTTATAAAATGCTTTCAGTTAACCTACATATGCTGCCAAAATTTGATTTCGATATAAACTACCGTTCTCCTTGGAGCTTCCGCGGCGTATGAGAGGCGCCACGCTGTAAATTACTAGTTTTTGCTAAATTCATTTCATGACTTTTTACGTAAAAGAATATCTCTTGGTAAAAATCGGTACTAGCAACCGTTCTTAAGATATTTAGAATGGAAATAGTCAATACATGTCATTATTGACGAAAAATAAACGCGTTGAGTAGATACCTAGTTATTTCACTGAAATAATAAATTTGGGATTTTTTTTTTAAATTAATCATAAATTTTTCTGCAAAAAATGATGATAAAACAGTTTCTGTTGAACCTTTGGCACAAAAACATTTCAAATTTATGATGTCAGTCTAATAACTATTTAGTCAACATATGTTCAACAACATGTTACAACATATGTATTGATAATTTCGATTCGAAATATCTCGTAGCTATTTTTACCAAGAGATCTTGTTCACGTAAAAAATGTTGTAAATGTATATTTTTTTACGCAGTAGTTTGGTGGCGCCCTCTACAACTAGGAGTCATATTGACACCAAAATCAAATTTCTCATGTCAAAAAACTTCCAGACACCAATTTTCATCCAAATATTGACGTTACTTCAGAAATTATTTGGTAAAAATCGAAATAAAAATTAAATTTCTACACCCTGCATCTCCGGAACTAAGCATTTTAGGACCAAAATATAATACCAACTTTTTTATTTATTTTTATCTGCAGTTGGTTGAAAACTTGGATCAATCAGCAGAAATAAAAGCTCGAATAGAAATAGCCAGAGCATCCTTTCTAAAACTGAAAAAATATCTCTGCAGTGGAGACATCAACTTAAAGCTTAGATTAAGAATGCTAAGGGGTTACATATTTGCAACTCTACTCTATGGTTCAGAGGCTTGGACACTTAAAAAGCCGAAATGGAGAAGCTTGAGGCATTCGAAAGATGGTGTTATCGGCGTATTCAAAAAGGAAATACCACTCCTGCAACTCCCAGTGGACGATATGCCAAGAACGTACAACTTTGACAAACATGTCAATGTAGTATTGAGCAATAAGAAGGATTGGAAGAGCGAAACGCTTGCCCAGCAGTTAAAAGACCATACCATAACTTGGTATACTGATGCTTCCAAAACCAATACGGGAACAGGGATCGGAGTGTTTGGGCCGAGAGCTAATTACTCCGAACCAATGGGCACTTACCCTAGTATCCTACAGGCAGATATCCACGCTATCGAGAGATGCGTACAACTTATCTTAGGTTAAAGTTAAGTTAGGTTAAAGTTAGTTAAAGGCGATCAACTCAGTATCAATCAATTCGAAATTGGTCAAAGAATGCATAGAGAAGCTGAATAAATTAGGCAAAGAAAACAAAGTCCTCCTACACTGGGTGCCTGCTCACCAAAGGATAGAAGGCAATGAAAAAGCAAACAATCTAGCTAGGAAAGGAGCGAACACTCCACTAACTGGACCAGAACCGTTCTGCTTTCTAAGTGGTAACCAACTCAAGGCGGAACTCAAGAACTTGGAAGATTCCATCCGCAACCTGGAATGGAAATCTTGCAATGGTCTAAGACACTCGAAGAAGTTTCTGAGGGCTTATGATCAAGAAAAATCACAGATCTTTCTGAGTAAGAACAATCTTCGGATTGTCACGGGGTTTTTAACAGGACACTGTCTCCTCAATGGACACCTCAGTAGATTGAAACTAAGAAGAAACGGCGAATGCAGATTCTGTGGGAAAGATGGGGAAACACCAGTACACCTCATCACTGAGTGCGCCGAGACGACAACCATTCGTGCCATGAATTTTGGTACGATATTGGAGATGGAGAACTACCCTCTATAAAACCGTCCCAGATACTGGCTTTTGTTAAAGCCCTGGGACTGTATGATGAGTTATGATTCAAGAAAGAGGGACACAATGGATCTGTAAGGTCGAAGTGATTAACCCCCCTCCCACTCATTCTAAATTCTAAAAAAAATTCTAAGTTATCGGCGTATGCTGAGGATTGCATGGACTGACAAGGTTACAAATGTAGAATTGCGACGCAGAATTCAGGACGAAGAGGTGATTAACACCCTTAGAAAGAAAAAAGTTGAGTACTTTGGACACATAATGAGAGGACCTAAATATGTCCTGCTGCAGAACACAATAGAAGGAAAGATAAAGGGCAGAAGGAGCCAAGGAAGAAGAAGAACATCATGGCTCAAGAATTTGAGAGAATGATTTGGAATGACTTCAAACTAGTTATTCAGAGCAGCCGTTAACAAAGTTAGAATTGCCATGATGATTTCCAACCTCCATTAGGAGATGGAACCCGAAGAAGAACAAGCAGAATATGTTGCCGAAGTTTCCGGAATACAGTTCGGACCACCCTGTATAAGGCCGCGCTGGACGTGCATTTTTGTATAGCGAACTGTGACAAATTGGTGAAGGATTTTTAAATAGTTAATTATGTGTTGTAATCGGTATAAATTGTGTCTATATAGGGCCTGTTCCCAGAAGAATCCCTGATTAGTCAGCGCGTTTCTTATTGGTTGAAATGTGTAGAAACCAGACTAACAATCAGGTTTCTATGCATTTTAACCAATGAGAAACGTGCTGACTAGTCAGTGATTCCTTCTGCGAACAGACCTATAGTAAGAAAATAAGTTCGTAAAGTATTTTATCGTGAGTTTAAATTAGTGGATCCACGGAATCCGTAACAGTATATATAAATGTTGAAGGGGGAAATAAAAATGCCATGAATTCTTCTATACATCGATACAAAACATTGTGACTAAATAAATTAAAAATTATACAATAAACTCGTGATTTATTAACTTTATGTTTCTGTCTCGTCCAACAGCACATAAACGTTTCTAATAAATAATAGTACCGCACCTACGCCACGACTTCCAATCGTCATAAAACTCTAACCTCCCCATCGCACTAAATACTTTATAGAAGATGGTACTGCGAAATGGCCAATGGCCGTACAAGGTACGCGCTGCATTCAAATCGATCGGCGGAATAAATTTGCTTAGTATTCATTGAAGTACTTAAGAAGAGAGAAAACCATCAGACTAGCTTCGGCATTAAACGGGCAGAAGAAGCAACCGTCTTCGGTAGTACGGTTAATCGAGTGTGAGCGATAGATGTAAGGAATGTTTGTTGGGTTGGAATTTATTAAACTAAAAGTACTTTTATTTGGTTACCCAAGTAAAAAAAATTCCGACTTCCGACTAGTTTTGACTACGCGCAACGTTGAAATTTGTAATTTTCTCTGCCGTATGCATACCCAAACCTCAAATTACGTACCCAAAACGTCGCTACGACGTTGCACTTAAACAGCTGTATATTTTGACCCTTAACAACGTTGGTAAACGTTGCAGGGCACAACGTTGTTAGTTGTCATTACGTACTTTAAATTAACGTTGTGCAACGTACTTTTAAATTACGAATGTAAGTACATGCTAACTACAACGTAATACAACGTTTCATTAAACGACCCAAAGCAACTTCAATATTATAACCAATTACTACGTTGGATTACGGCGACGAGCGCGACGATATCGATTTTTGCTGTGGAAGCGGAACTATCTACACCTAACCTCAAAAAATTCTGTACTGTACTGTCACAGAGCAATTGGTTAGGTATTTTTTCTGTGGTACTGTGTAAAGCGAAGAGAAAATATATAGGAAAAAAGTATATAATCTCGCAATCATGTATCGAAGGAACGTCCACTTCAATTTTGAAAAGTAATAGTGCTACTAGTGGTGGCTTATCATCAATGGATACTATAGAAATAAATAACAGTACACGAAGCCCATACAACAGAGGAATCCTATGAGAATAATGATCCTCCAGAAGAGCAGTCAACTGAAATTCATCCTGACGTCCTTTTCGTTAGTCAGTGGGGTGTACAAAATAATATATCCCATTCAACTGTAAACCATCTTTTAAAAGGATTATCATGTTGTGGTATAAAAGGGCTGCCGGTTGATGCACGTGGAGTAGTAAGATCAACAATACTTCCTGTACGGCTTTTTTGACAATAAATAAATAGAAATATTGATTTAATGTCAGCGATCTTATGAAGTATGTGATCACCATTATCAAGTATGTGATCACCACCACCAAAGGATGGCCCAGCTTTCTTCTTCATTTTATTTTTCCTATGTAAAAAAGAGCACTGTAAGAAGAAATTTTCTTCTTTACCTCCTAGATGTCGGTAGGGTTCAGAGTCAGAGGTCCTATTTCGTCAAAGCAGGTGTCAATTTTTGAACCAAAGGTTGACATAGGTGACCTAAAGGTCGGTTACCGCACCTTATGTACTATATTGGTATTTTAAAGGTTGCCTTAGGCAACTTCGCCATTTTAATACGATTTATCTATTCGTGCGTTGTGGAAGAATCGAATAAAATATTAGAAACCACAAAATACTGCGAATTTCGTTAAAAAAAACTCTATCTGTTAGAGTTGTAAGCTAATTTTTCTGATAGATTTCGTATATTTGTCTCAAACTTTTAAGTTAGGTTAACCAAGTAAACTATAATTTTAAAATTAAAACTAGGAAATAAAAAGGTGTTTTACCATATTTCGAAGTATCATGTTCACTTTTAACAGTAAACTAATCTTCGTTGATGAATTTCGATTGCCGACATCTCAACACTTTGCAGATTTGTCGAAGTTATATTCACCTAGTTATTTTTTAATGGAGCATAATATATTCCATTTCTAATTCATACATCATTCATTTTCGTTTCCCCATGGTTGAATATAGTAATATTTGACGACGAATATTTTTAACTCTAACCTCCAAATATCGCGAATCGGCATGAAAAGCAACTTTTAGCACACGACGTACTACGTCGCCTCAAACAACGTCGCCAACGTTGGCGACGTTGTAGCGACCCTAAAAACATCCACCATTTTGATGCTAATATGGGTCGCTTAGACGTCGCTTCGACGTTGTCCAGCAACGTTGGGTTGCTCCTGGCGACGTTGTGATTACGTTGAACAACGTAATTTTGCTACTTGGGTGGGTATATAATAGTACTTACTCTTTATTTATTATACTGTGGATTATACAGGAATTATTAATAATAATTATTTATTCTTTACTTTTAATGAGAGATTTTATTCCAGAGAAAGACGCTGAAGCATATTTGCATAACTTTGTATCAAAACAAACTTGAAAGTGTATACGTTGGCATCAAATCGTGAAATTCGTCAGTCCCTGAAATGACTAGTCAATTCATGTATTGTCGGTAATTGTTCAATTGGTACATAGTTTGACTGTTACTTAATAAATTATAACATGCAGTTACTAGGTATAAGTACTACCAAAAACGTTTAAACTCTATACAGTATGTCCTCGGATCGTCTCCCTTTACAAGAGAAAATATTGCCCAAACAGGCATTCTTTATAAAAAATTTCCTTGTTTATATATGGTTAATCTCGTTTAACTTTCCCAAATTTCCTTGGCGTTTTAGAGAAAAATAAAAAATACAGGCCCATCGAAAACGTTCCGCACGGCAAAACGGCCAGGGTATTTTTTTTTTCAAAAAATCCAAAAACGCGTGAATTTTTTTTGTGAGGGGGACAACTTTTGCCCCAAAAATGATTGCAAAATCTTCAACCCTCTAAGCGGGGGTGTCATCCCCCAATTTTTTTCAAATGGGAAGGGGGGTCAAGTGACGCTGCAATAAAAAGAGCTTTCTATTCTCTATATTTCCCCGCCTCGTTTTTGAAAATCGGTCGAGTCATTGAGAAAATATGAAAGATTGAAATTTGAAAAGTTTATTTAAACATTTATCAGAGTAAATGATAAGGATAAATTCCTTCGACAAATTTGAGGTTTTTTCTTATTATTTCTAGGTGTTTACGTATTTTTCATTTGCCACAAGGTTGTGATCAGGTGCGGTAGTTGTTAGATAGCTGTTCTGTGACTTGTGCGTTGAAGTTCTTCTCAATATCGTTAAACTGACCTACAATAGAATTTCCAAAAATACCAGCCCACACGTTCAATTTCTGAGAGTTTTGTGTGTGCACCTCGTGAAAAACCCTGGGATTGTCCTCAGCCCAGTACCGACAGTTGTGCAGATTAATTACACCATTCAAAAAGAAAGTACACTCATCCTAAAAACACACATTAAATAGGATATTATCATTTGCCAATCGTTCACTCATAGTTTCACAAAATTGCCAGCGACGATCAAAATCGTCTTCGTTGAGTTCTTGTACCAACTGAATTTCGTACGGGTGGAACTTGTGTTTTTTTCAATTCATGTACTGTCGGTAATTGTTCAATTGGTACATAGTTTAACTGTTACTTAATAAATTATAACATGCAGTTACTAGGTATAAGTACTACCAAACACGTTTAAACTCTATACAGTATGTCCTCGGATCGTCTCCCTTTACAAGGGAAAATATTGCCCAAAAAGGCATTCTTTATAAAAAATTTCCTTGTTTATATATGGTTAATCACGTTTAACTTTCCCAAATTTCCTTGGCGTTTTAGAGAAAAATAAAAAATACAGGCCCATCGAAAACGTTCCGCAAGGCATAACGGCCAGGGTATTTTTTTTTCAAAAAATCCAAAAACGCGTGAATTTTTTTTGTGAGGGGGACAACTTTTGCCCCAAAAATGATTGCAAAATCTTCAACCCTCTAAGCGGGGGTGTCATCCCCCAATTTTCTTCAAATTGGAAGGGGGGTCAAGTGACGCTGCAATAAAAAGAGCTTTCTATTCTCTATATTTCCCCGCCTCGTTTTTGAAAATCGGTCGAGTCATTGAGAAAATATGAAAGATTGAAATTTGAAAAGTTTATTTAAACATTTATCAGAGTAAATGATAAGGATAAATTCCTTCGACAAATTTGAGGTTTTTTCTTATTATTTCTAGGTGTTTACGTATTTTTTCATTTGCCACAAGGTTGTGATCAGGTGCGGTAGTTGTTAGATAGCTGTTCTGTGACTTGTGCGTTGAAGTTCTTCTCAATATCGTTAAACTGACCTACAATAGAATTTCCAAAAATACCAGCCCACACGTTCAATTTCTGAGAGTTTTGTGTGTGCACCTCGTGAAAAACCCTGGGGTTGTCCTCAGTCCAGTACCGACAATTGTGCCGATTACTTACACCATTCAAAAAGAGTCCACTCATCCTAAAAACACACATTAAATAGGATATTATCATTGGCCAATCGTTCACTCATAGTTTCACAAAATTGCCAGCGACGATCAAAATCGTCTTCGTTGAGTTCTTGTACCAACTGAATTTCGTACGGGTGGAACTTGTGTTTTTTTAATATTCTTTGGACACTTGTACGATTCACGCCGGTCGGTGTCGTTGGCTAATTTTCTTGTACTCAGCGTACTATCCATGGCAACTTGACCCAATACGAATACCTCCATAGTTTCATTCACTACAGGGCTGGTAGATTTCGATAAAAGAAACATATTTTCTCTTTACCGTTTTTTAAATAAATCCAAAATAACCGAGTTATTTAACTTTTTTTCTTGTAAATTTAATGTCTAGCTATGTTGGCATATTATCAAGAAATTATGTTTTTAACTAAAAACTAAAAAAAATCCAAAAAATTCCAATTTTTCCAAATAAAAATTATAATAGTGTTTCTCGTGTCAAAATATACTACCACTAATAATATTTGCACTTACTTAAGACTCACCCTGTATAAATAAAAATAAACTATTGTAGAATTCAAATGATACACATCTATCACTGTTAAGGATTTTGTCGTTATGGACAGACTACATTGTATAACCTTTAATGTATGTGTAATAAATGGCAAATAAAAAAAATAAATATATGCGAAGTTTGATAAATTCAAACACTGTACAAATTCCTCGAATGTCTCAATTTCCCATAGACGAATAATAGTACCACCTGTCACTTGCCATCTGGACAAATGTAATTCTCAGCTCAACATGTACGGTCCTACAAATAAATTTAACGGAAGGCGAGAGGCAAGAACCGTGTGTCCAGGTGGGAAAAAGGAAAAATACATAAATGAATAAGTACCGCCGGTGTGTGTACCTGTTCTGTACCGAGCTAAGACGGTCGTACCATACATAAAAGGCATTGAACGATCGATTATAAATTTATTGTAATAACTCTATAATTTACTAGTAATGATACCTACACGGACAACAATGAGCTCCATTATCGAGGTACTAAAATTGTTTCTGTTTCGCTTTAGGGCAAGTGAAAAAAAAACGGAAAATTTATATCTTTATCTTCTGGTTTACGATTCATGCAGTGGCGTGGGAGTTATAACCAGTAGCGACTGGAGTTTTTGAAATTCAAATTAGTATATTGGAAGCAGCAGATCAGAGGAGTTATAATTGGTCTATCAATTATGGAATTCTCTCCAAAAAATCCTATATGGGTATTTCGCCACCGCAAGAAAATCTATAAAATAAAATAGTTGTTTTTTTGTAAACACTTCTGCGTAAATCCCAAACGGCTGCATAAATGCCTAACTACTTGTCAGAAGTTAGGTTTACAGATATAGAAATTTGCCTAACGAACAAAAAAATACTTAACGTTTCGGAAAATTTATCTCTTTCCGTCGTCGGAAGCAAAAAAAATGCAAAGAATAAAGAAAACCAAAAAACTATTTAAAATATTTAAATTTAACTATTTGACAACACTTTAGTTTTTTAAAACAGATATATATGTTCCCGTCATCCCTTCGTGGGACATAGGGCTTCTAAGAAATGTTTCCATCTGATCCTATTCTGAGCTTGAGTTTTTTGAGTTTGATCTCTCCCCATGTTTTCCCAACCTCTTGGGCTTCAGAGGTTACTGTTCTTCTCCAGGTATTCCTTGGTCTTCCCCTGGCACGGCTTCCCTGTGGATTCCATTCAAGTGCCTGTCTAGCGATATCTCTGTGGGGTCTGCGCAAAATGTGCCCAATCCAGCCCCACTTTCTTTTCTTAATTTCGATATCTATTCGATTTTGTCATGTTCTCTCCACAGTTCTTCGTTGTTAATTTGATTGGGCCAGAAAATTCTCAATATTCTTCGAAGGCACTTGTTAACAAACACCTGTAGGCGATCTATGAGACCACGCGTAACCTTCCATGTTTCGCATCTATAAAGCAAAACAGATTTGACATTGCTATTGAAGAGCTGGACTTTTTGCTATATATAGATGAGTTCCACATATGTGTAAGCATGCCAAAAGCTCTTTGTGCCTTCAAAATCCTTTCCTCTATATCTTTCTCTGTGCCCCCATCGCTGTAAACCATACTTCCCAGGTACTGAAATTCATCAACTCTTTCGATGGCTCGGTTGGAGAGGTATAGATCTTGGTTGTTGGGAGTATTTGACCTCATTTCTTTGGTTTTCGCCACGTTGATTTGAAGACCGACATTATTAGCTTTTTTAGCGTTTTAAAACAGATACGTCTACAAAAACCGTTGACGTTCTGTTAAAATGGCATTATATCAAGTTAGACTACGAAATTAACAATTACTACCTGATAACAATTACTTAATAAGGTAAAACCAAAAAGCCCCAAACTTTCTGTATGATTATTTTTTATTTTTGTGTAGGTATGTTATGTTTATTTATGTTATGTTCTTTAAAATGAAAGAAGCGATTGCCATACCCAAAAATTAAAAATAATCATACAGAAAGTTTGGGGCTTTTGTTTTACCTTATTAAGTAATTGTTATCAGGTAGTAATTGTTAATTCTGAAGTTTATCTTGATATAATGTCATTTTAACAGAATATCAACGCTTTTTGTAGACGTATCTGTTTTAAAATACTAAAGTGTTCTCGAATAGTTGAATTTGAATATTTTAAATAGTTTTTTTCTTTATTCTTTGTATTTTTTTTGCTTCCGACGACGGAAAGAGATAAACTTTCCGAAACGTTAAACATTTTTTTATTCGTTAGGCAAATTTGTATATCTGTAAACCTAACTTCTGACAAGTAGTTTCCGTTTGGGATTTACGCAGAAGTGTTACGAACGAAAAATAACTATTTTATTTTGTAGATTTTCTTGATGTGGTGAAATACCCATATAGGATTTTTTGGAGAGATAAATCCGCCACATAGGTATATACATTTTTTATAATTATATGAGGCTTCAAGATAGTCGATCTTGGTCACAATTTAAAATTCAGACTACATAAATTCAATACCAATTAAAATTTTAGTTACGTAATCCAAGGCGCGATTTTTAAATTTATTAGGGAAATATCATCGATCGTCATTTTCCAGCCAATTGAGCGCAGTTTTTTTTCGATCTCATACTGTATATCGCAAACCAAACCAAACAACATTATAGTAAATAATAAAAGAACATATTTAAATTTTAATTTAATAACTGCTAATATACATTATAGGAACTTCAAAAGAACTTCACAATTAAGAACAGTAAGATATATAGCATCATTATTTATTTATGAGAGTTTTAATTTCGACCACTATAAAGTATCAATGGACTCTCGCACATAACAAAAAAATGATTTTTTAATTATTGGTACCTAGCAAAATAAAACACTAAATTACCACAAGACACCGAAACACTTTTATTTTTTACACTGAACACGCGTTTCGCTAACCATATTAGTATCATCAGCAGATGATTAAAACTGAGTTAATATTTATCTTCTAATTTGCCCAATATTAACTAGATTTAAAGAATGTATAGCTCAGATAAGATATGCTGGACCGGATATATCTTGCGTTGCTGAACATATTGTTGATAAAGAACATTGTATAGATATTAATAATTTAAAATGAGTTAAACAAGTCTCAAATTACAGGAAATTAAATGCATATCAGAGCGTCAAAATGAATAAATGTAAAGATAGTATGAACAGAAACAATGGCCCAATTCCTTCCATTTTTCTGTTCCTACTAGTTAGTTTCGGAAATTAGTTGTCACGGTCTGTTGGTTTTGAGTCACTCGGAGCCAACTTAGCGAGTATATAAACGCTCAATTTGTAGATATTAGTTTAGTTTTAATCATCTGCTGACGATACTTATATGGTTAGCGAAACGCGCGTCCACTGTAAAAGTAAAAATGTTTTGGTGTGTTGTGGTGATTTAGTGCTTTATTTTGATGTTGTAACACCAAAGGTTCTAATCCCCGACTGTAATAATATTGGTACCTACTCCCGAAAAGAACTGGATTAATAATTTCGAATCCGGGTTCTTTGATGTCTCAGAAAAATCGGGAATTTCCGGTACTTCCGAGACCGTGATTTCCCCGTTCTGAACCTTAATGTTAATGTGGGAAAGAAACTAAGTTCAGAAATTGATGCATGTTCGTTTAAGTTTAAGATTTTGTATTGAAAATTCTCTACTTATTTTATAAAACGTCATGCAATTTTGATTTTGAGGGCAATGGGATAAACAGGTCGCGATATTTATAGAATGCGTTCGATAGTTTGTTGACGAGGAGAATCGTGGACCCCGTTTGACCTCAGCAAGTCGTTGGCACAGTTTTTCCGTAACGAAAAAGTCAAATTGTTCTATTTTTGGGCAATGGGTTAAGGCACGAGTATTACATGAATCACGCAACGAATAATAAATGTGTTCATTAAATAACAAAATTTTATTAACCAGATGTAAATGTTAGAGTGTTATAATGTGTGGAACTTTTGTCCTACGTCCCGTTTTGAACTTTTCTTTATTTTAAATTCTGGTCTAAGCAAAATAAGCAGATGATTAAAATTAAATTCATATACAAAATTGATCTTATTAGGAATTCGATTGGTACTGTAGTACTAAGTTTTGTCTGGGACTTAAATCTTAACCGACTAAAAATCGATTCTTCCGTCAACTAGACTGGATCAACAAAGGATTAAACATAGATCGACAATATCTCAACCATCTAAGATTCGCTGATGCTCTAAACCGATTTGGGAATACTGCATCTCCATGTCGTACTTCTTTGCCAGTTGAAAACTCTGGGGTTGTTTTATATAACGAAGAATGTATTATACAGGGTTGTTCACCACATACGACACGGAGTATTGTAGCTAAACGATGAGATTTTTACAAATTGTAAGTTTTGGGTTCGTTGAAGGACTATTAGAGGTACAATTTAAAAATAATTTTACAAGATACAGAGTGTTCCAAATAAATAAAAAATATCAAAGTTGTCTTTTTTTAAATGGAACACCCTGTATATTATTACATTTTTAGTTACTACGATTAAAATAAAGGTAAATTTGATTAAGATTTATCACACTTAAATTTTACCGTTTTCGAAATATTTTCAATTTTGTGAAATTGCAGTAAAATTTTTATTTTCTTCATTTGCTTCATTTCTCGAAGGGTATCAAAGTTTTTAATACTAAATATTTACTGAAGTTTATTTATTGATCAGTTATTGTGCTGCAATAATAAAAATAATACTACCTCATACAGAGTGTCTAAAAATTTATTTTAAATAATTTCTAATTTTAAACGGCAATAACTTGTTTAATTTAAATGGAACCCCCTGTATATTTTAGGAGAATTAGATGCACAATTTAATTGTCTATCAAATTGTATTATACCATTTTTATCTATCTCTTCAAGTTTTCGTAAAAAAATGCATTTTCTTATAATTTAGACCTCATTTATCAATATAAAGCCTTGAAATTTTTACTGCAATTTCACAAAATTGAAAATATTTCAAAAACGGTAAGGTTTAAGTGTGACAAACCTTTATCAAATTTACCTTTATATTAATCGTAGAAACTAAAAATGTAATAATATACTGGGTGTTCCATTTAAAAAATACAACTTTGATATTTTTTATTTATTTGGGACACTCTGTATCATGTAAAAATATTTTTAAATTGTACCTCTAATAGTCCTTCAACGAACCCAAAACTTACAATTTGCAAAAATCTAATCGTTTAGCTACAATACTCCGTGTCGCATGTGGCGAACAACCCTGTATACGTAGAATATATTCTCCAGATTGAATATACTCTGTTTTATTTCTCAGGTAAGATTTCGACAGACGATGACAGAAGAAAAGCAGATGACGTCCCATACCAATCTATTTATTTTACAAAAAAAAGTTTCTAATAATTTTTAAGTTAACTATGGATGGGTTTAAATATAAATTCGTCATGCGTCGTCACTTGTTGTTTTTAACCAGTTTTATTGGTTTATTTCAAAAATGACAGATCGTATTTCAATTTTATTGGTTTGACGGAACGATGAACGACAAACGGACGCCGATGCGTATGAACTCGACTTTAGATTTTTGACGTTTGTCAAAGTCTTGCCAAATTATAGGTTATAATTTTGTAACGACTTTTGTCAAATACCCTGCGTTTTGGAAGATGATGCATTTTGATTCGTGTTATTATGTGTGTTTTGTGTCTTTTAGTCAAGTGGAGGAAAAATCGAGTGAAAATTAACTATAGAACCCAGAGCACAGTTTATGGTTAATACTCGTTGCCCAGGCAGAAAGTCTTATACAGATACACCAATAAAGTTACTATCAATAAAGTTCGTATACCATCTCGTCGTAGATAAGTACATCTCGAATATGGTAGAAGGACCATACTAAACACATACTAAAAACTGGAGTAGCTGTAAAATATCGACATCACACGATAGGTAAATAATGGATTTTAGTACTGCAGAAAAATAATGTCAAAAGGTGCTGGTTAAGATTAAAGTTAATTAATCAACCTGTGAGGTATAAAATTTGGTAAGTGTTATTATAAATAAAATAGTTTGTTTTATTTATGTTGTTTTATTTATTCCTGCGGAATATTACAAATTTGTATTTGTACATAAGTTATATTGATAAATATAATCATAAATGCGGGAAGTTTCATAAAGCTTGAAAGTAAGAAATAGTTCTTTTTTATATTTTTTGGTATGTGGTGTCTTGTTTTTGTTTGTTTTGTATTAACACATACCGTTTTTTTATTAAATAAAATAACTCGATTACATTTTTTCATTTTTATGCAGTTTTTTTCACAATATTTAGAAGTTACTTGTCAGTCAAATTTTAAATACATATATTAATTTCCTGCTATGCGTTCCAGTTGTACCAACTTATTTCTTTGTAAAATAAAATAAGCTACTTTGAAATTAAAATGACAGACACATCTATCACTGTCAAGGATTTTCTCGTTTGACAGACTATATTCAGCTTTGTAATAATTTCAATCACAAATTCACCCTCTTTTTTATTGTTCTGAACTACTGCCCTGGTATACTTAACAACGTATCTCTTTTGACAAGATATATGGATTTGATATATATATAATTTAGCGGAAGTGCATACCTTGAATTATATCTGAGGATCAATAAAACTTTGGAATTTACTAGTTGAAATTGTGCGCGTTCTGAAATAGTGGCCCCATACATATTTGAAACTCCAAATATAGACGGTTAACGTGGAAACCCTTTTAAATTTATAACCTTTAGATAGCAGGAGTCCCAACTCCGAAATTTGCCGTAACTCATTTTCCAGTTGGGAAATTCACTCTGGAATCGTTAGAAATTAAGTAATTTAAATCCAATTTAACTTTAATCATGTTAGATATTTTATGGGGGTCTGACAGTAAGCGTAAATGAATGCCATTCTCTGTTTTAGTTAGAAAAATCTCTGGATTAGGATTTGATTTTTATCTAGAAGTATTTGGTGAGATGAGTTTAAAACTATAGTGTAATTAATGGTCGGTTCATCCTCGGTGGAAGTAAGTAATGCATAGCTATAGACTAGTTAAGAAAGTTAGAGTTAAATAAATCCCCAAAATTATTATCGATCGTTATTGCCCAGCCGTCTTTGAAGCCGTTTTTTTTTATCATACAGTATAATATATCGAAGTAGCATTTTTAGAGACAATATCGAAACAAAATATCTGCTGAGAAACATTGCGAAACAATGATGGTGTTTGTGTCAAGACACAAAAGTTCTGAAATTAAAATTCGACACATTTTTGATACATATGTTTCGTAACATAAATCGCTTTGTGTTTCGAAACATTTTATCAAATACTAGCGTGTACCGGCGACTTCGTTCGCGTCGAATTAATCATTTGTAATGGCGATGATAAAGCAAAGCAAGAATTTCGATTAACATACAAACTGGATAAATGCAAATTTTCTCACATTTATGTCAGCATGAGAAAAAACAATATGGCGATATTATTATATAACTTGGTAATATTTGAGGGGTAGTTTTATCTCCTTGGAATTTGACTTTCGAAAAATCCGTTTGCCAAAAATAGGCTTTTTACGTCAAGCAGTTTAAGCAGAATCGTGGTTAAGAAATTACCCAACTTTTTGGAACACCCTGTATGATTTTTTAAAAAATTTCAAAATATGTAAAAAAACCAAATAAATTATGCTTGTTCAAGCGTTTTCGCGAAAGTCTAACCGTTTTTTAAATAACAAATATTGTAATATTTGAGGGGCGTTTTCACCCTGTTGGAATTTGAGATTCGAGAAACCCCTCCTTATTGAACTTATACCCCACAGTCAATCCGTTTACCAAAAATCAGCTTTAAACTTCAAGCAGTTTAAGCAGAATCTTGATTACTCAATGGTCATATTTTATGAAACACCCTGTATAAATTTATAAAAAATCTTAAAATATGTAAAACAACAAAATAAAATATACGTGTTTAAGAGTTTTTCCGAAAAACTTACCGATTATGAAATAAAAAATATTTTAATATTTGAAGGCTAATTTCACCCCCTTAGAATTCGAGTTTCGAAAAATCCCTTCCTATCGAACCTCTACACCCTAAAGTCAATCTGTTTTCCAAAAATCAGCTTTTTACGTCAAGCGCTTTAAGCAGGATCGTGATTAATCAATGACCAGATTTTTCGAAACACCCTGTATACATTTTTAAAATATCTTAAAATATGTAAAGAAACAAAATAAAATATACGTGTTTAAGCGTTTTTTTCGGAAATTTAACCGTTTTTTAAATAACAAATATTGTAATATTTGAGGGGTGGTTTCACCCTCTTGGAACTGGAATTTCGAAAAATCCCTTCTTATCGAACCTCTACACCCTAGAATCAAACAGTATGCCAAAATTGAGCTTCTTACGTTGAGTAGTTTGAGCAGGATCGTGATTAATCAGTATGTCAGTCACTTAAAGATTTTATATATTAGTATAGATGGTTTCGTTACATAAGCTACTAAGATTTTTATTGTTATAATTTTAGTGTCACAAATTTTTGAATGAAACTTTTAAGAAACAGATGTAGCTCACATTTACAAAGATTTCGTACCCGTTTTGTGCCTGAAAAGTGAAAAGTTCTTAAAAAGCCTGAAAACTTACAAACCTAGCTCTACCCGTACCCAACAGGAGGCCGAAGAAAAATGTTAGGTACCAGCAAACGTTTCTTTCTTTTTCCCCCAATGGAATACATGTTTTTATGTTTTAATTGTGTTATACTAAGTAGAGTGTTTAGGAGGGGTTTTAATAAGTAAATAAAAATGTTTTAATTATTTTGACCAGAAGTTTTGATTGGCGTTGTTGACAGGTGACTAGTTCGAAATTTCTACACAGATAGCGCTCTTTGCTTTCGCTGCGTTCAGCAAAGTTCGGAAACAAAATCGAAACATTTTGGAAACATATTTAAGGTTTCCATTTATTGTCGATTCATTAACTCTCTTTTTAAACACAAATATGATATAATGCGGATGATTTGTGTTCGCCTCCATGTCAATTTTATAAAATAATGAACTAAAATTCCGCCATGTTGGCTAGTGATGATGTTTTTATCGGTTGTTGGGCTTTTAAACTCACAAGAACGCGTTCTACTTACATTAATTTATATATTTTTATTTTTAGAATCATGATATCGAAATAAAAATAAAAATCTATATTTCAAACAATAATATTTTGTAGCAACAAATAATGGTATAATAATAATAATTAAACGATGAATTTGCCTTTGCCAGACATTTTTTTGTGTGAGAAAACCTAAAAACAAAGATAAAAAAATTACGGCGAAGGTCGAAATTGTTGGTCGTTGTTTTCATTTTGAAATTCACACACAGACATGACTATTTTAGTTTGATATTTTGTTCCTTTATATTTAGAAACAGTGGCTGCTGAAAACGGAAACATCTTGGACACAAATTGTAGAAAACGTTTCGAAACGTTTCCTCTAAAAGTTCTGATTCAGCATCGAAACATTTCAGGAAACGGCTAGTGCCACCACATGTAATAAAGCCATTTAAAATATATAGGTTTCGAAAATGTTTCCCATTTGTACCTGTGTACCGTACCGTTTCCATTTTGTGTCAAGAAACAGACACGACTATTAGAAACATTACCTAAAATGTGTCCAAAAATGCTACTTGGGTAGGTAATATACAAAGTGACGAAAATAATTCACTTGTGTATTGTTTAAAATGTATAAAGCATGAATAACCAGACAACATAATCTAAAACAGGCTTGTGTTAAATGTCAAAATAAACAGCGGGTATATATATACGCCTATCGATTTTTGCTAAAAGTTATTTCTTCAAAGTGCCATATTTCTCTACGCTCTAAATACGTTTTGTTTTAGATTTGAGCAACTGTTTAACAGTAGGAAACATGTGTTTGTTTTAAAATTAGTATAAGTAACATCACCGGCTAAAATTATATGTTACTGCATTAAAAAGTGTCGAGGAAAAGTAATAATAGACGTTGTTCTTTTTATAATAAAACGTGTTTGTGAACTTAAATCTTTATTTACCTTAATGATTTTATAGCTAAAATCATTAAGGTAAATAATTATTTAAGTCTCTAATGACTCTTGATACAATAAAAATTAATATCTGGCATTTTTGTTAAAATATGCTGGTTATAACTTTTAAAGAATATAAGAGAAAATAAATCGTTATGTTAAGTCTTTGTATCTATATTGCTTTGATTCTAACTGGTCGGTTATAAATATTCAATAAGATAAGGAATTATTCAACGTAAAATAATTAACTACAACAAACATACTATGCGTTATAAAATATAAATTAATCCATCTTACTTCTTTAATTAACGAGTCATTCCAAAAAGGAGTTTTTCCAAACTGCCTTAAGGCAGCAATAATTATTATTCCTCTGCATAAAGGAGGAGATAAAGATGAAGCTTCGAACTATCGCCCAATTGCACTCCTGCCCACATTATCTAAGATCATTGAAAGATTTGTTAAAAAAAGGTTTCTATCTTTTCTCCTTAAATATAAAATACTTACTACCCCTCAATTTGGATTTCTAAGTAACAGTTGCACAAATGATGCTATGTTCGACCTTTTTAATAATGTATACTCTAGCCTGAATAACCATCACTCTACAGCTACAATTTTCTGTGATTTCTCTAAGGATTTCGACTGTGCAAATCATAATATCTTAATTAACAAATTGCAATACTATGGTTTCAGGGGAGTGCCGCTCGAATGGCTTAAGTCATATCTTGGCAACAGAAGGCAGCTTGTGAGGATTGATACGTCTATGTCTTCTTGTAAGCCTATAGAATGTGGTGTCCCTCAGGGTTCAGTACTTGGCCCTATTTTGTTTCTGGTGTTTATCAGCGACATTGCAAATCTAGACATTAGCGGTAAAATCTGTCTCTTTGCGGACGATACTAGTTTCACTTGGATCGGCCCCGATGTTACGGCACTAGGTATATAATACCAATCCAGTGACTTACGCACCATTAAATCTTGGTGCGATTTTAATCTCCTATGTCTCAACCTATCAAAAACTAAAGTTTTGTCATATAAAAGTACTATACAACCTTTTGTATTTAATAACACCACTATTGACGTCGTGGACTCTGTGAAATTCTTAGGACTTGTAGACAACTCGCTAAAATGGGACTTTCACATCGAAGCTCTATCAAAGAAACTAAGCGCTGCTTGTTTTGCGCTTAGATCAGTTTCTAAGGAACTTAACTTATCAACCTCTAGAATAGCCTATTATGCCCTTTTTGAGTCACATCTTCGTTATGCCCTTCCATTCTGGGGTACTTGCTGCGCAACAAAATTTCTTCTTCAATAAAAATCTTATTTTCAAACTTCAAAAGAGAGCAGTTTGATAGTTATTGGGACTGAACAGTAGAACACACTGCCAGAATTTCTTTAAATATTTCAAAATACTGACTCTTCCTTCTTTATTCATTTTTGAATCCGTTTGCTTAATCCGCAAGCACATATTTGTTATTCCCGAAAGGCCATCTCATAACTATCCACTTAGGAATGCGGAGCACGATCTCTATCTGCCAACCCCGAGCTCAAAACTAGTTAAAGGTTCAATACTGTACAATGCCAAAAAATATACAATCATCTGCCTTTGAATATCAAGCCGCTTTCATTCTTTCCCGCATTTTGCAAAGTTCTGAAATCATACTTACTGGAGAGAGCTCTATATGCGGTAAACGACTTTTTTGTTGATGTTTAATCATGAACAATTTTGAATTTTAAAATTTTGATCATCTCACACACTGGTCAATGGTCAAGTATTTAATATTTTATAAATCTTAAAATTATATCTATTTACAATCTTCCTATTGTAAAATTTTATTGATACGCCTTTTTTTGTGTTCTGCAATTGTCCATGTATGTTCTATTTGTAATTTTAATGACTTAAATTTTTTGGAATTGCATGTTTTCTATTGTATATTTTTTGTGCTTTTGTTTGTTTTGTAAATGCTTTGTCGATGAAGCTATTTTGGCTTTTTTTACAATAAAGCGGTATTTGTTATTTGTTGAAACCAACTTGAACCACGTGTACTTCTACACATTACTTAGTTTAAGATTTCATTCAAGTACACTTGTACCTTGTCAATCGGGCTTTTACAGAGTTTTCAAAAAACTACTAAGAATCTGTAATACATTTAAAGGAATGTCCTGGACTCTATTTGCTAGTAATGACGAATCCGCTTAATTATATTGCTAGTGGCAGACGGCACGTTTATTTTCGTTTGAACCCACGCAAAAGCAAATCGTTGCGTAATTACCAAACGATCGAATGTCAGACTGTCCGAGATTTAACGAGAAAAAAGGGAACAGGTATATTAACATTGTTCATAAAGTTTATGAAATGTCTTAAATAACAAAAGGCGTAAATTTAAACAGGGAAAAAACTGCATCGAATAGTGGCAGCTGGGCGTAAAATCTGGGTCATGCCGTTTTATCGTTTCATTATTTGGCTTAACATTTATTGCAGTAATAAATTGGACTGTTAATTGAACACTGAAAATAGTTTCAACAGGTTTAATGTTTTCTGCATCGGAAATATGTTGATCTTGAATCTCGATACTCTCATTTCTACACGGCCATCAACCCTTTTTAATTACATTATTTCTATAAATATATGCTTCATCTGTTTGGTTTGATAGTTATAGTAATTTAGTTGATGTTATATAATGCTATTAATGTAACAAGTTGCGAAATCAATGTGTTTTAAGCACGGGACGCAAAATTGGATAATACGTCGAGTGCTTAAAACACTCTTTTCGCAATGAATTTCATACAAGATTTTTTGTGAAAGCGGATAATTTGAGATTTTCATGCTATTATTATTATTTATTTTGAAATATTTTTTAAAATGTTCTGGTAATCGGTTTCTAAGGCATTGTTTATGCATTGTTTTTTGCTTTTGTATACAAAGTTCTGTCAGGTTCAAACGTCGCCGTATTTCCTACAAAGTTTTGTGAAAAAACGAGTGATCAAGAAGTCGAAAAACTTATACGAGACCACTTACAACAACTTTGAAACCTGGGTCAAAGAAAAACATGTTGAGAATTTCACAGAAAAGGTATTGCTAGTCTATTTCCTGAAGTTATCCACTGCTCTAAAGCCGTCAACTCTGTGGAGTAAATATTTGATGCTCCGCACCATGATTTACCTGAACAGAAACGTAGATATTAGCAAATTGACAAACCTTATTGCATTTTAACAAGAAAAACTTCCGGATATCAGGCAAATAAATCAAAAGTATTTACAAAACTGGAAATAGAACGCTTTATGAAAGAAGCCGATGACAAAGAATTCCTGTTAGCTAAAGTTGTTTTAATCGTTGGAGTATTTGGAGCATGTAGAAGGGAAGAAATCACGTTTTTGACCGTAGATGCCAGTGATTATTAGTGTGAAGATTCCGAATAGAAAAACTCATTTTCCAAGAGTATTTACGATTACTGAAATTACAAAAAAAAAAAAATATTAAAAAATTACTTAAAAAAAAGGAGATACCACTAACTGTGACAACTGGAGAGGTATTGTTTTGTTAAACACCATTCACAAGATAATATCCTCTATAGTTCATTTAAGGTTAAACTCCTATATAGAGCCTACTCTGAGAGAGAACCAAGCTGGTTTCCGACCGAACCACTCGTGCATTGACCATATTAACACATTGCGCATTATCATAGAGCAGTCAATAGAATTTAGGTCACCTTTATTCTTATTATTCATAGATTTCGTCAAAGCTTTAGACAGTATCCCCCATGCGATGGTATGGAAAACTCTAAAAGAAAAAGGTGTTCCGGAAAAACTAATTAATATAATCAAGGAACTCTACAGAAACACAGAATGCAATGTGCTGTACAACGGTAGAACCAGCGACAGTTTTAACTTAGGGACAGGAGTAAAGCAGGGTTGCACATTATCGCCGCTTCTATTTAATATCGTGCTCGACAGCGTTTTGACTAAAGCCACAGCAAACATTAGGGGAGTACAATGGACTCTGACATAGCATCTGACGGATCTTGATTATGCTGATGATATCTGTCTCACAACGCAATCCTTCAAAAACATGGAAGTGATGCTCAGACGTCTAAAAACAGAAGCAGACAAAGTAGGATTAAGCATAAACATCGACAAAACAAAGTCAATGCGCATTAACACAAACAACAACACTCCATTCAATGTAGGAATCAAACATGTCGAGAATGTAACAGAGTTTACTTACCTGGGAAGTATTCTAACAGCAAACGGTGGCGCAGACGCGGATATTGTCAGCAGGATCAGGAAGGCGCAGCGAGCCTTTGGCCAACTAAAATCAGTTTGGACCTCCCGTCAACTCTCCATACAAACAAAATTAAGAATATTCAATTCCAACGTCATACCAGTTTTATTATATGGCTGCGAGACATGGAGAGTGACAAAAATATCCATCAACCGTCCACAGGTGTTTATCAATCGCTGCTTGCGGAAAATACTTAAAATCTTTTGGCCAGACACCATACGTAACACCGACCTGCTTCATCTTACAAACCAACAAGAAGTAGGCATTGAAATCCTCAAAAGAAAATGGGGTTGGATAGGTCACACTTTGCGGAAACCTGATAGTAATATAGCGAGATCAGCGTTGGAGTGGAATCCCCAAGGAAAAAGAAAGCAAGGACGACCTGCTCAAACATGGAGACGTTCCATACTGGATGAGCTTCAACAAGTAGGGTCAACATGGAAGGAAGCAAAAACAACTGCCAAAAACAGAACCCGATGGAGAGCTTTCACTGAAGCCCTTTGCTCCGTGCAGGAGATATAGGATCCTATATATATATTTACGATTACTGAGGGACCAATAGATGTATCAATTTCTTACATGTATTTCGTAAGTACGCAAAACTTCGACCACTCAATGTGACACATCAGCGAATTTGTTTGACGTGTCGAAAAAATCAATGCTGTACCCTGCCAGTTTGGAATCAATACAATTGGAGGTTTGCCATAGCGGAATTTCTTGGACTCTCCAACGCCATTGAATACACTGGTCATTGTTTCCGGCGCAGCTCTGCAACAATGCTGGCAGATTCAGGAGCAGCAGTTTTGGAGCATAACAGTTTTAAAGGGACATGGAGGTTAGCAATCAAGCTCTGTTACTGAAGGTTACATTGAAAATTCAATTGAACAGAAAACTGAAATAGCAAAAAGAATCATGGGACAGAGAGATACGCCAAATAACAAATTAAAAGCAGTTCACCGAGAAGCAGAAGCTACCGCCATTGCCAGTACAAGAAATTTACTTATTCCAACTCCTACAACTTGCATTTCTTTTAGAGATGAAAAGTTGGATGTCTCTTGTATTCACTTTAATAATTGAAATAATTGTACCTTTAAGATTTATAATAAATATTTTCATTGTTTTTAACGTTCCATTTTTTACTTTTAGGCACTAGTGTCTAAATAAGTGTCACTTTTAGATACTAGTGCCTAAAAGATTAGATACTGGTGCCTAAATATCAAAAACTGTCAATTCCGAAACGTTTTTACAAAACATTATTATCACTACTGTTGTTTAAAAGAAAAAATTCTTATATGATACGTTTCACAAGTTCACAAGTATTTTTGTTAATAGTTTTATCATCGTCATCATCATTTTCAGCTAATTCAAACCAATTCCAGTTATGGTGTAGTCTCCCTTACATATTTAGACAATCTTTTCCAAGTTAACTCTGCTAATTTCATAATATCAGTGTCCCATCTTAGGTTTTGTCTTTGTTCTGTCTTCTAGGTCTCTTATTACCAAGCTGTAATGTTGTGGTACCAAGCTGTAATTTTTGTGGTCCATCTTTTGTCAGTCCTTCTTGCTTGCTAGGTGTTCTGCCTATTACTACTTGTGGGATTTGACTCTGCGGATGACCTGATCTATTACCTGAGTTTTTTAGGGTCTCTCTTTGTTATTTCCAGCATATTTCGTTCCATTGAGCGTTGTGCGATCTACAGTTTCCATTAAGAATGTTATTCTTCTTATTTAGCCTTTCATAGCGTTTGACCAAACCAAACCCAGGGCCTTAGAGCATTTTTAGGTACCTATTTCACTCTTAAACATATGTAATAATGTGCAATTATAAATTACAGCAACTAGTAGGTAATCCTAAAGATAAAACAAATCCACTTGGGTATTTAAAGTTTCATTGATGGATTGTACTCAAAAATATGTTGGACAAACTAGAGTGTCAATAATAACTATGGTAAAGCCAAGTAGAGTAGATAAATCTTGTATTTCTCAACATATATTGAGGTATAGCATTATTAAATATCTAATGTTTGTATCAAAATTGAATAAGACTTACCTTCGATGTAGTAATAAGTAATGCTTTTTTCAATTTAAAAATTACTTTGCGCTGCTTAAATTTTGGCGAAAAATATGCAATTTCAGACATGGCTATGCTTCTTTAAGCATTTCAATACAACCTTTAATTTGGTTGTCAAATAATCATCAAAAAACTTAAACAATAATTTTAGTAGTTTTATTTTGTGGTATGTTGTCATTTAATTTGTAATTGATATAAAATTAGATGTGTAATTCTATATTAAAGCTAATATAGGGAATGACTAATAAAATATAAAAAAAATAATAAAAAATTCTTTTTGTTTCAGAATAAAATAATTTCCATGTAAATTTAGGATTTTTTTGTTATAGAATTACCAGTGTTTGATATTATTTTCATTTGTGTCATTAGAAGATTAAACGATCTTTTATAAATATTAATGGTTGTGTTATTGTTAAGGTTAAACATATTTTCAATATAAAGATGGATGTGTTATTTAAGTTGATAAAATAATATATTGCCACAAAACTTAAAATGTTGTGTCTTTAAAAAATATTGTCTTTATTTTGTGTGTTAAAAATGATTAGAATCCTCACTGTCTCCTCAGTGTCCATTAATTTCGCGGTCTCCTTGCTTAATCAGAAGTCTGGTTAAGGTGGTCATATTATTTTTATACCGGGTGTTAGGTACCAAAATTGTCAAAATTATTTTTCACGTAAGCATACAAATACAATTAGATCGATAAAAAACGGCGTCAGCGATGGCTATGAAATGAAGATTGCTGTCATTTTATATGTAAAATTATATGGGGAATGTCATTGATCGTCATTTCTAAGCCAACTGGACGCCGTTTTTTTTTCAATGATACGGTATTATTTGTATAACAATATATCAGGCAAAGGCTCTTAATTGAATATTTAATATGTCTATTCCTTATTAAAATATTTTTTGTTTTAATTTTCGAAAAAAAGATGACAGAGTTAAAAAGCATTCATTGCTTCGTCTGACATTTCCACATTGGTTTACATTAAAAACTAGCATGTACCCGCGACTTCGTTCGCGTCGAATTAATCATTTGTAATGGTGATGATAAAGCAAAGCAAGGATTTCCATTAACATACACACTGGATAAAATTTTCTCACATTTATGTCAGCATGAGAAAAAACAATATGGCGATATTATTATATAACTATGTAATATTTGAGGGGTAGTTTCATCTCGTTGGAATTTGACTTTCGAAAAATCCTTTTGCCAGGAATAAGCTTTTTACGTAAAGCAGTTTAATCAGAATCGTGGTTAATCAATTACCCAACATTTTGGAACACCCTGTATGATTTTTTAAAAAATTTCAAAATATGTAAAAAAACCAAATAAATTATGCTTGTCCAAGCGTTTTCCCGAAAGACTAACCGTTTTTTAAATAACAAATATTGTAATATTTGAGGGGCGTTTTCACCCTCTTGGAATTTGAGATTCGAGAAACCCCTCCTTATCGAACCTCTACACCCCACAGTCAATCCGTTTGCCAAAAATCAGCTTTAAACGTCAAGCAGTTTAAGCAAAATCGTGATTACCCAATGGTCATATTTTATGAAACACCCTGTATAAATTTATAAAAAATCTTAAAATATGTGAAACAACAAAATAAAATATAGGTGTTTAAGAGTTTTTCCGAAAAACTCACCGGTTTTTGAATAAAAAAATATTCTAATATTTGAGGGGTGGTTTCACCCCCTTAGAATTCGAGTTTCGAAAAATCCCTTCTTATCGAACCTTCATGATTAATCAATGACCAGATTTTTCGGCAATGACCAGATTTTTCGGCTATCTTCAAGGAAGCTCTAGAAGGAATCGAATGTGGAATTAAGATTAACGGGAAAGTGATCAATAATATCAGGTATGCCGACGATACAGTTGTGCTGGCCGAGAATGAACAAGATTTGCAGAGGCTAATGAATGAATTAGTTCGGCATAGTGAAAACTGCGGTCTCCTCATAAATACCACAAAAACGAAGGTTCTTGCATTCACCAAAACACCTGTGCAGATTCACCTGGATATCAACGGTGACCCAGTAGAGCAAGTGTCTTCATACAAGTATTTGGGGTGTATTGTAAATGATCAATGCGACCCGAAGAAAGAAATTAGAAGCCGCATAGAACAGGCTAGAAAAACATTTATAAATATGAGACAATTTTTCACAAGGTCAGATTTGAGTTTGGAGCTACGGGTACGCATGGTCAGATGCTACATTTTTTCAGTTCTCCTGTACGGGTGTGAGAGTTGGACTCTTGACATATCGTTAGAAAAAAAACTAGATGCCTTCGAAATGTATATTTACCGCCGTATATTAAGAATATCATGGGTCCAAAGAGTTTCAAATGTGGAGGTTCTTAATCGAATGAGAAAACAGAAAGAACTCATGCTTACCATCAAACACGCTACATAGGCCACATAATGAGGGGTAAAAAGTATGAACTTCTCAGATTAATAATTGAAGGCAAAGTCCAGGGCAAAAGATCTATCGGCAGACGCCAGAATTCCTCGCTAAAGGACATTCGTAGATGGTTTGGTTGCTCATCAATCGACATATTTCGTATGGCTGTATCTAGAATGACGTTAGCTATTTGGATCGCCAACCTTCGAAAGGAGACGGCGCACAGTGGAACGAGCTTATGGGAGCGGTTGGACATGAGGTTTTCTTCTCAACACTTTTAATCCAAAAGATGAAAAAATGATTTTTATATACTGTAATAATGTATAAACAGAACAATTTTAAATTTTAATGAAAGAAAGTGGTTGACTCATTACAAACCATCTACAGGGTGACCTAAAAATATAGTATGTTTTGGAAAAATCTTACAATTTTTAAATGCTTATAAACTTTGCCAAACTGTTGTGGAATGTTTTAGTTTTGATCCTTTTAAAAAGAAATAACTTTAGATTTTACCACTGAAATCTAAGACTACTGATACCGTGTTGTAAAAATATGGTAATTAAGGGCTTACATATATTTTCCTATTTAATATAATTTTGCTAATATCTTCAATTTGAAAGAAGATATCAAGATGCGGTTTTCACTGACTTTTTAAGCTTTCATTACTCTTTACTATCAGCTAAAATTACATATACCATCGCATTTATTTTTTTTTTTTTTTTGAAAAAACGCGCAATGTTTGTTAATTTGTAAGACAGCGCCCCCCTAGCATCTACGTTCAAAAGCTTATTATTATTGTTTATACGGTATAATATAAACTAAGAAACGCTCTTTTAAACGAGCTCCTGTTTGTTGGATTCCGTTTATCCAGTCCAGAATTATTAATATTTAAATAAAAACAGACCTAACCTTCCCCCACCACTTTATTTTGGCAGATAGGGGAAATTTGTTCTGACAGAAAATATTCAAAATTTACTAAAGATTATGAATTTATTATTTATAGTACCAGTTATCTAAGCAAAGTTGTGTAAAAACTCCATTTTCTTATTTTTTTATAGCAGTTGCGCCCTATATCGGCCATTCTACAAATTTGAAAATTAATTCCAGCATTTTCTCATGGTTTCTTTAGTTATGAATATTTTTTTCTGCAAGCCTCACGGCTAATACTTTCCGAGATATAGCCGAGAGCTATTCTTAGTGCGACACCCTGTACAATAACTTTATTATAAGCAAAGAATATAACAGTAAATCAACGCACTAGAATATTTTTATTACAAACAAAAAACCTCAACACTGCACTTTAACCCTCTTTCTTTTTCCAATAGTTTATAAGTTTTCCATATATTTGTAGCACCCTGTATCTGTTTTTGATTTTAGCGTCATTTTGTATTTATCCAATTAATAATTAAATATTAATAAATTTATAAAAAAATAAAGATAATTTGACTCTAAAAATTTTAAATTAATTTATTGGAATTGAAAAGGTTTTTGATTTTAGTATAGCATGTATTAGTAATATATTAAATGGAAATTTTTAGAGGGGGGCAAGCTGGGGCAAGATGTTAAATTAGTTTCGTTATTAGAAAGGCTTAATCTACCTTGTGATATATATAAAGTCTTGGCCAACTTTGGCCATTTTTTTATTTTTCTACATACACATTTTTTTGCTACTAAATATAGTATTTAGCAGCAAAAAAATGTTTATGTGTCTCTTATATACAATTGTTCTCCCAAACTTTTGTGACTATATATATCTTTTATTTTAAAGTGAAAACAATCGTTTGCACTAATATGTATAGTTAAAAAAAATTATTAATGTCTTTGCCAGTTTTTATAAAACTAGGTTGTTTCACAAGAAATGAATACCATAATTAAGTCAGTGTAATATCTTCATTTGAAACTTTTCAAACAGACATATAATTAAAAATATTTTTTTGAGTTGGATAAAATACAACGGTCTGGACTTTAAGTAATTCAAATCTTCTACCAAAATTATTTAATTTAAAATTTTATTTTTAAGTCAATGTCCAACATTTTATATTGGGTCTTTCCACCGTGCGGCGTCGTAAGAAGAAGAAGATTTTTCGAAACACTCTGTATACATTTTTAAAAAATCTTATAATATGTAAAAAAACAAAATAAAATATACGTGTTTAAGCGTTTTTACGGAAACTTTACCGTTTTTTAAATAAAAAATATTGTAATATTTGAGGGGTTTGGTTGGTCACCCCTTTGGAACTGGAATTTCGAAAAATTCCTTCTTATCGAACCTCTACACCCTAGAATCAACTGTATGCCAAAATTGGGCTTCTTACATTGAGTGGTTTGAGCAGGATGGTGATTAATCAGTGAGTCAGTCACTTAAGGATTTTATATAATATTAGTATAGATTAAAAACAACATATTTGAATATGATGGCAACAACTAACCGACTGACGCCATTAGACGATTGCATATTATAATCCCACACTAACCGTGTTCATATTTTTCAGATTTCAACGTTAGATATTCGTTTTGTCTTCAAAAATATACGCAAATCTATTAAATAACATACTGCACTGTCGTTAAATAACATGTAGGCAGACGAAATTTTCTAAATTTTTAGTCATCCAGTGTTTTTCCGTTTACATTATTTTCAATATAAACAATGGAAAATTTAAGATAATATTATAATTGAATCATCGTCAAACAGTAGATCAGCAGCCACCCAGAATGTGCTTTAGCAATGAAATCGTTAGGTATGTTAATGACATTCTCGTTTTAAGGAAACTGAATTTACTATTCAGTAGCTAAAGTGATGTGGATTTGCCACCTAGCTTAACTGCTGTGTTTAGTTCTAGGCGGTGTAGTCACTAATTATTCAAATTAGATTCATTAGAGAGATGTGCATCTGCCTTTAGGTCAAAAGGTGTTTGGTTTGACTTGAAGTAGTAAAGTATTTATATTTTTGCTGTGAAGGAAAGTAATATGTACAGGGTGGCGCCTCTCATACGTCGCGGAGGCTCGAAGGAGAACGATAGTTTGTATTGAAATTAAGTTTTGTGAGCATATGAGAAGTGTCTAGCCCTAGCAGTCAACTTTTAAGCTTGACCAATCAGGTTGGTTAGCGTGGTTATTTGAACTGTGTTAATTCATTTGTGTTTGTCAAAAACTCTAACGTGATTGGCCGGGCGTAATAGTTGCCTGCTAGGGCTAGACACAAGTGAGCATATGTAGGTTAATTCAGAGCACTTTTTAAAAATATAGAGAGTTCTACAGGGCGTCCCCAAAAAAGTTACATATCAAAGTAGTGTTTTTTGTAATAGAAACACCCTATATATTAATTGATTTTCGGATTCTGGGAGAAAAATAAGGGTTAGTTTTATAAGAGAAATATATGACTAAAATGTAAGTTTTTTGACATATTTAACATTTCCTAGAAATAAATAACAAATTTTAAATTACAATAAAAGCTGCCTAAATTGGAATTTACCCGGTATAGCCTAATATATAACTAAATTAACTATTGTAGTTTAAATCAAATTAGAACTTGATCCGAAAAGTTATACAGGGTGAGACAAAATTAATATTGAACATTGGTCACCTTTAAAAGCATGTTATTTTAAATGATTAACCCAGTATATTATTCCGATATTCAATAGAGATTTCATGTCTCTTCCAAATACTGTTAAGGTTGCCTACCCCTCAAACGAAGATTTTCCTATTTTCATTTATATGATTTGATCTGGAGTAGATCTTTATTATTTGATAAAATCTAGGTGGCTGTGATATGTCTGACGTTACTTCAACATAGCTGTCTAATTAGCCCAACTTTAACAACTAGTTATCATTTTGTGTCAGTTAAAACAAAAAAAAATTCTCACAAATTTGCCGAAAATTCAAACGTATCCTACATCAGAGAGAATTGACATGATTCTATTAGGTGGTGAATGCATTCACCAATTAATAGAATACTTAAATGCTCCTGATTTTATCTAGTCTGGGTTTCTTTATGGGGATATGTTAAAGTCAGTGTTTACAAAACTCGACCAACTATTGTCGACAACATGAGAGAAATTATTGTAACTGCTTTTCGAGGTAGAACTTTACATATGCCTTTTAAAATAAAAAGATCCTTTTGAAAAGATAATCATTTTATACAGTTAATAGGAAAGGAAGCATTTTGAGCATTTGATTTCATGTAGCTAATTTTTGTCACATAAATATAGGTTTATATCTAGTTTTAATTCTGTAATAATTAAAATGTTTTAAACGTGTGTCTCTTTATTACCGTTGGGTATTTTACTCTACAATCTTTAATTTTTATTAAATTAACAAAAGGTATATCACACAACCCCTTTTTTTTAAATAATAAAGATCTACTGACGCAAAATCACAAAATTAAAATATCTAGGAAACTCTTTTACCCAAGTGAGACACCCCTCGCAGGGTTGCTTAAATTGGGACAAAAAATGTGATGTCAGAAATAACTTAAGACGTTTCGTTTTTCTGGATCCAACATTACAGGCATAGGAATAAAATCTTTTAATTATTTTGAAAAAAAATCGAAGGTGTGAATATGCTACATATTTTAAATATTTGTACAATAAAAATATTTGACATATACAAAATTTTAAGTAAGAATGTGTTCCGTTCACGAATCTAAAAATATATCCGCTGTAGCGGTGCTTAACGTCAAGAATTCTTATCTTGCTATATAGCATGCATGTACATTCTTACCGAAACAGAAAAAAGGGGAATTTTAACGGACGCCCTTGGTAATAGGGCCATTATGGGGCCGTAATTGTGCGTGACGTTGCGATATGAAATCGCTGCGTGTTTCGGCCGCCATTTTCTAATTGGCCCCTGGAAATATTCCCGATGACCTGCTTGTACGCCGCCGTACAATAATGTGTATAAATCGACGTTTGAAACAGGCTAAATGTTCTATTCTTCTAATGTTATAAATGGACACAGAAGAAGAAATAACGGGATTATATCTGATAAATTGAAGATAAGAGATTATTATTTGAAGAACATATTTCTAATATACAGGCTGAGCGTGTATTAGAAGTTTCTAGATAACTACTATATTTATATCAGAGTTTTTTTGCACATCATTGTTTCACAACGAGAACTGTCTATTAAAAATATTTTGAATATGGAGGCACTTCCAGAAATACCGGAAGTTGACCCCCATTTGTCATTACATATTTAAATTCTCTGAAAATTTTTTTTTGAATTTTGATATCAAACACCCTATATCTAACATAAACTGTTTTTGAGAAAAAAAAAATTTGTGGAGTAATTTTTAAACCTTTATTTGGAGCGATTTTTAACCAACCGACATTTTTTACCTAAAAAACGTCGTAGATGCATATTTTTTTTACTAAGTAGTTTTATACAGGTACGGACAAAAAGTTATTACTCGGCAAAGAAGTTAAAAATATGGGTAGGAGTCATATTGACATCAAAATCAAATTTCTCATGTCAAAAACTCCCAGACACCAATTTTCATCCGAATATTGACATCACTTACATTAAATTATTTGGCAAATATCGAAATAAAAATGAGACTTCTACACCCTGTATCTCATACATTTATACGAACTTTTTTACTTATTTTTATCTGCAGAATATGTTTCTGCCGAAGTTTCCGGAATACAGTTCGGATTATCCTGTATTATCAAAGTAGAAGGAAAAGAGTAGTTGCACTCTCCAAAATATTTTCTGCCAGTTTTTACAATCTGACGAATATCGGCAGATTGCAAAGCGTTTCAGTTGAGTTTCATCCTTCGACCTGCGAGGTTCGAGCGTTGCGTCCCAGCACAGACACTAGGGGTCGTCATTTTCTTGACAACTTCTTGATCTTGTCTTGATTTCAAGATAAGATCAAGACAAGAAATGATTTTTGGTTTTCAAGACAAGACAAGAAATTACTTCTCAAGATCAAGATTTCTTGACAAGAAGTCAAGAAAATCTTGAAATTTCTTGAAAATATAAAATAAAAAAGAAATACTCATTTACTTAGGTATTTGTATATTATATGAATACCGATTAATTGATGGAAAAAAAAATTATTAAGCAAAAAAATATTTGTACGAAGCGGCACTTTGTCGGATGTCCAATGTCCAAAGTTGACATAACTACGTCCAAAGTCGGATCTCCAAAGTTGGCATACTGTGGGCCAACAATGTTATGGCCTACGATATTGGAATAAAAAAAGAACTTTGCTAGGCGGTTACTTCAGTGGCATACAGACTTTTTGAACTAACGTAAAACTTTTAAAAATAAAAAAATAATACATTTTAATGTACGCCACTGAAGTAGAGTAGCTTTATTCATTGTTGTGTTTTGACTGTTATTATCTGTAGTAGTATTATCACCGTCACTACTGTCAAAGTCACTAATTAAACTTCTACCTCCAGGTGTCTGAGATGGTATTTATGGATGGAGTAGGTATTCTGAACCAGATTCAATTACGAGTGGCTCAGATTTGCTTGAATTTTTTGAAAATTAGATGCCTGACCCTCGATTTTACGTCGAAAGCATAAACATCGCATTAACCAATCTCACCGCGACTTTTAAACAGGGGGTTCCCCTTTAATAATCGAATTTTAGACGGGGGTTCCCCTTTTGTCAAAATATCAAGAAATTTCAAGATTTCTTGAATCAAGAGAAATGGTCAAGACAAGATTTTTTTTTAATTCTTGAAAATATTTCAAGACAAGACAAGTAATTGCTTACCAAGACAAGATTTCTTGTCTTGCCGATCCCTAACAGAGACGGATTGACAAAAAATGAGTGCCTTAATCTGTGCTGCTATTGGTTGTAGTAATAATTCAAAAAATTGTGCTTTGAGTTTTTTTGAGAGTTATTTGTGATCATGTTTGTGTTCAGGTTAATTTTCTCATGATTACAACTTAGCAATTTGATATTATTTTCATTTAAACCTCAATTTTTTATCGATTTTACTTTTGACAACCATCCCTTGCTTGCTGTTTAACGAACGGCACCATCATTGAACAAAAATTTGCTAGTACCGAAAGTACCGAAAAAAAACTGGAAATCCCCTTGCACCACCACCCCCCTCCCACTCGGAATTATCAATTCCCGGTTCTTTCGGTACCTTCGGGACTCGGTAACAATAACTAAAAAATTATTCTTTTATTACGTGAGAAAGTAGTGATGCTATTTCTCATTGTTCTTGCTTCTTTTCTCTTTTGAAATTTCTGTAATGTTTATTAGCAATTTTTGAAGTTTAAATATGTTATTTTATTAATTAGTACAATGTGTTGTTCAATGTATTAGTTATCCAATGAAAATCACCTAACCAATATATTACTACAAAACAATCACATTAATGGTAAAATTAAACTTGTTTAAATTTAAAAAAAATTGTAGAAAATATTTGAAATAGATAATAATATAAAAATATGTTATTATGTATTTTTTCCGCATTTCTTCCCATCAGAAGATTTTTCATATACAGTTGTCATTTTTCAGATATAATTGTTATTTACAGGAAATGTGAAAATATTCTGTTTTCAAGCAATTTTTTTTTATTGTATTTTATTGTGAACTCATATTTTCCTAAATACATCTCTGTAAAACTACGGCGAGGGCCACGACTATACTTTGCCTAGTACATAGACAACGTCTATACTAGCGATGGGAACTATCGAATGAATTAGACTATCGAATGGTTACTGAATGAATGATTTCAACTATCGAATGGTTTTATTCGAATAAAATCATTCATTCATTTGTATACTAAAGCATATGTGACAACCTCGCCGTGCAACTAAATGGGTATCGTTGAGCCACGACTATCGAATGCTTTTGATAAATGAAATTTAGTATTCGTTTGATTTTTGTGTACGTCAGTGCATTATTAGTTCTTCCAAATTTTTATAACTTCACCTTATAAATACTTGCGTTTATTAAAATATTTAAAATACTAAAATAGTAGTTTTTTTTAATTGACGATTGTGTGCGTGTGCAGGTGTCAAAATTTTTCCGAAAATTTGTGTGATTTTCCGTAGCCCGATCTTTCAATTATTTTATTTTATATGGTATATATGGTCTATTTTTTAATGGGAAATTTTGAGAAGTA
The DNA here is from genome assembly GCF_002938485.1 of Sitophilus oryzae. NCBI lineage: Eukaryota > Metazoa > Arthropoda > Insecta > Coleoptera > Curculionidae > Sitophilus > Sitophilus oryzae. Next base: position 1,714,826 of record NW_022146106.1, read on the forward strand.
GCAATTTTTAAGAGAGATGAAATGAACTTGAATTAATTTTAAAAATACATATTTGTATTTTAGATGTTTTAATAATATGAATTAGTTGAACTTAATAATATCATATTTAAGTAATGTGGTTAAGTAAATGGTTATCGAACTCAAACTATGGGGTGTGAAAATTAAATTGAAAGTTTTACACGTGCCAATTTAAAAAAAAAGTTAACGATGTTTGTATTTTGTTTATGCTAATTCTCTTACATGTAGTTTTTTGCGAAGAAATATTTCATTTATTTTTTAAAGTAAATGCCAGTAAAAGTAAATATTATTTTTAAATAGTAATATAAAGTACCTAATATAAATAATTTTGATTTCTAATTTTTATTTATATTTTCCTTCCATTACACTGCATGCTTAGAAAATTAATAAATGTTTATATTTCATGATTTTAAAGTTTGTTGTTAATATAACAAATTAGTTCTGTAATTATTATTATTTAATAAACCAATGTTGCCAAAAAATTTAAAGACTATATTATTTTTAAATAGGATCTAATATAAATAATTTTGACATCTAATTTGTTGTTTATATTTTGCTACTATGTAAAAAAATGTTTATATTAAATTATTTTAAATTTTGTTGTTAATAGGTATAACAAATTATTACTGTTAACAAATTATTACTATTATTTTTATTAAACCAGTCTTTGCTTAAAAATATTAAAAATCATTTTCCTACATCCAAAATAACAAGTATTATTGCAGTGTAACAACAGAATATTAATAAAAAAATGCAAAATATATAGACATACTATCCCTAACTAACTAAAGCCAAACAATAATATTCTTTACTAATATCAACTAATACCAATATATGGCAACAGCGCCCTTCATAATGTATTTTCTGTGTAAATACTAGCACCACTAAAAAAAAATAGTGTGTCCTTATCTTTATAGGTATGACTCCGCAAAAAATCAAAGATGCCGGCTTCTTTCATAGCATTGCCACCGACCGCTGTCGAGTTTCTCGGAAAGAAACCTACGTCGCCGGGCGACAACTAAAATCCAGTTAATATTTTATTATAATCGATCCTGACGAATAAATGAATTTCGTAAATGAATGAATTTAATAAATGAATGGTTTTTGCTGCCGAATTACTAGAATACAATATTTCAAGGCAGATGACGCATCTATTCGATAATTTTTATTCAAATAGTTTTCAACGAATGTTTTTTTACTAGCTATCGAATTATTCCAATGAATTGCAACTATCGAATGTTTCGATAGAATTCATTCGATAGTTCCCACTACTAGTCTATACAGCTACTTCAGTGGTCACGGGATGCGAGAACAAGGTCATATAAAGTGGCAGAAAAAGAACAAAGGATTTGACAAGGAGTAAAGCTACTAGTTTCCTTATACTATGGTATTAATTATATTGTGATAGACATGGCGATGCCGTCCGTTATAAATTAAACAAAATGAATGGATATCAATACCAACCATGAAAAACTCAAAGAAAAAAGGACTGAACTACTTTGATCACTTGATCACTATGCAATTGCACTTACAATTGATCACTATGCCCTAATCAGAATAATACTAAATCTTTGTCGCATTCCCCGCATAGCCCATTACCGGAAGAAATCCGGGTAATAACATTTTGTTGCCCAATCTATTAGAAGAGAAAGAAAGAACGGGCATTGCGCCACGACTTCAAAGACGCATTCCGCCGACTCTGCCCGCCGCACCACCGAACGCTCGAACGTTCGATTTGCGGAAATTCTTTTGCATTTCCAAACGGCTTCCAATGACCGTTTTGCATAGAAATGGCCACCTTTTGTTCGACGAAAGCGAGCATTAGGCACGTACGAGACGACGGTCGTGGCGCGATTGTGCGACGCCCGTCTAGTTCGGAGAAGGGCCCGATTCGTTTTGTGTTGCACTTGAATGGGAGGTTTGTTGGGTGTTTCCCGTTTTGTTTAGATATTCTCAGAGTTTGTCTTTCAGACATAACTTAAGTCAAATTATTATATTAAATTGTTCCAAACAAATATACAGGGTGTCCCCCCAAGTGCAAGTATTTTAACTGGTAGTATATTTCAGCCTCAGAAACACGCCTGAGATTTTTTTGCGAAAAAAAAATTTGAAAATTTGGAAATTTTTGGAAATTTTTATGTTTTAAGTTAAAAAACATAATTTCTTGATAATATGGCAACATAGGTAGTAAATTAAATTTACATGAAAGAAAATCCAGAAAAGATCAAGTGGTTCTCAAAATTTAAGCAAAAAAGCATATTTTGTTTAAATTTTTAAAGGACTCGGTTATTTTGGACTTATTTGAAAAATGGTAAAGAGAAAAAATGTTTCTTTTGACCAAGTTCACCACCCCTTAAAATACTTGCACTTATTTCTGGGACACCCTGTATATAATACAGGGGCGCACCTCATTCGCCTCGGTTGATTATACGAAAACGGAAAGATGTAGACACAAAATATTTTATGGGTATATGTGAGGTGACAATGTGCATAATTTAAAATTATTTTGAAATGTACAGGGTGTGTCAGAACTAGGATCCATACCAAAGTTATATTTTTTCTTATGAAACACCCCGTATTTTATTTCATTTTTGGAGTCTTGGACATAAAATGAGGCATTTATTATAAGGGTTTAATATGTTTAAAAGCTTTGGTTTTTGAAATATTTAAAGATATTTAAATATGCATGCTATATATAATAAAAAAGTTTGATTGCTTCCTTAAATGTATACAGGCGTATCAAAAATTGCTGGTCTATTTTAAATCGTTATTTACATAAAAACTTCGTTATTTCAAATGCAACACTATGTATTTTTTTAAATAAGCCGAAGCAGATATAAATGCTCTTTCAAACTATATTAGAGTTTCCTATACCGACCTATCTAGCTCAGATTTTGAATAAAAGCGATTTTTTCATAAAATTGTAATCAAAATGGTTGGTGTCGCCATGGAAAGTAATCAGTAATTATTCCACGCTTTGCTGAACATAAATAAATCAATATTTATATGTCTTTTCATAAAGATATGGTTTATATAATAAAAATACTCGTATATATCTAAGTAATAACATACTTCATTTAAACTTTCCCTTCAGTCCGAAATTGTCACAAATTTTTCTCCAATTAGCTCAATAAAAAAATACAACTTCCGGAAAGCCAATTACCCCCTTCTATATGAGCGTCTTTGCAATACAAATTGGGAAATCTTGAAGAATGCTGAATGTAACCACGTATACAGGATTATCAGTACAATAATGGATGAGTATATACCAATCTACAATACCCATAAAAGCAAGCGCCCGTATCCTACCTGGTTTACTACCGACATTATAAAAACATTACAAGAAAAATATCATAATTTTCGGAAATGGAAGAAAACTTGGAAGGTTGTCTGACGGCATGTGCAACTTATAAACATCTTCGAACTATCACCAAAAGAGAAATTGATCGAGCATATTCCGATTATTTAGCTGAAATTCAAAATTCACTGTGCACAAACCCTAAAATGCTCTGGCACTATATCAATAAAAGAAACGTTTCTAGTCGCATTCCAAGTATTATGACATTTGAGAATAATGAACTAAATAACACTACAGATATTGTAAACGGGTTTGCAACATTCTTTAACAGTGTTTATACAAGTTCTTGCGAGCCAACCACTGACACTAACTCTTTCTTTACAACACTACCTCAACTGGATGAAACACATGTGTTAAAAGCGATGAAGAAACTGAAGGACAAACTCACTGCTGGACCTGACGGAATACCTTCATTCTTAGTAAGGGATTGTGCATCGGTACCTCCTGAGACCTTTATTTTTAATGTTGCCATTAAGACTGCCACATTTCCAGAGTGCTGGAAAACTTCTAAAATATGTCCGATCTTTAAGTCAGGAAACACTGACAATATTGAGGATTATCGCCCTATTGCTATAATATCGAACTTTGCAAAAAATTTTGAAATGTGCATTTTTGAAAAATTGTCAAGTCAAACGCTTAATTGTGGATGAACATGGATTCTTTCCAAATAGATCTACAGTAACAAATCTTGTTTGCTTTTTGCAATATACATATAAAGCTATCGAAGCAGGCTCTCAAGTTGATGCAATCTATATGGATTTTTCAAAAGCTTTCGATAGGATGGACCACCAAATACTCTTAACAAAACTTTCTCAGTTTGGATTTAGCTGCAGTTTGAAATGTCTGCTACAATCATACCTATCTGGGCGTACACAGTACGTAGGGTATCATGGTCTTCAATCCTATCGTTTCTCACCATCTAGTGGAGCCCCACAGGGTAGCAATTTGGCACCGTTATTGTTTTTGTTATATATAAATGATATTATAAAGGAAATATCTTGTCCAGCTCTATTGTTTGCAGATGACTTAAAGATATTTCATACTGTCAATAGTGTTGAGGATTGTCTTTTAATCCAACAATCTTTGGATAGAATATCTTCTTGGAGCAAACGAAATAATTTACCTTTAAACATCAAAAAATGTAATAAGCTCACTGTCACCCTAAAAATCAATATAACAGGTCACATATACCATATAGACAATACCCCTCTTGAATCTGGTAACTTGTAAGGGATCTTGGTGTGTACATTGATAATCGTTTAAATTTCCAGTCTCATATTAATGAAGTATGTAAATCAGCAACCAAAACTTTAGGATTTATCTGTCGTACTACTAAAAACTTTCAAAATATATCTTGCCTCACTACTCTGTATAACTCCCTGGTACGATCGCGTTTAGATTACGCATCAGTAGTATGGTCACCGATATACCAAATACATATTCAACGTCTGAAACAGGTTCAACGGAGATTTCTCTAGTTGCTATCCTTTAGAGCTGATGGCGTCTATCCACAGCGGGGTATAGATCAGCAGTTGCTGCTTGACAGGTGGAGCTTTTCTTCGCTCAGAGAGCTGCGACTTCGCTCAACATTAATATTTCTGTTTAAAATTTCCAACAATATGATGGACTGTGCATTTCTTTTGAGCGAATTAAACTGGCACGTTCCACTGGTCACAACTAGATATCAGTACACTTTCCGCCTCCAAACACTTCGTACCTGCAATGCCACCAAAGCCCCGCTCTATAGATGCTGTCACAACCTTAATAATATTGCTCTCCACTACACACTGGATCTGTTTCAGCACTCACTAGCATCCTTCAAGGGGGTACTGGATGAGATACTAAAGGACATTCACAGAAGAACGGTACTCATAGTAACGTGACGAAGAATTTAAATATATTTCATATCATTATTTTTTTTATATATTATGTTATTATTATTTATATCTTAATATTTCTATTATTAATTGTCTTTTGTTTGGGTGTATACCTGTTGGACAATAAATGTATTATTTATTTAATTATTTATTTAAACTAATTTGAATATTTTCAAAAAAATCAAATGACTAAGTTTTACATTCGTGACTATAAGAGCTTTTTCAAGTTACAAAAGATCTGTAGGAGTACAAGCACATGTACCGTCTGAACCTAGAGTCGATAAAAATTAGAGCCATGTCAATTTCTTGTTCGTTTAACCCACACAGATTTTTATGCAATCCAGTGTCCGTGGTAAAATTATGCCTATTCGGCGAACAGCTAGATCTAGATTGCAGAATCTAAATACGCAAGATCGTTTAAGGTGTATATGGAAAGCTACGGTTACGGATACTTGCTTTTGTAAATATAAAAGACGGGTATAAGAAAAGCGTGTACATTGTATATAGTAAGCTCTAAAACTGTTAGAAATATGACATTTTCTATTTAGTGGAGTTCTTTAAGCTCTTCTGGGATACAAGCCTCGGAATTCATTTACTGTGAACGAATTTTTATAAAACTTTTTGCATTGTATTGTTAATAAGATATATTACAAAGTTTACCCATTTAAATTCGTTGCTTTCACTTTAGTATTTAAATACAAACACATCTACAAATGCATACGTACAAGATGGCTCCGTATTCCGGAAAAGTTCTGTATCAGGATTCCTATTTGAGATTTTCACTCCAAACCTTTTACAAAATATGTGCTTAATGGTAGTTCACATTTCAAACGTATTTTTATAGATATACAGGGTGAGTCAAATATATATCTATATTAATTTGTTTATTAGTTCAGTGAATTTCCTATAAAATAGCTTAATACCACAGAGTATACTAATTGGTTTTTGAATTATGACCACGTCCTTGAGGATGTCAATCTAGACGTCCAGGAACCTTCGCATGAGAACTTTTAATCGAGACGATCGACTTATTGTAAGTTTATCGCTAAGAAACCACCGTTTTTCAGCTTTTTAAACTGATAATGAATTGTACTTAAGGAACGTACATATTAACTAATGGACTATAAGAAGAAGATTAAATGAAGCAAATCTTATATCAAGAAGGCCTGCTTCGGGACCAGAACTTACTAGATGTGTTGACTAGGCCCAAAATCAAAGGCATGGTTTTAATGTAAAAATTACGAAAAAATGTTAGTGTCTTCTTCAAAAGCGAATATGTCCAACAAAAATAAAGTTAACGAGTAGAACCAAAAAAACAAACCATGGAGAAAGGATGTATCTAGATGATAAAATGATTTTTAAATTTCTTGCTGTTTTAACATATTCCACAGGGTGTTTCAAACTTTCACCAAAAGATCAACATTTTGTTTTCCCTCGAATAATTATTAACAGATGGGCAGTTTTATTTTTAATTTAGAAAAATGTACTAAAAAGTCAAATGATTTGGCTACACTCTGCTTAAAAAAAATCATCAAAATCGGCCCATTAAAACAAAATATATTATCCTTTAAAATATATCAAAGTTTTAAGGTGCCCATTTTTCGTGCCGGTGAATGTATTTCAAAAACTATACATTTTAGTCATATACTTTCCTAATGAAACAAACCTTTATTTTTTTACTAGAATTCAAAAATTAATTAATATATAGGGTGTTCCATTACAAAAAAACATAACTTTGATATGTAACTTTTTTTGGGTACACCCTGTAGAACTCTAAATAATTTTAGAAAATGCTTTAAATTGACCTTACATTAGCTCAGAAAATTTCAGTTCAATACAAACTCTTATTCTTCTTGCAAAAACCGCGTTGTATATGACGCGCCACCCTGTATAATTTGATTTCAATCAAAATATCAACGATTAGAATATAAGCATAATAGGTATAGCTTATGCATTAGATTTATTTATTTCAATAAATTTACTTAGAAAAAGAATTAAAAAAATCACAAAATTAAGAGAAGGAAATAATTAAGAATTTACTAAAATTACTAAAATAAAAAATTAAAAGGAACGAAAAAAAAATGGGTAAACATTTTAGTATTTCATCTATAAAACACAATACAGAAGGTTTCACCTTAATATGTACATTCACAGCAATTGAATTCCGAGGTAAAAGTCTCTGGGCACTCCACTAATTGTCTTGTTTTTTCTAGTTAAAGCTTAGACATTTTACAAACTAACATTTCTTTTAGCAAAACATAGCTATCACAAATCTCATTCAAATCGGAATAACGGTTCTTTAAATATCTTAAAAAATGTGTTAATTTTTCTAAAATTTGAGGCCTAACGGACACAAACGAAGCACTTTTGTATGGAGGTAAATTGGGCCCAATGAACTTATTTTGATACCAAAAGTACCTAACAGTTCTCTGTCCACTGAAGATTGGGACACCCGGTATAAACATGAAAAACATAAATTTAATGAAAAAAGAAATACGGATTACAGGATAAATATATCGGAGTTTAGAACTAAAATTAGTAAGAATGAGCAATTATTCTAAATCTATTAAAGTTGGGGTTTGGAACTTTTGGTGTTACAACAACCAAACAAAACACTAATTCACCACAATAGAGCAGAACACTTTACTTTTAACAATGGACACGCCTTGCGCTAACCATGATAACATCATCGGCATATGATTAAAACTGTTTGGTTTTGATCAGTGTTGCAAATATATGGTTATCAAAACGCGCATGCAATGTAAAAAGTGTTTTGGTGTATTGAGGTGATTCTTTTGAATTTTAAAAGTGCAATTAGTGGTTAATTTTTTAGAATACTTAAATATTCCAAAAAAGTATGTTATTTACTTTGGTTTTCGGTAGATTAATAATATAATTATTATATCAACTATATTTTCCAGTAAAAAAAAGTTCTAAATCGCTTTTTATATATTTTACTTACTCTAAATTTTACTATTTGACTTGTATTAATATATTAAATTTTCAGAACATAGCGTGCAAATGTCACTAAACCTTCTTCACGTCTCATTGTTTCATTGTACCTTGCTTTTCCATTGTTGCCAAGGAAGCCGAAGTTAAACTTCCGTGGCGGTATTTATGTATCTCTTGGGTTTGGATTTAATTACCCGCTACACGCAACCACCTCCTGACAGGGTCACCAATAAATTGTCAACTCAGCTCTCTCTCTGCTTCAGTTTGTTCCTCGTATATTAATATATAAACAACAAGGGTTTGTTTTATTGGAATCCTTGGTGAAAAGGTCCGTTTTTTTTAAACTGTACTTGTTTAAGAGTACCAGAAAATAAAAATCTAATGTAAAAAGATTTAATGCGGATTTCTTCTAATTACATGTATTTTTTATTCAAATAAACTGATCGAAAAAGTTAAGGATATTGTGTTTTCGATAAGAAGAATTCTTTTCAGAAAAAATGTGTTATAGCTATTAATACCTATGTCGTTTGTGTTTAAAAAATACTGTTTGTAAACATAAAAAATTGTACCCAAACAAATAAAATGCATTATCATCAAAAATGTACATTAAATTTTTGTTTAGAATAGAATTTGTTTGCGTGTTGCTAAGCGGCAGTTTGCGATAGACGTCATTTAACAGTAGAGGAAGCAAATTGGGTTGCTTCTTGGCGGTGCGCGACAGATGGATGTGGCTGATCGATTTAAAGTCATCTAAAGTGTAATTTCTAGACTTAAAACCCGATTTAATGAGACTGGATCTCTCATAGGGAGGGTAGACCAAGGTCGACAAATGCTAGGGAGGACCGAAGCTTAATGAGAGGAGCTGGGATGAATCCTGCAAGGAACTACACGTTGCTCAGCCAGGACCTTTTGGCTGCCAGCAGTTTAGGGTTTACATTGAAAGGTTGCCCAATATATTGTGTCAATCAAAAACAGTTTGATTTTTATTGTGCAATAGTGATTAGTTTGTATCGTGTGTGGATAATATTGCACAATAGTTCAGTATATTTTTATTTTCTCTGCCTGTTTGTCTCGCTGCTCGGCTCTATTTAGAATATTTAGATCAGTGGTTTGTCAGCAAATATGGGATCAAAAGCAAAAGAGGGAGAAAGACGATTTATTTTAGAAGTCATCGAAATGTACCATTCTTTGTCAGCTTTATGGAATACACAAAGCAAAAAATATGGCCTCTTTTTTTAAACCAATCTTTCATCCATTTACTTCGACACTTTTGTTTTTTTGTTAAACAAGTGGCCAAAATACTGGCAATAGCAGCTTGTTTGTTCTTATCCATGTTAACGAAAGTGCAAAACGAAACTAGTTATTGAACAAATTCATTGCACTGTTTGGAAATAACTTACAATGTTATTGCGCAAACATATAGACCGTCTGTGGGCCCCTTTACCCCTCGGACGGTCTTCAATCGATTAAAAAAAGCAGGTTTACATTGCTATAGGCCTATAAGACGCCCTCCGTGATCTTCCAATGATGTCGTCAGCATAAATTTCACCTGTCATTGTACCTTCACAGACGTATAATTCCGTTCGGCCTCCGTAGAAAATTCCACCCCAGACCAATAAACCTTTAACTCCAAAGGGATGCCCTTCTTGAACATATCGGTCGTTAAGTCTTGTATTTCTTAGTATCCACATACGAACTGTACGTCTGTCAGTACAAAGAGAAAACCGACTTTCATCGCGGAACATCGCAGTATGCCACTCATCATTCCAGTTTGCTCTTTCATTACACCAGAGCAAACGTTGAGCTTTATGACCTCAACCTGACTCTCGCGATCAACGGAGGGCGTCTTATAGGCCTATAGCAATGTGAACCTGCTTTTTTTAATCGATTTAAGACCGTCCGAGGGGTAATATGCACTGTGCTGGCAGCCAAAAGGTACTGGCTGAGCAACGTGTAGTTTCTTGCAGGATCCATCCTAGCTCCTCTCAGTAAGCTTCGGTTCTCCCTAGTAGGGTTGCCAAGTGTCCTCCTTTTATAAGAAAAGTCCTCCTGCCTCCTTTTGCACCTAAATGTCCTCCTTTAACAATCTTTGACAAGAAAGTTCATTAAACCTTTATATTCTTAGTATAGGTATGTGTTTCGACATTTATAATGGTTTATATTATTTATTTATAGACATTTATAGTGAGAACTAAGTTTATTATAAAAAAAATAGGTATGTACCCGAGATGATGTTAAGTTGGTAATATTGATATGGATGCTTTTAATTTATCCTTGTTTTTAGTATGTAGATACCTAGTTTTTGTTTTTCTTTGAAAAATTGTTGGGTATATCAAATGTTGTTTTTTTCTCAATAAATCGTTCATGCAGTATTGTAATCCAAATATTTGTATACCTAACCCCCCTCACCCCGCGTCAACAGGGAAATGTCCTCCCCTTGCTTTTGAAAAACTTGGCAACCCTACACCCTAGCATTTGTCGATCTTGGTCGACCCTCCCTATGCCTCTCCATGACAGATCCAGTCTCATTAAATTGGGTTTTAAGCCTAGAAATTACACTTTAGGTGACTTTAAATCGATCAGCCACATCGATCTGTCGCGCACCGCTAAGAACCTACCCAGTGGCTTGATTTGCTTCCTCTATTGTCAAATGACGTCTGTTCATATTATCGACAGAATAACCACAATATCGCAAACTGCCGCTTAGCAACACGCAAACAAGTTCTATTCTGAACAAAAATTAAACATACATTTTTGATGATAATGCTTTTTATTTATTTGGGTACAATTTGTTTATGTTTACAAACAGTATTTTTTTAAACACAAACGACATAGGTATTAATAGTTACCTATAACACATTTTTTCTGAAAAATTTTCGTCCTAGCTAAAACACAATATCCTTAACTTTTTTTCGATTAGTTTATTTTAATCTATGACAATAGGTCTGAAAAATAGCTCTATATTTTGCCACTGAAACAGAAAATTAAAAATTGCAGGGTTGAAATCCAATCAGTTCTGTTAATATCGCAACTATTTTAAAATTATGTATGCCAGATTCTTCAAGATTTATTTGTTTTCTATATATTTTATGCCCACGACAGAGTACGATTAATCTTCATTTAGGATCAGACTTTTTCTGTATTCTCTATAAATTTGAAGTAATGCTGGGAAGATATCGTTAATCATTAATGCATCGTCAGTTCTGTCGTCTGATAAATGTGTTGAAGTTCCCAAGTTTATAACGAGCAAAAATATTTTAAAAGTAGCAAATATATTGTATGGAAATATAGGTTTAATTTGCAATATTTTTCATTTTTATTCCTATATTTATAAAATTTGCAGGTATATTACAATTTGTAAATTGTGTTATTAATATCATAAAAGTGAATATAAGTAACTACAGGTAATAGTAATATAGCGAAACGTAAGAATATAGTAGAAAGTAGCATGTTAAATTTGGTTAATCTTAAAATGGTTACTTTAAACAATGTCTATACCTATGTGGCGGATCTTCTTAGATCCATTTTATCACATACTAAACGAATGAATACAGAACAACAAACAAAAAATGTAATATACCAAATACAATGTGAATGCGATAAATTTCACATTGGTGAAACATCTAGACCCTTAAATGTACGAATGAAAGAACATAAAGATTATTTAAGAAAGGGAGATTTTCACAAATCAAAGATTTGTCAGCATTCATGGGACACAGGACACAGAATGAATTTGAATAACGCCAAAATTATAATGAAAGAAGCGATAGCCTCTAAAAGAAAAATAAAAGAGGCTTTTTTAATACAATCTAATAAAAATAAAATGTATTGCTCATGCATCTGTAGATGTTAGTAATGTATAGCAATCGCATTTTTGATTTTAAAGAATATAACATAAATAAACATAACATATGTAAAAATTAAAAATATCATACAGAAAGTTTGGGCTTTTTGGTTTTACCTTATTAAGTAATTTTATTGTTATCAGATAGTAATTGTTAATTTTGAAGTTTAACTTGATATAATGTCATTTTAACAGAACGTCAACGGTTGTTTTAGACATATCTATTTTAAAAAACTAAAATGTTGTCAAATAGTTGCATTTAAATATTTTAAATAGTTTTTTTCCTTATTCTTTGTATTTTTTGCTTCCGACGACGGAAAGAGATAAACTTTCCGAAACGATAAGCATTCTTTTGTTCGTTAGGCAAATTTGTATATCTTTAAACCTAACTTCTGACAAGTAGTTTCCGTTTGGGATTAACGCAGAAGTGTTTACATAAAATAACTATTTTATTTTGCAGGTTTTCTTGCAGTGGCGAAATACCCATATAGCATTTTTTGGAGCAATGGTTACTTTAATAATATAAAATAAAAAATGAAGGGTTCTTGCAGTATCAATATGTAATATTTAAATAAAAATATTTCTTGTCATATAACTACTTTTTTAAATTTTCAGCTTTCAAAAAAAATGAAAAACCGATAATAACAAAAAGTTATGTTTGTTTGCCCTTATGGAGAAACCAAGCAATGAGAGGGTGGAAAAAAATAGTTTCTCGTTGGACACTGCATCTGTTGTCGGAAGAACAGAAAGCAATTAGAGCAAATTGGTGTCAAAAAAATGCTCTACGCCTATCGCTAATTCAATGTATTTTATATTATTCTTATATCAACAAGAAGTATTTTTTTATTATAGATACAGATTTACAAATTTAGAGCCATCACGATTTATTTAGAGATTTATTTTACGCGAGTTATATTTATTTTGACGAGCGACCGCAACACACGAATGACGGAAATGATGGATGCGGGGACGGACAAAACCGTGCGCATTTTGCAAACGGGTAAGATAATAAAATAATGCAGTTTTGTTGTCATTTCCTGCGACCGCGTTCACGCCTGGGTGTTTGCTAAACCGCGTAAAAATTACTCACGCGTCGTGGTTTCTTTTGTCGGCACTAAATCAGGTTGTTTTTCTGGCAGCGATGATGTAAAGGGTTTGCGAGTGTGATATTACACGTTTGTGGCTTTCTACTTTTAAAAATATCTCTTTTCTATTATTAAACTTTCTTTATGGGGTTACAGTAATAGAAATAGATTGTAGATTGTATGGGAGGGGGGAAGTTGATCACCGCGACATTATAGAACTCACAATGCAGTTTCAGAGCTTTGACAAAAGCTAGTACAGAGGTTAGTTCTTCATCTCCGATCAGTCACGGTCAGTCATACCAAAGTTGCATGAATGGTTGTCGTCTCGACGAGGTGTTCTAGTATTTCCTCATTTTTCCCACATAATCTGCATTCGCCGTTTACTGAAGTCGTAGTTATTTCGTCGCTTAAATCTACTGAGGTGTTCATTAAGTAGAGAGCGTTTTAAAGTAGGAGAAATATTGTAGGAGAAACATTGTAGACCAATTTTTAGCCGACCATACCAACAGGTATGGTAGGCTATTAAGATCGGCAAAAAAAAGTCTTTTTTAATTTCACTCAAAATGAGTTATTTGGGTCATAAATGACCTAAATACAAAATATTTTCATGGTGTCTGTCTGTCTGCCCGTCCGTCTGTAACACGATAACTCAAAACCCGCTAAACCGATTTTAACCAAATTTGGCACAAAAATACTGTGGCACCCGAGAATCTGGCCATTAGTTTTTGGTGGGGGTGGTTTGGATTGGTAAAGGGGTATGGGAGGGGGTTAAAATTTTTAAAAATTCGTAACTCCAAAATTACAGTAGCTAGCGAAACGCGCTTTTGAATTTAAGATTAGGAATAATATTTGCAACAAAATTTACAAAAAAGTAGCAGTTTTTGAGATAAAAAAAATTGGAAAAATTCCTTTAATTTGAAACTAAAAGAACTGCCTACCAACTTTTTATTAACATATTTTAGTATGGGCGTCTATACGTGCCTCCCGGCGCCAATTTTTTTGCTTCATTTACGGACCTTCATTTCGCATAATTTAAATAAAATAAACACATGTGTAAGTATATGAAACTTCATGAATTAGTAACATTCAGACAAAATTCCAGAAAGCAGAAAAATACTTATCAAACTGGAACAATTTTTTTTTTCATTTCATCATCTTTACCTCTATGATTAGGCAAAATACCTCATACAAGGTGGTAGTGATGTTGTTACTCTACCTTAAGGATTGATAAAATTGGAAATTTTGCTTCGTACGTTTATAGCAATACAAAGTTTTGATCCAATCATTTGTTTTTGTTGTTTTCGAATATTTTTTCAACATCCATCCGATTCTCATTTTATGATGAATTTTCAAAATTTCCTCAATCAGCAGAGAAATTTCATATTCTAATTCGCCTGATGGGTCATTTTTTATTTTCATCTTTGAGAACAAATCCGTTTTTAGAATGAAGATATCATATAGTAAAAAACAGTATAAATGTATTGTCCATCTCCACCAACCACGACTGGTTCATTTCTACCTTTATGTTGTTAGAGATGACCCCATCGTGCAGCAAAATGAGTTATTTGGGTCATAAATGACCTAAATACAAAATATTTTCATGGTGTCTGTCTGTCTGCCCGTCCGTCTGTAACACGATAACTCAAAACCCGCTAAACCGATTTTAACCAAATTTGGCACAAAAATACTGTGGCACCCGAGAATCTGGCCATTAGTTTTTGGTGGGGGTGGTTTGGATTGGTAAAGGGGTATGGGAGGAAGTTAACATTTTTAAAAATTCGTAACTCCAAAATTACAGTAGCTAGCGAAACGCGCTTTTCAATTTAAGATTAGGAATAATATTCGCAACAAAATTTTCAAAATTAGTCAAAGTAGCAGTTTTTGAGATAAAAAAAATTGGAAAAATTCCTTTAATTTGAAACTAAAAGAACTGCCTACCAACTTTTTATTAACATATTTTAGTATGGGCGTCTATACGTGCCTCCCGGCGCCAATTTTTTTGCTTCATTTACGGACCTTCATTTCGCATAATTTAAATAAAATAAACACATGTGTAAGTATATGAAACTTCATGAATTAGTAACATTCAGACAAAATTCCAGAAAGCAGAAAAATACTTATCAAACTGGAACAATTTTTTTTTTCATTTCATCATCTTTACCTCTATGATTAGGCAAAATACCTCATACAAGGTGGTAGTGATGTTGTTACTCTACCTTAAGGATTGATAAAATTGGAAATTTTGCTTCGTACGTTTATAGCAATACAAAGTTTTGATCCAATCATTTGTTTTGTTGTTTTCGAATATTTTTCAACATCCATCCGATTCTCATTTTATGATGAATTTTCAAAATTTCCTCAATCAGCAGAGAAATTTCATATTCTAATTCGCCTGATGGGTCATTTTTTATTTTCATCTTTGAGAACAAATCCGTTTTTAGAATGAAGATATCATATAGTAAAAAACAGTATAAATGTATTGTCCATCTCCACCAACCACGACTGGTTCATTTCTACCTTTATGTTGTTAGAGATGACCCCATCGTGCAGCAAAAAAAATATCAGATAATTATTTTTTGAAGTCTAGATTTCAATCTAGATTTATTTTATAATTTTTAGGGTTCCGTACCCAAAGAGTAAAAACTGGAACCCTATTACTAAGACTTCGCTATCCGTCCGTCCGTCCGTCTGTCACAAAGGTCTATCTTATGAACCGTTATAGCTAGGCAGTTGAAATTTTTACAGATAATGTATCTATGTTGCCGCTATAAGAACAAATGCTAAAAACAGAATTAAAGAAATGTTTATAAATAAAAAAGTACTTTCGCACTAAACATTATCTTTTAAGTAAGAATTTTACATAGAATCTTTCAAGTCCTCGGTGGCCGCGTGGTTAAAGATTTAGGACTTTAGGTTGCTATGAGTGCTATGACGTTGGAGCCGTAGTAAGGCAGGTTCGAATCCTAGTCAAGGCGACTTTTTTTTAATCGTTTTTTTTTAATTTTTACATATTTTTACTTTTTACATATTTATTATTGATTAATACAATTTTTGAGTAATGTGTTTCATCGTTTTTTTAAATTACTTATACGCGCATTCAAAATTTCATCTAAATACAAACAGTTTATAATAATATAGTGTCTAATGTTGTATAGATAATGAATGGTACAGAACCCTTCGTGCGCGAGTCCTACTCGCATTTGACCAATTTTTTTTATTATTATTTATAAGACAAAATTATATGAATAAAACATTTATAGGTATATGAATGCTTCTATATACTACAATTATTATTATATACTACTATTGTGGTAAAAAATTGCACTTACCTTAAAAAATATATCATAAAATATTGTGAACACTAAGGCAGTTTCAAGCACAGCGCTAGATTCTATGCAAAACATGTGATAACAAACTAGAGTTGGACAATTTGCATGATCATACCTACAAATGTATAGTTTCGGCACAAATATATAGTTTCAGTTTAAGAAATTCCTTAAACTGTGGTTTCGGATTAAAACTGCTTACATTTCTACCCACTTTTTTACCATCCTATTTTTTTATTTAAAGATTGAAGAAGAATTGTGTAATTATTTTATAAAGATCCTTAAACAAACCGTTGTAAATGACACTTCAAAATTTTACGTCTTCACTTATATCGACATATAGAAAGCGTTAACACTGTTGATTATTTACCATAACCAACGTTTTGGTAAAATAGTTAAAGAAAATGAATGCGAAGATGAAAAATATCGTATTTAAAATAAGATATCGATTCCTCAGTGGCTGTTTAAACTCATGTATTTGTAATCTACAAACTATTTCTAGTTGTAAAAAGCGCTTTAAATTAAAAACAGAAATTTAAACTGAAATTAAAAATAAGTAATTACGATTGTTTAATTTTTTTATGTAGTAAAGACAGTGCAATCCATTTTAAATTCAATTTAATACAGAAAAATCCAGTGCATAATCATCTGCAAATGATGCCAATTTTCCTTTAGTTAATTTCAAAGTCATACACGTGTTTGTATTAATATATAGTTACCATAATCCAAACATAAATTAGATTAATACTTTAAAGTCATGCATTTGCATGATTATTGATAAATAATGTATTTTCAATAATTATTTTTTTAAACGAATTTAAAATACGTTTTACAATCTTGTAGTTGAATGGAAAGGGTAAAAATATATGAAATATATTGAAGATATTGAAATATACACATATCTAACCACAATACACCAAAATTATTGCAACCAAGATCGTCATCTTCAGTAGTTGATTAAATTATTGCAAACTAATAAACGTTTGAATTAATGGTGTATTGTGGTGGTATATTGGAAAATAGTTAATGGTTTTGAATTAGTAAAACAAGTTGTACTGATATATATCTGCAAAGCCTTTTTCACGTATATTAAGATAAGAAGTTAACAGTTAACAAAATCGTGTTTTATTTTGTCTGTATCAAAGCGAGAATAATATCTATACCTTTGTAGTGGATATATTTCTTTAAAAAAAGCCTGGATATTTCAACATTGAAACAGAAATACAAGACATAAAAAAGTTACTTTTGTTTTTTAAATGCCACTGAGTGGAAGCCAGCTTCTCAAGGGCTTTGTATTCAAAAAATTCTTAACATTTTAAAGGGTATATTAACAGTTTTAATAAACCTATATTGATCTGATGACAAGGGGGACTTTCCCTCAAACGCATTATTATATTCTACTATCAGTACCATATATGGGATTTTCCTCTCTATCTTGGGTGAAACAGATAACTGTAGTGGCTTTTCCTATATAGAACTACTGACGTAAATTCCACATCTAGAAGAACCGTTTACGCTCGATGCCTAGTCCTGTCTTTAGAGGCCCCAAGGCAGTCAGCGACGACCGTCTGAGAAATGTGTTGACATTCTGTGGTTTTGTGGTGATATGAGTTTTGAGTTTGTTCACCCTTAAGCACCGTTTGTGTTTAAAATCTCGTATAGGTGCCTTGCCTTTGAGCTGTCTCTCGTAAGCTGCTAGAGGTTTTACTTGTGGCAACGATGGTGCGTAGGTGTCAGAGAGGTTGTAGAATGTAGAATGAGTAAGAGGGGGGGTTAATCACTGCGACCTTAAAGATCTATTGTGTCCCCCTTCCTTGAGTCATCACACAATCTATAACCTATCATACCCCTGTTGTAGAGGGGACAGGGTATTTCCTATCCTCCTCTGACAACAGTTCTTCCTCCGAGGGTACACACCCTTCCACGGTTGGAGTTTGGCCCTCCATGGCGCTCTTCACAGTCGAGGAGCTTGCCTCCGGCTGAGGAACCTGTGAGGTGGAGGCTGGAGGATCTATCTTCATTTTCTCCACCTCTTTAACTTGGTCTCTCCTTAGACCTGATACCGGTGTTGTCCCGTATCTATAATAGAGGATATGTCCCTCTTTCTCTATTGCCTTCTTGGATTTGAGGTCAATCCCTATTGTGAAGATCTGACCATGATCCTCCTCCCTCGAGTTGATGACTCGCCAACTCGATGTCCTTACATTAAAGTTCTGACCTTGGATAAGGCTCAGCAGGTAGGTGGTGTCTTTCCCCTTGCTCCTCGACAGAAAGACCGTTATGGTCGCCCCTTTAGGGTTGTTTTCTCCCTTCACTGTAACCAGTTCCAACCCTTGCCAGTTTTTAAGCTTAGGTGGGATTTCCACCAACCAATTCGTCGATTCTTGAGATACACTATCTATGAGGATCATGCTCACCCGAAAGTGTATCCCCGCAAAACGCAGCTGACCCACATTTTTATTGATCGTTGTGTTGCGATCCGATCGCCACTACTTCGTCCAGTACAGCCTTGTTTACTGGTTGCTGGTCAGAGCAACCTCTGGGAAATCCTTTAGCAGCACCGCCATTTTTACTTGTCCAGCAATAGCGGCAAAGCTGGTGATACGTCCTCCCTGCCGGAAGAGGTGAGAGGTTCTTGCTCCCTCTCTTGCCCTTTGATGGAGATGAGTCAGGTTGTTTCTTGGTTTCTTTACTCTCCCCTTTTCGGAGGAGTGTTTTCGCTTTTGCTTCCTCTGGAGCAAGTCCTTCGTGGAGCAGTCGGAGGTATTTCCGTGCTTCTGCTCCGCTAAGACCTACTCTCAGAGGATCGTCTAGCCCGCCTGGTTGACCCAGGCCGGGTAGACGAAACGGTAGCTTCGTCAGAGAGGTTACCAATTAGCCTTATCGATTGGGGGATGTGAAACTGTTTAGCGGAATTTATGCGTTTGGGGAAGCCTAAACTGATTTCAGGTGACAGTAACTAGTTGTTGAAGATCAATAATCAATAGATCCGAATAATATTTGAATGAAATGGAAGATATGGAATGACATGTTAAATAGAAAGTCAGTGGCTAGGGGGCAGAGTACCCTCGGGTGTGTAGTTATCAATTTTATCCAGATCAGTAAATGTTTGTTTTGATATTTTCATGAATATCGAGAGTGTGCTTGGCAGTGACCAACTAACCGGATATTTGAGGTGAATTTGCATTTAAGAACTGTTTATGTAAGCTCCAGAAACATTTAATTATAATCATTAACTTTTACACAATACCCAATTAAGTAACATATTTTTGTAGTACACTTGTATACATTTAAATTATATAAATTTATAACCATATATAAGTTTTTCGTTGTTCTACTGACTAAAACCAGGGAGAAATATTGTTCCGGAAAAATCGATCGGTTTAGTGTTTGTATCGTTGGGTAGTTGGGGTCATGGGCCGGACCGGCGGCAATTCGATCGACGACTTTACGATGTAGATCGACCTATCGAGGTCATACGGGTACCCTTTGCGGGACTTATGTGGTTAATAAGGTCGATGTTGTTGCGTAAGCTGTTATCTTTTTCCAGTATAGGGGCTGAAAGACCTTGTCCTGTTCAGTAAACTGTATACACTCAGATGTAAAAAAAACGCAACAGAGAAATTTTTTATTGTCAAATTTAAACTGTTATAAAATAGTTATTTTTAGTCCTATTTTCATGCATTTTTTTGGCAAGCTGTATATAATTATATCAACTTTAATTTGTAAACTCATTTTTTTATAAACTTTAGTATTTTGCATGTTATACAGGGTTAATCGAGGTGTTGTTTTTTACCCTAACACACACTGTGCAATAATTTCGTGTGTAAATTCTCCTGAAATATAATTTTAGGGTCAGAACCATGTCTCCTGAGCATTTTGTTTTTTGGATCGTGTCAATACATGCCTTGGTTAATTTTTAAGAGCGAAATGAACTTGCCACCAACAATTTGCAATTTTTTCAATTATAATTTATTTTTGAATTTTTTTTTTCAATATGACAAGGCAGCTTTGGTGATTATTGTGAACTACGTATATACTACTATGAACTGCTCATCATGTTCTACGTTTGGACGTTGATATTGGTTGTGACGTTGATATTGGTTGAAAGATTTTTATCAAAAACAAATTTCATTTTAAACAGGAAATATTGAAAACAATTTTAATTATTTCTCGCAACTCATAGTCTGTATTGTCTCCTCGAGCCTCAATGCAAGCTGTGAGACGACGTGGCATGCTCTCAATTAAGTTGTCCAGAAGATGTTGAGGAATGGCTTCCTGTTTCGCGCGCGCAGCAATTTTCATATCATTTAAGGTACCGGCGGGATCATTCCTTTTGGCAATATGGCATTTTAGCATGTTCCAAGCATGCTCGATCACACTCATATCTGGAGGTATCGGTGGCCACCACAGTTTTCTTATACCTTCTTCCTCACAAAATTCGCGAACCGCTAAAGTGCGATGGGGAGGAGCATTATCGTCCATATAAACAAATTCATCCCCCACTGCCTCTGGAAATGGACGCACAATATGCTCAAAACCTCTCTAAGATATGAGGCACCTGTCATTGTGCTATAAATGAAAACAAGAGGAGTTCGAGCTCCGTGCATTATACCTACCCATACCATAATGCTTCCCCCTTGAAACGGGACACGTGGTTGAGCTGCATTCAAGCGTGCTCGTCTTCCAGATGCTCTCCAGACCAAAGTTCGTCGCGAGTCTGACACTAGACCTATTCTTGTTTCGTCACTAAACATGACGAAATTTCAATTACGTCCATTTGCTTTCATCTCCTCAGCCTATTGTAGTCGCGTAATTTTGTGCTGTACATTAAGCTTCGGAACACGTAGAGACCTCCTTAAATATAATCCTCTGTCATGGAGTCTTTTTGCTATGGTCTTTCTTGAAACATTTACTTCAAGGCAATCTAACTAATTTTTAATAGCAGTACTAGAAAGCAGGGGATTGCGTCGTGTAATTAGGGATATTTGACGGTCTTGCACAGCAGTAACTCTCTTTCTACCTCTTCCAGGCCGGTCTGTAACCTCGTTTGTCTCCCTGAATTTTTTTAATATTTGCGAAACATCGCTTTGGTTAACTCCTACAATTTAAGCTATTGCAACTTGCCGGTAGCCCTGTTGAGACAGTGTTACTATTCTGACTCTATTAAATTGTGAAATAATGTTTCTAGGCATTTTAAGGCCAAAACAATGGCCAAAGTTTTTCTGAAACCCAAGAGACCACAAATCGAAATGTGCAAGAATTTGTAATAATATTGGGTCTGAACGATAAACATTGTTTACCATATCCATTTTAACAAAAAAAATATTTATTGCAGATTATCAAAGCTATGTATAAAAAAGATTATTTAAATTCCTTTCCGTATATTTTTGAACGATTATTTTGGCCATGTGTGTATATGTCGAATCGGTGGTCGAGTCTTTGTATAGACTATATTTAAGTATTTTTATATATAATATGATTTAAATAACATTAGGAACTGTCAGCTAAAGAGTCACCACTAGTTTCTTATCATTTAAACCATTTATCAATCTCTATAAAAACATAATTTGCTCCACTCTTCTCTATACATTCTTTTAAAGAAAAACCTAATAACAGCAAAATAAAGCAAACTGCATTATGTGACGAGTCGGACAATTGACGTTGGCAAGCTAAATTTATCCATCGCGGCAATTTATAAGCAATTATCCCGAATAGCTGGGACAAACGTAAAAAATATGTTTGTTTTCTTCGCCGACCGATTGCACTGAACGGCTGCAATTGGCCGCAGCACCGCGCTCAATTGTTTAATGACACAAAAACACTTTTCAATTACGCTTCGCGTATTAAATTTCTCGTCTAGACCGGAACCGTCTGGTCGAAAACGTTAAACAAACAATGTCATCACGAGACCGGATTGCATTTCGGTGGCGGTATCAACAATATCGACCGCAACGGCGACGGACGGTCATAGTTGGGTTAGTTGCCGAATCGCGATAAAATGTCAATGTTATTAACCGTTATATTATTAAACGTTACAGATAAATTATTTTTGATACCTACTTTTTACAATACCAAATAATATTTTTGTGAATGCGTTTTGAAATTGACAGTTTTTGATATTTATTTGAGATTCGAAATGACAATCTTTTAGGCACTAGTATCTAAAAGTGACACTTGTTTAGGCACTAGTGCCTAAAAGTAAAAAATGAAACGTTAGAAACAATGAAAATATTTATTTATTATAAATCTTAAAGGTACAATTATTTAAATTATTAAAGTGAATACAAGAGGCATCCAACTTTTCGTCTCTAAGAGAAATGCAAGTTGTAGGAGTCGGAATAAGTAAATTTCTTGTACTGGTAATGCTGGTAGTTTCTGCTTCTACGTGAACTGCTTTTAATTTCTTATTTGGTGTATCTTTCTGTCCCATGATTCTTTTTGCTATTTCGGTTTTCTGTTCAATTGAATTTTCATTGTAACCTTCAGCAACCGAGCTTGATTGCCAATCTCCATGTCGCTTTAAAACTGTTATGTCCGCTCCTGAATCTGCCAGCATTGTTGCAGTGCTGCGCCGGAAACAATGACTAGGGACAATGGCGTTGGAGAGTCCATGAAATTCCGCTATTTTTTTTGGCATACCCCCAATTATTGTATTGATTCCAACCGGCAGGGTAGAGCATTGATTGTTTCGATACGTCAAGAAAAATGGCTGATGTGTCACATTGAGTGGTCGAAGTTTTGCGTACTTATATGTATTTCATGTAAGAAATTGATATCATCTATTGGTCCCTCAGTAATCGTAAACACTCTTGGAAAATGAGTTTTTGTATTCGGAATCTTCACACTAATAAATGACTGACGACAATCTTTAATGGCATCTACAATTAAAAACGTGATTTCTTCCCTCCTACATGCTCCAAATACTCCAACGATTAAGACAACTTTAGCTAATAGTAATTCTTTGTCATCGGCTTCTTTCATGAAGCGTTCTATTTCCAGTTTTATAAATACTTTTGATTTCTTTGCCTGATATCCGGAAGCTTTTCTTTTTAAAAATGCAATAAGGTTTGTGAATTTGCTAATATCTACGTTTCTGTTCAGGTAAATCATGGTGCGGAGCATCGAATATTTACTCCACAGAGTTGGCGGCTTTAAGGTAGTGGATAACTTCAGGAAATAGGCTAGCAATACCTTTTCTGTAAAATTATGTGTTTTTTTTTGACCCAGGTTTCAAAGTTGTTGTAGGTAGTCTCGTATAAGTTTTTCGACTTATCGGGCACTACCGTGGATAGCGCAGTTTCAGAAGCTTGTTGAATATCCAAAGACTCGTCATTATCACTCATTTTTTCACAAAACTGACAGGACAACCAAAACCACGTTTAGAAAATCTGTAAAGAGATAAGGTTGAACCAAAAGAATAAAAATGTGATGAAGATCAAACTTACCACAAAAATACCCATGAAAACTAAAAATTGATTCCTTCCCCAAATGCCAGGAACCATTAGGACTACATTCCAAAGGTTAATAGAATTAAAAAATTGAAACTTTTTCGGATGACTTCAGATAAGTTGGTCGATGTCTAAGCCACGAAATCTGAATCAAAAATGGTGACTTCCGATAGTCAAAAAGATGCTCTAGTTCTGCGCCGACAAGATCAAGTACGATCAACAGAGTATCCGAAATTAGTCAGAACTAATTCGGTAGGCTGTATGTTGGGTTGCCAATAGTATCGTTTTATTAAAACGTTACAAAGTTCTGAATCCTTCCATTGAAATTAAAAAAAAACCACTAATATATACAATAGTTTGGAGGTTCTGACTGAAGTTTTAATGTGTTCTTTATTATGTCAAACTTTAGACTTGTTTACTGGAAGCTTTTGTACATCCATAACTATTTTTTGTGAAATTATCGGCAGTTTTTGAAGAAAGAGATACTTTAGCAGAAAGGGTGTCTAGAGTATTATGCGAAAAGGAATTTTATATATGTATTAAAATTTAAAAAGAAGTAACTGCTGAATTATAATGCCCGTTTACGTTATATGCTTGCTTCTCGTTATATGCTTTTGCTGTATTTACATTGTAGATACATAAACAAACCTATATCTTAAAGGGGCATGCCATACTAAATCTAACATTGCAATAGCGACGAAGGAAAATTCAAAGCTAATCATTTCTTAGTAAAGTGGATAAAAATAGTTTCAGTTATCTATTTGCTCGACAGACTAATAACAAGTAGTCTAAAGAATTTCTCCACATTCTTCTTTCATTTCCTAATTCCTTCGTAATAGAATCGATCGACTGACTGACTTCCGAAAGGTTTTACGTTCGCTGAGTTCCATCTTGTTTGTATTCGCATTAGCGACCACGTTAACTAAACTTTGCCTTTGGGCTCGGATAAGTAAACATTTATATATAATAGTAGGTCATCAACATCGTTTAATAATACCGATAGAATTTATCTTACTTGACCTCAATACGTCTGATAATTCGATTGTTAGATTCTCTTGAAATCGCGTATAGATTATGTTTGCTTTATGAAGACGATAATTGTTATATTAAGTGAGACTTATTTGCTATTATTTTGGTTATTCGAACGGAATATTTCTTACTTTATCGCACCAATATTTGATTTCAATGCTCAATGAAATATGCGGGGAATAACCAAGAAAGAATATAATAGATACGATAAAAGATTCAGGTAATAGATGTCATCCACAGAATCAAATCCCTTAAGTGGCAATGGGCAGGATGCCTGGCCAGAAGGACGGACAACAGATGGACCAGAAAATTACAGCATGGTACCCACGAGGAATTAAGAGACCTAGAAGGAGACCAAACTTCAGATGGGACCATGATATTAGAAAATTAGGTGGTACAACTTGGATGCGGATAGCCAACAATAGATAACAATGGGCCCAACTACAAAGAGAGTATCTAAATATGTGAGGGAGGCTACATCATAATTGGAAATTGTTGAATAAGCTGAAAATGATGATGATGATAATAAAATGACTGTGATCTTCATTCCCAAGTCTATACTAATGCCGTTTTTTTCCCATACTTGATTGTCGTACTTGAACTTCTATTTTGAATAATGTCTAAGCGACAATACCATCAACAAAAGAATCAACAAAGCCAGAAGCATTACAGGGGCACTAAATTTAATTCTTTGCAAAAAAATATAAACATTGCAGAACATACTTACATATGGTGCCGAAGTATGGGATATGAGCAAGTCCATGAAAGGCTTTTGGTAACTGAAATGGGCTTCCTCAGAAGATCGGCAAGAAAATAAAAATTGGAAAAGTGCGAAATGAAGAAATAAGAAGAATAACAAAGGAAGAGATAACCATCGTAGAAGAAATTCAAAAAAAAATAATTAATCTGGTACACTGAAAAAAAGGATCTCTCGGTTGAAATGAATATGACTTTGACCCAAAAGATTGGCGCTTTTCAATAGGGCCAAGAACGACGTTTCTTTGCCCAAAGCATTAACTATCTTTTCTTAAGCTTTAAAAAATTACTTTAGAGAATAGAAGAATCTATCTGTCCAAAGTATTTCACTCTTGACCCAAAATGAATATGCAAAGAAGTTCTTGCTATTGCAAAAATTCTTGATTGAAAAGGGACCATTTCTTGATTAAAGAGACACTTTTCTTAAACCAATAGCGAATACTATTGACTCAGCTAAAATTTATTTTGATATAAGAGAAGTCTATACATCATATACAGGCATATTAGACACGAGGTATATTATTTTCTGATAAATTTAGGTTATTTCTGCTTCTTCACTCCTTGGTATTTTTTGGGGTGGTTCATCACTCTACAAATTACAAAAAAATGTTACATCACGATTAATTAAAGTAAAGCAAATAAATTATTAAAATTATAGCTTTGGTCACATTTTGAATTTTTTAATACGACGACTTGAAATTCTAAAATTTTTGTAATTATTTGCATAAAAAAATCGATACCTATATTCTTATTCTATAGTCACGCATGCATTATCTAAACAGTGGCATTAGGTAAATGTCTCTTACCTTCAAATATAGCAAATAAATGCTCTAATTTCCATTTTTTCAGAAACTCCTTTAAATAATCCATATATCCTAAAATTTGTCCATAAAAAATGACAAATGCATGTTAATAACGATCACTAATTTGCTATACGATATCCGTTTAAAAAGCAAATTATGCAAAATTCCAAGTGAAGTGATTCCAAGCAACAAAACCCGTGCGTACTATGATGTGCGACCTATGAAATGCGACGTACGACTGATTGGACTGCCGACTGATTGTATATACCGTCCTTCGCCATCGTCTTTGCGTGTCGTTATTATTTTTCATCAAAAGAGTATTTAGCTATCGGAAAAAATGGCCATGTTTCTTGAATGAAGTACTTCCTAGCTTATTTTTCTTATTATCTTAAAACAAAGTAACTTGCACTTGGTTGAATGAAAAGAGATTCAAGAGAAATTTTCGAATTTTTCAAGAGAACCAGTTTTCTTGATTTAATAGAGTTTTTCTTCAGGCAAAATATTTTCTTTTACGCTAAAATAAATTCTCTTGCCACTAATTTTTTTTGAAGAACGATGACGACTTTAGTTCAAGTCTATCTTTTTTATCAGGGTATGAACATGTAAACAGAATGGGAGAAGAAAGGCTGCCAAAGAATATTACGAAATGGACCCAACTGGAAAACGAAAACAAGGAAGACCCCGAGAGACATAGTTAAAGGGGGTAGCAAAGGCAATGTCTTGGCGCAATTTACGACAGAAGGCAATGGTGGTAAGAAACCGGAAGGCGGATCACGCTGTTATTAAGAGAGAGAATCAACATCGTTATTATTAAGAATCAACACACCTGGGGCAATAATTGGTGTGCTTAATTAAGTACTTAAATATCATACCAATTACTAGATTATACATATAGTACTCTTTCAAAAAAAAACAGGTTAAGTCTGTTTAATTACTATTTAATTTAGTTACTAATTAATCATTTTTGTTAATACCCTATTCCAAATAATCACCTCATATTAACAGTACATAACTAGGACATATCAAAAACATTAATTGCTACTACTAAACATCAAAACCAGTACTATTAAACATACAATGTCGAGTAAATTTGAGAGGTATTGGCGTAACCAATACATATAATTAAAATTATCAGTTCATTGAATTGTAAATTACGAACACATTGTAATATGCCTAGATATTCCAGTTTATTAAGAAATCTATAAAACTTTACTTATTTCGGGTCAATCGTAACTATACAGGGCATTTGAGAGGACGAAATTAACCTAAGCATTCAACTCTCTTTTAGAACCAAAAGACAGCTAGGACAATCATAATATGTGTCTTTATCATATTGCAGACGTTGTATGGCTTCTGTTACTGGCTTTGAACAAGTTACATATTCACTTAAAAAATGAAATTCATTTTCTTTTAAAGGGGGTAGTTTCAATATTTTTATTGTTTGAATAGTGATATAAGATACAAGATTTAATTATTTAAAAAAATATTTGAAATATAAGATGAAAATACGTATTTTGTATCTTATAACCGTATTTGAAATAATTGTGTCTGAAAGAAGTCACATCTCTGGTTATCATTATTTCAGCATTTTTAAAACAAACTTTAACAACTAAAACCTTTATGGCGCAAGGAAACTTTCTTCGTGATGTCAAGGTGTTACTGTGTCCTTTTTTATGTCAAACTTAGGACTTGTTATAGCAGTTAATAACTGCTATAGTCTGTCAAATGGCAGTAATTCTGACAGTGACAGTTGTGTCTATCATTTTAATTACGGTTGTGAAGTAAGGGCTCTAAAAATGGTCCTACGCGTAACGATATCTGAAATATTTGAACTGTACAGGGTGGGTCAAATTCGACGCTTTTAAATGGAAACACCCGTTTCTATAGGAGATAGACAAAAACTAATATCGGTGTCTGGAGCTAAATTTTCATCAAAAACATGATGGTGAAAACCGCACATCAATATCTTGTACCGTTTCGGAGTTACGGGGTGTTTTTCAAAAATGTGCATTTTTAATAAATCGCTGTAACTTTTTTGCTATGGAAAATTTTGTATTTCTATGAAAACATTTCCAAAGCACCTTTTTACGTAGAATTTAATGGTTTAAGTATAATTTTTTTTTATAAATTAATAATTTAAGAGTTATCAACAGAAAAATTGATTTTTTATTTGGGATACCCTCTATATTTTTAATTAACTGAAAAGAATTTAAAATTACCTTTCCAAAAATATAGCACACTTGATATTTTGTTATAATCCCCTTCGAAATACAGAATTTTTAAAAGTTCGCCACTTTTAACTAGTAGGCTTTGGACCCCTTATTGATGATATGCCCTTAATGGAACTCGAAAACATATTTTTCCAGCAAGATGACGCACCGTCTCTGAACGTCGAAGTTATCAGCAAATTTTTGCAGCCAATTTCAAGAATAATTGAATAGCTAACCAAGATTCCAGCCGTTGGCCGTCGAGGCCGCCTGACTTAGTGCCCATGGATCTAATTCTATGGATATATTTGCGGGAGAATAAAGTTTCCTTATTTTTCCGTATAATCTAAACAAGAATTAGAAATACTTAGCAGTTATGAGAGGGTATTTTTCACCCCCACTGAGTTAATAAATTTCGCGAGAAATGTTCAAAAACTGCCCCGTCTGTCCATAACAGAAGACGGTTGATATGTCGAACACCTGTAGATATTGTTATTAGATATAATTTAAATGTGTTGATGTTGGTTAAATATATTTTAAATTGTTATAAAATTCTGCATCTCTCATAGCAAATATTATTTTCGTTTTAATTGATGCTCACAGCTAGAATTTTTTTGCATTACAGCCGCTGCCGTTCAAAGCCTACTTATTTAAAGCGGGCGAATTTTTATATACTCTATATCTCGAAGAGGAATCGAGCAAAATATCAAGTGTGTTATATTTCTGGAAAGGTAATTTTAAATTATTTTCAATAAATTTAAAATATACAGGGTGTCCCATATAAAAAATCAAATTTTCTGTTGATAATTCTAAAATTATTAATTTTAAAAAAATTATACTTAAACCATTAAATTCTACGTAAGAAGGTGCTTTAGAAACGTTTTTATAAAAATAAAAAAATTTCCATAGCAAAAAAGTTACAGCGATTTGTTAAAAATGCATATTTTTGAAAAACACCCCGTAACTCCGAACGGTAATAGATATCGATATGCGGTTTTCACCATCATGTTTTTGACAAGAATTGAGCTCCAGACACCGATATTAGTTTTGTCTATCTCCTATAGAAAAGGGTGTTTCCATTTAAAAGCGTCGAATTTGACCCACCCTGTACAGTTCTTCGATTCACTCTAAATCTCAAACTGCAGTGGCATTTTTTTTTAATTGTGTTTCTCTATTAATTTTCAATTAACCTTTTTTTCTTTTTGTTTCAGGTTTTGAAACGGACTGATTCTCTGACGAGTATTGTTGATTATTGAGCTCGTTGATCGACCTGCCTTCTTCGTTTCTTCCGTTACTGGGATTATTCCGACGTGCAATTATTTAGCGTTGTTAAACACAATAATATATATAGTTTAGTGATAATATAATAATTATACATTAATAACAAAAATATTTACCGCACATAATAAATATTAGAAATAAATTTAATTAAATTTAAGAAACGATGCCCTATTGAGCATTGAGTGAGATTATCGAGTGAAATAATTTGTAGTGACTTTTTTATCTGAAGCTTTACCAGGTACAATATTTTGGAACGAAGTGTGGAGGAATTAATTTTACAAAATTCGGTAAGTTATTCTTTGAAAAGTATTTTTCCGAGTATTTTCCTATACCGGGTGTTGCATCGTCGGACGGGACATAGGAAATCCCATGTAAATTTTAATGGGGTCAATATTGGCTTCCCTAATTATTTTAGAGAATAATTCTATTTAGGTTTATTGAAGAGGCACTAAAACCCACATTCAAAAGAATAACTTTAGATATTTTTGATTAGCCCGCTCACGAGTTATCGCCGATTTCTTTTTAAATATTTCTCCTTTCTTATGGCCCTGTATTTACTTATGAGCACCAGTCAAGGTAAAAGATAACTGTCAAATGAAGTTGTCATTTCAGAAATTTAGCTATTTAGTACTTTATTATTATTGAAAACTCATTCCTACATCGAAAATCTTAAAGATGTATTTATAAATACAAATTAATATGAATTAAAGTAAAATAAAGTAATCAATTACAAGGTTAATTATAGTATTATTACAATATTCAATAAGTTCTTAATTTAGGTAGATACTATTAAACTGTTAGAACTTTAGGATTTAAGAAGATGATCAAATATTCCTCCATCGACTGGTAGACAATAACCCAGGCGATCATAAAATTCTCTTCTTACATTCGCTAGTTGGTAAACTGAAATTCTATTGCATTCGGCAGAAATAGCATTTTTTAACTCGTCTAGATTTGGGTATTTTTTATCCTTGTATATCCTGTTTTTTAAATGGCACCAGAGAAAGAAATCATTTGGCGAAATATCAGGAGACCTTGCTGGCCAATTTACTGTATATGATGTAGGCCAATAACGTTTCCGTTAAAACTATTAAAACGATTTTCCAGGTGTCGGTCTATTCGGATACAGAGCAACAAACATGTCCGACACCTTTTGATAACTATTTCCTTGATAATACAATTTAATCAATACTTTTTCTTCGGTAGTGTAATTCATGGCTAATATTTTTGATGTAGGTATGAGGTTTTAATAATAATAAAGCACTAAATAGATAAATTTCTGAAATAACAACTTCATTTGACAGTTATCTTTTACCTTGACTGGTGCTCATAAGTAAATACAGGGCCATAAGAAAGGAGAAATATTTAAAAAGAAATCGGCGATAACTCGTGAGCGGGCTAATCAAAAATATCTAAAGTTATTCTTTTGAATGTGGGTTTTAGTGCCTCTTCAATAAAACTAAATAGAATTATTCTCTAAAATAATTAGGGAAGCCAATAATTGACCCCATTAAAATTTACATGGGATTTCCTATGTCCCGCTCGACGATGCAACACCCGTTATAATATAGTTTAGTATAGTTATATAGTATAGTTTTTAGATGTATTATAATTCTACAGCATGACTATTGTTGTGAAAACTCTCAAACAAGTGAAACAGTTCATTAATTGCGCCGTTATTTGGAGCTGCCTTGCTTTGAGTTTGCAGCAAGAACCGAACAGCTCCTGGACCTGCCCGGCTTGGAACTTAAAGTGTATGTAGTGATGATAAAGTGTATGTAGTTATAACAGTTCATAAATGGCGCCGTTAGTTGGAACTGCCTTGCTTTGAGTTTGCAGTAAGAACTGAGCTGCCTGATAAAATAATATAAAATTTAACTGTTTTCAAACATTCCTCACATTTAAAGAGCTTATTAACAAAACCAAAACCTAAGTTATTTAATCATGGGAAAAAAGCAATGGGATATTATTTGTTAAGGAACACAGTATCTTTAGACTGATTTTAATTTTGAAATTTTACAGAACGTTTCGGTCAAGTAGAGTGTAGAATGTTTAGGAGAGGGCTTAACACCGCAACTTTACAGATCTATTTGATCTATGAGTTACAACTCATCATACAGTCTCAGGGCTTTGACAAAAGCCAGTATCTGTGACGGCTTCACAGAGGCTAGTTCTCCATCTCCGATATAAGTCGTACCAAAATTTATGGCACGAATGGTTGTCGTCCCGGAGCACTCAGTGATGAATAGTTCTAGTGTTTCCCTATTTTCCCCACAGAATCTGCATTTGTTGTTGTTTTTAGCTTCAATTTACTGAGGTGTTCATTGAGGAGACAGTGTCCTGTTAACCTCGTCACCTCGTGTCAATTCGAAGATTGTTCTTGAACCAAAGAAAACTTTAATTTTTCTCGGTCGTAAGTTCTGAGGAATTTCTTCCTAGTGTCGCACCGGTACCAACCTAACCAATGAAAACGCGTTTCTATAGTTATAATATGTATAATTTTGTTTTCATTCTTTGATATATTGTTATTGATAGAATTTTTTTTTTAATTAACTTCATATTTTTTACTGTTTTAAAATGTTAAAGCACAAAATTTATTTAATTCAATGATAAGGAAAGAGTGATAATAGTTATCGGAAAATATGATATTTTAACAATACCAAAAAATATGATGTTAATCAAAATTAATAATAATCATCTATCAAAGAATGAAATTGAAGTTATATTATCATAGAATTTTTTTTAATTTTCTCTAAAATAGTATGGACATTTGGAAATGTATAAGAGCGATTAACCATTTTAGAACTAGCAAAAATTTGTATGAAGAATACATTTTTCTCATAATGTCAATAATGAAAAAGTTTTTCTCTTGTAAAGACAATCCGGGGACATACAGTATTTGCATAAAATAAGCAATTTAACAAAATTACTCAAATCTTTCATATTTCTTATTTTGCATTATTATTTTATTGTTTCTTAAAGAACCTGGAATAACGGGTAAATAAAAAAGGAAACAATGGAAAAA
Source organism: Sitophilus oryzae (assembly GCF_002938485.1). NCBI lineage: Eukaryota > Metazoa > Arthropoda > Insecta > Coleoptera > Curculionidae > Sitophilus > Sitophilus oryzae. The sequence goes on from NW_022146106.1 coordinate 1,747,838, forward strand.
TAGCGGAAAACCTAACAAATATAATTTACTTTAGGCATTGTTGTTCTTTCCCATTCGCAAGCAACGCAAAATAAAAGAAAATAAAGCTCAACGGTACCGGTCTGTCCATATTATATATTTATACGCTCTTACTTTTTCCCGTAGTATAAATAAACTTCCATAGAATATAAGAAAAACAGCTATAAAGGACTTCAGCGTATAGGAAAAATGGAGTTTTTTTCTTTAGGATTACCTTTATTTTGGCTTTTTATTGCTACCCAGTTCTTTTCATTACTTCGACCTTATTTTTTCTTGCTGAAAAAATATATTATAAGGCTTTTTTCTTTTATTTAGGGGGGCATTATTAAAGCACAATGAACGCCAGTACAATTAAATTATCATTGTGCGTATACCTTACAAAACATTACAAAAAATTACTAAAATATATATACAATAAAACTTATATAGAGGACACAACATATACAAAATTGTATTATACAAACGTTGTCAGGATAAATGATTATGACGAACATTAAACATTAATATCTGGGCCATTTATCCAGTCCATTGCTGCTGGAGAGGCCGAATGTAGCTCCTGGAGGCTTCAATGGAAATTTCTAATTGGGCATTCGTTTAGAATGTGGTCCATAAATCGGTTTAAACGGCTCCAACTCTGGCGAAGGAGGTCCATCCCTGGAAGCGATTCTGAGGCTTTGGTAATAATTATGCTAATTTTTCGCATTTGGGGATTGGTAGCATAAATCTCATTCAATTTGGAGTTGATGTTAAAATGACCACTCAGTTCTATCCAGTTCTATCGGTCTATCCAGATAGAAAACCGAGTATTATACATGGGTAAACTTCGGATGGGTGCTGATTTTAACCCAATTTTTGTGTGGTACTGCACTGAGAGAAAAAACGTTCTAAAATCCAAAAAAAATGCTAATAAATCAAATAAACTCAAACCTGTTTTGGCCTCATTAATGGCCATAATTGAATTAATAAGACATCTGTTGATTTTATGCATATACCCGTACATATAAAACATACATGGTCATTGTCATTGTTAGTGGTATATCAGATTTAGAATAAAAATGCTACCTATTTGATTTAAAGAAATATATATTTGTTTATTAGTATTTTCCTTTTGTTTTCAAATACATTCCTTTTATTTCAAGCCTTTCTCTTTATATTTTGAAGTGCAATGCTTAATGATTTATTAATATGTTTGTTTGTTTAAAGCTTGAGTCGATTTTAATCGAATAGGATCAGTACTAACAATTTAAATGAACTAAATTCAATTCAAAATTCAATTCAAATTTATTAGTAAAATCACGTTATTTCGGAATTAATCTTTTGATGATAAGAAGGTAAATACAATTGTATTGAATGTCTTCCAAAATAAAAGGTAATAGATACAAGGGTATCCCGCTGAATTTTGTCTAGTGACGAATGGTTTTTGTCATGTCCTGAGATTGATCTGCCTTTATTAGATTCCTTCAAAGGTCACAATCTTCGGTCCATCTTAAAACTGGAGTTAACCTGAAACAGACCATTTTTCTATACAGCGTATACAGGATTTGCAGGTTTTCTAAATCGTAAAATTGCAAAAAACAGTATTTTTTAGGTTCCTAATGCCACTATAGATAAGAAAACCGCGCTATGTTGAATTTAAAAAAGTGAGGTTCTTAAATAACTCGAAAGACTCCAAAGCCAATCACTCCTTAAGCGAAAAAATATTATAGTTGCATAATACATTAAATTTTCCACCCTGTACAAATTTCTGTAGTCAACGATAAAGTCCATTATCTCATTTGTTTGGAGGTTTACAAATAAATGTTAACTACAAAAGTTATAGGGAAGGTTAATATACACATTTTGTAACGTTCAACAATATATTTTTTTACCTTTTATATTGGTACTCTAGTAAGTTCCACTTTTTTAACAATTTTTCTAGCGCTTGACTTCGTATTCTTCTACTTCTGAATTCTCATCATCTTTCGAAATATTACTTTGCAAATTTGAATTGTTGAATGGCCTTGGTGCCTCTTGTATTCTGTAACCATAATGTGCAGGTGTGTATGCTAAAAGATATATACTTTATTAAACATCCTTTTTTGACGCTGATGAACCATCAAGATCTACTAAAGTACATTTTGAAATATTATATGTGCAAAAATTGTCCAAAAATAGCCAGATAAGGTGTTATTTATACTACAGAAATCATGACAGTGCAACATTATTCCAAGTGTACCAAATTACTAAAATAAACAATGATCTGTCAAATAAGGCCAAGGCAGTTTCTGACGGCGAAAATTCATGCAATTAGTCTTTAATTACAATTTACAAGTTCTTCAATGTTTACAGTTGTTATAATTTAAATAATGGATATGTTTGGCATAATCATGAATATGACATCAGCGAATTTAAAAAAAAATCTGTAAAAATTAATCGGGGTATTGAAATACACCTCGCGTGTACTTACGTAGAGAAACAGTCGCGAGTAACCAAAGGTTAAAATTTGTAAAAATAAAGAAAAAATTAACGAATCTAGTGGAATCGCGTAAAAAGTTTATAAGAGTTAAAAATATAAGATTCAATTTTCTTCTTAATAAAGTCAGATTTGTGCAATACAAGGTGCACATGAAATTGTAACATTCCCACCACCCTGTAGCATGAAAACTTAGAGGGCCATGCTAGTTTTGTTTGCGGCATCTTTGGTTCCAAAAGAAACCAGAGGAGATTTTTTTAAACGTTCTCTTACAACTAGTGATGTATCGGTATTTGAGTAACGCGATTTTGGAGCGGTATTTTTTGTAACGTCGTGTCGCGCTCCATAACGAATCAGGAACCTGTTACTGAAGAACGACGACGAAAATTATAAATTATTTTTAATCTCTCTTGAATTTAGCTCGAACCGTAGTAATCGCATAGAGATGTATTTAGCTCCAGCCGTCGCGATTTCGTTGGCCGCCAACAGTAGTAACTGGATGGTATGTACGTAGAGTCGCGCGTGTTCGCTCCAGCTGTCGCGCTCCTAGAGCCGTAGTTCCGTCTGTCGCGAACAAAAGTAACTGGTAACTGCTGTAACTGATTATCGATGCTCGACCTCGGCGGCGACGGCGACGTACTTCGTTCCAGCAGTCGCTGGAGCGCTTCTAGGGTTCCGGTTTTGCCTGTCGCGATTTGGTCGGTTACTATTGGTGTTGGTGCTCCCGTCGCTACGTTACTAGGCATGGTATAAAATAGCGTTGTTTGAAAGATGAAACGCAAAAGCAAATAAAATAAAATAAAAATATTTTTTTTGCTTTTATACATTTATATAAGTTTTTATTGACAAAATCCAGTATCTGGGACGGTTTTATAGAGGGTAATTATCCATCTCCAATATCAGTTGTATCTAAGTTTATGGCACGAATGGTATTTTTTTGTATTTGATTAAGAGTGGATCCCAGGTGGGATCCTCCACTGCGGCCGCGAGGGTCTATTGTGGCTCAGTTCCTACAAGCTCTTTAATGGAAAAAGAGCATTAAAGTTCACCCTCAAGACCCAGCCTTTTAACATAGGCCGTTATGTCCGAGGGTGATTATGTTATATATCCTATGTTTTCTAGGTCTGATAGGTCTAGCGTGGGTTTGCCAAACACCTCAAACCTGGTCCTGCCCCCAGCGGGGCAGGTACACATAACGTGCTTTATTGTTTCGTCATGTTCCATACAGTGTCGGCATTCGGCGTCTTCCAGCAGTCCCATCCTCTGTAGGTGTGATCTCAGCCGGTAGTGGCCCGTGTATACTACAGAAAGCGTACTCGCTCCGTTCCTACCAGCCTTTAGGAGTTCATCTGTTCTACGTTTGGATGGCCCTGCTAGGATTGTCTTGGCATGTTCCATTCCGGGACTGTCATACCAGTCCCGAAACGTTGCACCCCTAACCCATTGACAGAGCCTGTCTCTTGCGAGATTTTTTGGTACGCTAAGTGTCGGTTCTGGCCACACGAATGGCGAGCCTGCACCAGTTTTGGCGAGGGAATCAGCACGTTCATTTCCCTCTAGGCCGACATGTCCCGGTATCCATATTAGCGACACTTTGTTGTTATCTCCCAATATATTGAGTAGTTTCTTACAATGAAGAATCGTCATAGACGTGCTTTTCGTTGCCTCAAGTGCTTTCAACGCGGCTTGACTATCCGAAAATATGCTTATTGTTTTCCCGGTGTATTGCTGTTCTACCAGCAGTTGCACACAGGTTTCAATAGCATATAGCTTAGCTTGGAAAATTGTGGTGTGTTTTCCAAGACTGTGGTCGATCTCAGTCTTTGGACTGCTGCAGTAAATTCCTGCGCCAGATCCTTTATCGTTTTTGGATCCGTCCGTATACCAACACATTTCCGCATGTAATAAGCCATTTCTCGGCTTATCCCATTTGTCCCTATTCGGAAACAGGACGTTATAGGTGCGCCTCAAGAGTTGGATTGGTGGTGTGAGATCCGAGACCATTCCCAGAATCCCATCCGATTGTAGTTCGTCTACTAGTCGGTTTTGTATGAACATGATTGTTCCTTGCACGAATGGTTGTAACAGCTAGTAGAATTATAAGAACTTTACAACACTGGTTGGGAGTAGGTAGGTACTAATGCCAGAAACACTGCATAAGCGTAACACTTTAGAAGTCGGAACGTCGGTTACAAAATCGCGGTATTTTTCTGGAACGGTCGCTATTGTAACGCGACTCAAGTTGAACCGGTATTCTCATCACTACTTACAACCAAAAAGAAATCACGTATTATGCAGTTTTATAACTAACTAATTCATCCAGAACCACTTTGAATTTCTACCATTTTCGAAAAAAAGGAATTAATCATCTTTAGTTTTAATTGAAATAAGTCTTGACTTTTATCTATTAATTCTTTTCCGCCTGTCTGCTCCAACTAAACCAATCATCTTTATTTAACTTCTCTCCTGTCCGCTCCGGAGTTTACCTAAAATATTCCAGGTTGAAGGGCATAATTATGCGGTCTGACATTGAATTACGTGGCCGCCGAGTTAAAGGGGTTGGATGGGAAGTCTAGGGGTAGGGGACTAGTTTTGGGGGTTTATTTAGGTTGGTTTGTTTGAGTTGCCAAGCGAATTCAGACGTAAGCAGATAATTACGGTAACGACAAACAACTAATAGTTGTTTTTTATTATATTCTGTTAGATTTGGGTATTTATTCTATTATAAATAAATAAATAGTATCAGCCAAAAATGTTCTTATTTCTTATTGATATTATCTTCATTCATTTTGTCCTTTACCTACGTGAAATAGATTCAATAAATACTCTCTAGCAGCTTCGGTTAGATCGGGGAAGTTAACAACTCATTGAAAGCAGGAATTATAAAATACGATCCTGCTTGGGCTGCTACAATCCTGCTTTATCCTGCTTCAAATCCCAACCCAGCCACACCTACCAATTTTCAGGTATAGTTACTTTTATTTTGGTTGCTATCTTCCCAGTTGGCAACACATGAGAAGCAGGATCGCCAAAACTGGTTCCTGCTTACGCTGCCATCCCCTGTTGCATCTTGCTGTAAATTTCATCCCAGCAACACTTGCTGTTTTTAAGATTGTAACAGTCTTTTTTTTCTAGAGAGCTATTACTAACGCCTAACAGTCGGTCTTTTTTTCTCTCGGGCGCCACCCCCAAAATTTATAGTGTTTGGGAGATCACTTCGGCCAGTACGGGTAGCTTTTCTACAGTGGAGAATCCAGGGAAATGGGATAAAAGCCAGTTAAAGTCGAATATATTTCATAACGAGGTTTATTTAAATAAATTAAATATGGTATCGATTCGTTCTATTTTAAAAACGACAAGAGTGGCTGGTATGGGGTTTGAAGCAGGATAAGGCAGGATTATAGCAGCCAAAGCAGGAATTTGTTTCAGTCCTCCTGCTTTCATTGTGTTGCTATTATTTCCAATTTCACCAATCAGACTTAAACTTGCTGTATCTTAAAAACAGCAAGTGTTGCTGGGATGAAATTTAGAGCAGGATGCAGCAGGGGTATAGCAGAGCAAGCAGGAACCAGTTTTGGTGATACTGCTTCTCATGTGTTGCCAACTGGGAAGTTAGCAACCAAAATAAAAGTAACTATAGCTCAAAATTGGTAGGTGTGGCTGGGTTGGGACTTGAAGCAGGATAAAGCAGGATTCTAGCAGCCCAAGCAGGATCGTATTTTATAATTCCTGCTTTCAATGAGTTGTTAACTTCCCCGATCTGCTTCGGTTGTTTGAAATTGATTTGACATCTTGTCTCTGATCGGTTTACTGTTTCCAACTCCTTTTTAATTGTTCTTTATCACGCGCAGTGTTGCCAGAAATTTTAGAGCGAATTTCTTCAACGTAGCTTTAAAAACTATTCATATTCCTTCAGCTTCACAAAAACTTCCAGATCTTGCGAAGAATAACCAAATTTCGTGCATTCTACATATTTTATAATTAGGAAAAAAAATGTTAAGAACTTATTTGTGGCAATTTTTGGACGCCGATGTATTTAAATAAAATTTTTGCTGATGTTTTTGTTTGTTAATAAATTTTTTGTTTCAAAAAATTAATTTCTTATAATGAACCGCGAATAATTAATCGTGCAAGACACTATGATCAGCTGAATTATTTGATATTAGATATGTTTTCTGTTTACATATTTATTTCATTTCAAATCATCAAGAACTTTGGTTTAGTTATGGTATGTGTGTAATAAGACATGTTGAAAGATTACATTGTATCTATTAATGTTTTGTTAAATAATATTAAAATCTTTTGAATTGCGGACTCTTTGTCAACAGTTTTTAAACTGAGGCATCCTTAATTAAACATCGTTAAAGGTAAAAAAATGGATGTAAGAGAAGCGATAAATACCCCTACTACATATTTTAACAATTTTTATTGAGCAAAACTGCCAAAAATCTTCTTGCTGTCTTCTTTTTCGATAAAAATCCTTCAGCCTTTCAATCGACAAAATTTTACTTGTAAAATGCTTCATATTGGAAGGAAATGCTTGAATTCTGGCATCAATGGTCACTAAATCTTCTACTGCCTTGAGCAGGGTTCTAATCATGTTCCAGTCGATTGCTCTGTCAGGGATGACGTTGTCCCTTGGCCTTAATGTAAGACCAATAGTGTAAAATACACCTGGTTTATTAAGCTCCATAAGTCCTCATTTCTGATAGTGTTGGGCCAGAATATTCCTACAATTTTTTTGCAAACGGCAGTTTATGAATACTTGGAGTTTGTTAATAAACGGCGGTGTAATTCTCCAGATCTCTGCATCCAATAGCAATACAGATGTAGAGTGTAGAATGTTTAGGAGGGGAGTTAATCACCGCGACCTTATAGATCTATTGTGTGTTCCCCTTTCTCGAGTTATAACGAGTTATAACTCATCATACAGTCTCGGGGCTTTAACAAAAGCCAGTATCTGAGACGGCTCCACAGAGGCCAGCTCTCCATCCTCGACATCAGCCATACCAAAGATCATATCACGAATGGTCGTCGTCTCGACCAATACAGATAATATCAGCAATACAGATAATATCAATCTTGATAGATTCAGTAGATTGAAGCTAAGCAACAACGGCCAATGCAGATTATTTTGGGAAAATGGGGAAATACAGCAGGGGAACACCTAAACACTGAGTGCGCCGAGACGACAACCATTCATGCCATAAACTTTGATACTACTGATATCGGAGATGGAGAACTAACCTCTGTGAATTCGTCTCAGATACTGACTTTTGTCAAAGCCCTGAGACTGTATGATGAGTTACAGCTCGAGAAAGGAGAGCACAATAAATCTCTATAGTCGCGGCGATTGACATCCCTCCTCCCATACAATCTAAAGGGTATTCCAATAAGAGGTTTCGGATGATGATAACGAATAAAATAAAAGTTTCATAACATAGCCAAAAGTTATTTGACAGTGCGTAGCTGGATACGTGAAATATCTGCCAAATGGCTACTCTGGCAGCACACAATTCTTTTGTTGAAATTGTCCATTAATGCTGAACATATTTCTGGAGTTATGTCACGAAATATTTGCCTAATTTCTTGTTTCAATTGGTGAGTGGTTTCCAGATTGTTTTCGTTTCGTAAGTTTTACTTTTCACATAACCCCACAAGAAATAAAAAAAATCAACGCTTTATTGTACAAAAAGCCAAAATAGCTTCATCGACAAAGCATTTACACAACAAACAAAAGTACAAAAAATACAAATAATAAAAAATATCATACAATACAAATGAATTCAAAAAATTTACGTCATTAAAATTCCAAATAAAACATACATGGACATTGCAGAACACAGGCGTATCAATAAAATTTTAGAAAAGGAAAATTGTAAATGGATGAAATCATGTAATAGTTATAAAATATTAAATACTAGACCTTTAACCAGTGTGTGATATAATCAAAATTTAAAATTCAAAAATTGTTCATGATTAAACATCAACAAAAAAGTCGTTTACCGCATATAGGGCTCTCTCCAGTAAGTATAATTTCAGAGCTTTGCGAAATGCGGGAAAGAATGAAAGTGACTTGATATTCAAAGGCAGATGATTGTACATTTTTTTGGCATTGTACAATATTGAGCCTTTAACTAGTTCTGAGCTCGGGGTTGGCAGATAAAGATCGTGCTCCGCATTCTTGAGTGGATAGTTGTGAGATGGCCTTTCGGGAATAGCAGATATGTGCTTGCGGATTAAGCAAACGGATTCAAAAATGAATAAAGAAAGAAGAGTCAGTATTTTGAAATTTTTAAAGAAATTGTGGCAGTGAGTTCTACTGTTCAGTCCCAATAAATATCGAACTGCTCTCTTTTGAAGTTTGAAAATACGATCAAATTTTGTCGCACAGCAAGTACCCCAGAATGGAAGGGCATAATGCAGATGCGACTCAAAAAGGGCATAATAGACCATTCTAGAGGTTGATAAGTTAAGTTCCTTAGAAACTGATCTTACCGCAAAACAGGCAGCGCTTAATTTCTTTGATAAAGCGTCGATGTGCAAGTCCCATTTTAACGAGTTGTCTACAACAAGTCCTAAGAATTTCACAGAGTCTACGACGTCAATAGTGGTGTTATTAAGTACAAAAGGTTGTATAGTATTTTTTATATGACAAAACTTTAGTTTTTGGAAGGTTGAGGCATAGGAGATTAGAATCGCACCAAGATTTAATGGTGGTAAGTCACTGGATATAGTATTATATAGAGCCGTAACATCTGGGCAGCTCCAAGTGAAACTAGTATCGTCCGCAAAGAGGCAGATTTCACCGCTAATGTCTAGAATTGCAATGTCGCTTATAAACACCAGAAACAAAATAGGGCCAAGTACTGGACCCTGAGGGACACCACATTCTATAGGCTTACAAGAAGACATAGACGTATCAATCCTCACAAGCTGCCTTGTGTTGCCAAGATACGACTTAAGCCATTCGAGCGGCACTCCCCTGAATCCATAGTATTGCAATTTGTTAATTAAGATATTATGATTTACATAGTCGAAAGCCTTAGAGAAATCACAGAAAATTGTAGCTGTAGAGTGATGGTTATTCAGGCTAGAGTATACATTATTAAAAAGGTCGAACATAATCTAATATAATATCCATAAATAATAATCTAGTGGCGTCAAGTCGCATGATCTTAGTGGTCAATTTACGTCCCCCATTCCTGAAGATAAGCTTCCCTCCACACTGTGTACGCAATAAATTCAATGCTCTATGACATATCGCACCATCTTGTTGGAACCACATATATTCTCTATATACATTCCATTATTTCATCCCATAAAAACATCAATCATCGTTCTGTATAGTTCTCCATTTACTGAAACGGCTTGTTCGTTTTCATCTACTTCATGCTTGACTTGACGCCGCTAGATTATTTTTTGTGGGGCTAGAATTTGAATTTAGAATGAGTGGGAGGGGGGTTAATCACTGCGACCTTACAGATCCATTGTGTCCCCCTTTCTTGAGTCATAACTCATCATACAGTCCCAGGGCTTTGACAAAAGCCAGTATCTGGGACGGTTTTATAGAGGGTAGTTCTCCATCTCCAATATCAGTCGTACCAAAATTCATGGCACGAATGGTTGTCGTCTCGGCGCACTCAGTGATGAGGTGTACTGGTGTTTCCCCATCTTCCCCACAGAATCTGCATTCGCCGTTTCTTCTTAGTTTCAATCTACTGAGCTGTTCATTGAGGAGACAGTGTCCTGTTAAAAACGCCGTGACAATCCGAAGATTGTTCTTACTTAAACCCAGGAAGATCTGTGATTTTTCTTGATCATAAGCCCTCAGAAACTTATTCGAGTGTCTTAGACCGTTGCAAGATTTCCATTCCAGGTTGCGGATGGAATCTTCTAAGTTCTTGAGTTCTGCCTTGAGTTGGTTACCACTTGGAAAGCAGAACGGTTCTGGTCTAGTTAGTGGAATGTTCGCTCCTTTCCTAGCTAGATTATTTGCTTTTTTATTGCCTTCTATCCCTTGGTGAGCAGGCACCCAGAGTAGGAGGACTTTGTTTTCTTTGCCTAATTTATTCAGCTTCTCTATGCATTCTTTGACCAATTTCGAATTGATTGATACTGAGTTGATCGATTTTAACGCTGCTTGACTATCAGACAAGATGGCTATTTCTTGTTTCCGATAGTTCCTATCTAAGATAAGTTGTACGCATCTTTCGATAGCGTAGATTTCTGCCTGTAGGATACTAGGGTAAGTGCCCATTGGTTTTTTTTGTGGGGCTAAGTGAAAAGCATAGCTTACGAAAACAATCCGGAAACCATTCAACAATTGAAAGAAGGAATTAGGCAAATAATTCTTGACATAACTCCAGAAATATATTCAGCAAAATAATGGAAAATTTCAACAAAAACATTGTGTGCTGCCAGAGTAGTCCTAGTAGCCATTTGGTAGCCACTGTCATAAATAACTTTTGGATATGCTATGAAACTTTTATTTTATTCGTTATCAACATCCGAAACCTCTTATTGGAATACCCTTTAACCTAAAATTAGATTTGAATATTTCAATTAGGTTTCTGTAATCTTCAGACCAATCAAATACAAGAAATTATAGAAAAAATATAACCAGCATAATGTTATGTTATTTCGCTCTGAAAATTTAAAACACATTTTGCATCGAACGGTTACGGCCTTGTACGTGCAAGGCTGTACGCTATCCTATAAAATTCGAAACTACTTTTCCCATCGATGGAAACTGGGTGATCCAGTTTTCGCAGTCGACCGATTGCAATATACAAGTGCAATTCATTTTCTCGTGTTAATGAACGTACGACTTCACGTTCAATCGACTGGTTTGTTACATCGTTTCCTTTTTACCAGACGCTGTTTGTATTTTTATTGAAGCAGTAAGAATTTAAAGGTTTGCTATATTAAGCTTATTTTTTATCAAGAATATTTATAGTTTTCTGAATTATTTTTTTTATTTGTGTTTTTTATTTATATTTTTCATAGCAACTGTTAAAATTACCTTATATCTTTCAAAAATAGTAATAAAATAGTACTTTAACCGCAAAGGTAGATTAAATGATACATTAACAGCGAGGATAGGTTAAAAACTTTATTTCTTCTCGCACGTTTTTTAATTGCTTCCATTTTTGAAAATTTTTGTATTCCTTTTCATAAGTTATTCGGGATTTAAATGGGAGTAGTTTGGATATGTCGTTTGTCGCCTCAGCAATTAATATCTGTTGGTAATTTACTTATTTCGTTTTGAGCCATTTCTGGCTCCAATTCAATCAGCAATCGACACGAAAGAGAATTAGAAAATATTGACTCAAAGCTGACAACTAAAGAGACAGCTTTATTTATTTGTTAAATTACATAAAAACCAATGCCAACCCAGCACAATATTTTTTCTACTCGTAATAAATTCCTTGAAATAATTTTGAAGAAATTAATAAATAGAAATTATTATTTTTAAAACGTAACTCGGCTATGGAAGAAAATATTGTTTTATAACGACGATAAAATTGCATTATCGTCTCCCAAAATTAATTCACTCGCGATTTCATCGCTCGTGAATTAATCTTTTCGGTCGATTTGCTAGTCTTGTATAAAAATTAACTATTAGTGATTTAGTAATTTAAAATTAAAATTATCTAGTTTTTTCTTAAATTGCCAGACAGCAATAATTATGGCCTTAAGCTTCATTCGGAACCTCGAAATTAGTGGAATAAATTAGATGTTTCAATTATACCTAAGACTTTACGATATTTCATAGTGTCTTAAAAACTACAATTAAAATAAACAGAATATTACTAGTACCTGCTTGTAACCAGTTGGATCCATAGCCCAACAATCTCTACTAATATATAAAATCCTTAAACTGACATACTGATTAATCACGATCCTGCTCAAACCACTCAACGTAAGAAGCTCAATTTTGGCATACAGGTTGATTCTAGGGTGTAGAGGTTCGATAAGAAGGGATTTTTTCGAAATTCCAGTTCCAAGAGAATGAAACAACCCCTCAAATATTACAATATTTTTTATTTCAAAAACGGTCAAGTTTCCGAAAAAACGCTTAAACACGTATATTTTATTATTTTAAGATTTTTTAAAAATGTATACAGGGTGTTTCGAAAAATCTGGTCATTGATTAATCACGATTCTGCTTAAAGCGCTTGACGTAAAAAGCTCATTTTTGGAAAACAGATTGACTTTAGGGTGTAGAGGTTCGATAAGAAGGGATTTTTCGAAACTCGAATTCTAAGGGAGTGAAACTATCCCTCAAATATTAAAATGTTTTTTTTTATTTAAAAACCGGTGAGTTTTTTGGAAAACTCTTAAACACGTATATTTTATTTTGTTGTTTTACATAGTTTAAGGTTTTTTATAAATTTATACAGGGTGTTTCATAAAATATGACCATTCATTTTCAAATCACGATTCTGCTTAAACTGCTTGACGTTTAAAGCTGATTTTTGGCAAACGGATTGACTGTGGGGTGTAGAGGTTCGATAAGGAGGGTTTCTCGAATCTCAAATTCCAAGAGGGTTAAAAGGCCTTCAAATATTACAATATTAGTTATTTAAAAAATGGTTAGTCTTTCGGGAAAACGCTTGGACAAGCATAATTTATTTGGTTTTTTTACACATTTTGAAATTTTTTAAAAATCATACAGGGCGTTCCAAAAAGCTTATTTTAAAACTTAAGCTTTTTTAAACTGCTTGACGTAAAAACTTATTTTTGGCAAACGGATTTTTCGAAAGTCAAATTCCAACGAAATGAAACTACTCGTCAAATATTACCAAGTTATATAATAATATCACCATATTGTTTTTTCTCATGCTGACATAAATGTGAGAAAATTTTATCCAGTTTGTATGTTAATGGAAATTCTTGCTTTGCGTTATTGTCACCATTACAAATGATTAATTCGACGCGAACGAAGTCGCTGGTACACGCTAGTTACCTTATAAAACAAAACTTTTATTTCTAATCACAATTTCTCTTGACGGATGATAATCAAAGGCCAAAAAGACATTACTTGCAAATTTTCAAGTATAATTAGTGGTAAAACTTAAAAGTTTGTTAACTTTTTCTAAGCAATTTGTGCCTTCTTGGACATTGTTTGGGCGTTTGACAATATACCCCACAAGGTGGTCAAGCGATCTTTAGAAAACAGAGGTGAACAGAACGATAATTCGCTGGTTTTGGGAAATGCTCCCAATACAGACAGCAGAGGTTAAGCTGGTACCAAAACTGTAGTTGTTAAAACAACGTAAGGATTGCCACCAGTTTGAGTAACCTCCCTGCTGTGGAGCTTGGTAGTGGATGAACGCTGTAATATACTGCATAGGGTATGCACATGACATAGTCATGATCGCTCGGGGAAACATGAAGACACCCTGTATGATATTATCCAAAGTATTGCTGATGGTGCAGGACTGAGCATCAAATCAGACAAAACCGCGTTAGTGCAGCATCGTTCACCAGAAAACGAAGTCAATGAAAAGCTTGAAAAGAATCCATCTAGATGGAAAGGAAATATTGCCATCACAGGAAGTCCAATATTTGGAAATAACCCTGGACAGTAAACTTCTATGGAACAGGCAAAGCCACAAAGGCTCCTATGATATGCAGAAGACTGGCGGAATAGGGCTGGGCTCCTAATGCTCTGGATATATATCATGATTGTAAGACCCATGATTATCTATAGGGCAGTTGTTTGGTACACAAAACTAGAGCAATGTACAGCAAGGCAAAACATGTGTAAAGCACAGAGACTGGCATGCATCTGCATCACATGTGCTATGGGAACATTCCCAACAGCAGCAATGAAGGTCATCCTAGACCTAACACCACTGCACATTGTCATGGGTAGTTATACCAATCGGTAGTTATACCTATAGACCAATAAGCCTTCTCTCACACCTATACAAACTCTTCACTAGGATTATCAACAACCGCCTGACTACGAAAGTGGATTCCTATCAGCCAATAGAATAGGCAGGCTTTCGAAAAGGTTTTAGTATCATCGATCATCTACAAACAATTAAAACAGTCATTGAAAAAAGAACTGAGTACAATATACCGCTACATTTGGCCTATATAGACTACCAAAAAGCCTTTGATAGCATCGAAACCTAGTCATTTCTAGCTGCAATGGAGGACGCGAGAATCGATTCTAGATATCATTCCATTATTAAACGTATCTATGATAGTGCAACCTTTCAAGTTAAATTAGATGATGACCTCAAAACAGAAAAAATACCACTCGGCAAGGGCGTGAGACAAGGAGATACCATCTCTCCCAAGTTATTTACACTGGCACTGGAAAATGTCTTCAAGAAATTAGAATGGGAAAATAGAGGTCTAAACATCGATGGGGTACACCTTAGCCATCTTAGGTTCGCAGACGATATTGTCTTGCTGAGCACCGACATTCAAGAAGTGAACACCATGCTAAAGGAGCTAAATGATCAATCCGAGAAAATTGGCCTTAAAATAAACTTGAAGAAGACCAAGATAATGAGCAACAATAGCCATAACGTTACTGTTAGCCCGTATGTAAAATGTAAATCAATGTATTTTTAAGTTTGGTTTATTCCATGAATTCATGTCCGTTCGAATAGAAGTGGCAACGGCGCTTTGCATCTCCAAACCCCGTCCGAGAGTGCGAGACGGGTAAAATTTAGTATTCACTTTGCTTTTGTTCCTTGGTGCAACTACCACGTTGTTATTTGCTGTTCACTTAACAGCAAACAGGAAGATGTGGGCCGACTAAAAAAGATGGATCGATGACATCAGTAAAAAAGAGATGGATCATCATCCAGTCCAAACCAAACCAAGCAAAACAGTGGCGGGAAGAGAATGGATAAGATTGGCGTAGACAACGCTGTTACTGAAAACGTAGACCATTATATATACTTAGGTCATAAAATCAAGCTGGGTAAACAGAACCAAAATACGGAGATCAAACGCAGGATCCATTTGGCATGGGTAGAATTTGGAAATATGAGTTATATTTTTAATAATAAAAAGGTGCCCATCAATCTAAAGAAAAAGGCTTACGACAGCTGCATCCTACCTTTGCTTACGTACAGCTTAGAGACTATGGCAATTACCCGAAAAACAGCAGAACAACAGCGAGTTGTACAAAGAGTCCGCAAGAGTCATGGAAAGAATCATGTTAGGAGTCACCATGAGGGAAACAATGCGGAACACCCACATACGTCAAAAAACAAAACTAATAGATGTGGTTAAAAGAGTGGCAAGTCTGAAGTGGCAATGGATCGGACATGTGGCAAGGCAGGATCCAGACCGGTGGCCTCAAAATGTCATTCTATGGGGCCTAGGGGAACAACAGGAAGTGTGGGCCGACCAAAAAAGAGATGGATCGATGACATCAGTAAAAAAAGAGATGGATCATCATCCAAACCAAACCAAACCAAAACAGTGGCGGGAAGAGAATGGATAAGATTGGCTAGAGATCGCGAAGCATGAAAAAACCTAGAAGAGGCCTATATCCAACAATGGATGGAACCAGGCTGAGAAAGAAGAAGAAGAAGTTATACCAATGCGACAATGATTAGAATGGTCATTGACGATTCAGTACCATTTATTTCCTATTTTTTTGGGATTTTTTTTTTAAATTAACGCAACAGTGTTTACAAAAGATAATTATTTTATTTCGAAGATTTTCTTGCAATGGCGAAATACCCATAGGACTGTTTTAGGGAAAAACTTTCGGAATTCAAAATTAAAAAAATAAATAGATATATTTCTTTATTCACCCAATTGTTGGAGCAGATGGAAAGCTTCTAGCTAACTGAAAATCAGTAGTTTTATTATTACACCATAAAGACGGCCACATTAATTTCCTTATTACCTGTCCGACTGCCTACCCAACATGGCAATCCACTAAACGTCTATATTAGTTGTGACGCATTGTTTTGCCGCGTTTAGCGTTTTTTGCCGTTTCTTCTTATTAATATTCATCAGCGACAGTTCACAAAAAAACACGCCGACACGCAGATGATGGAGGTCAGGAAACTGAAAAAATACTGAATTAATAATTCATTTTGCTAGTTTGGGTATATTATACCGATGATATAGAATTGCAATTTGAACGTATATATGAACTAATATGTCTACTTAAAATAGACAGTACCAATAAACATGTTTTGTCAATATTTAGGTCAAAAACTTAGAGAACTCCCCAGTTGCTCGTTGATAGATGTTTGGTAGGTGAGAGATGATAGATATACTAGACAGTACTTACAATAAAAAAATTACAAAGAAGAAAGCGATGAAACAAAAATTCATCTATAAAAATAATGTAGAGCACACTCAATAATTTGTTGGTATTATTTTACATCGTCCAGAAATGTTCTTAGTTAATAAGATTGTTAAAAAATAATACATTTTTAATAAAAATAGATAAGTCGTAGTAATTATTTAATATCAAAAATACCAGATATGTTACTGGAAAACCAAAGTAAAATTAATTTCTTCTCATTATGTATGATGAATAGTAAATAAAGCAAAAATACTAGAAACATATACCGAGTGCGTCTCAACAGTGGCTCACCCCTATAACTTTTTTATTTTTTCAGATAAAAAAACGAGATTTGGTATGTTAGTATATGACGTAAATTGGGATTGATTGACGTATTCAATTGTTTTTAGTCACTTCCTGTTTCACAGAAATGACTACAACTTTTGATTTTTAAATAGCACCCTCGGTATTTTTTTACTTTGTTTGATAGAAAATGACACTCTGAATAAAATAACATATCATATGTCAACTTTTGAGATTTTCGCTTTAAAAAAAGATCTTATTTTAAGTTTCAATCTAGAGTGCCATGGTTGTGTTAAAACACTAATTTTTATTCAAGGAGCATTGAAAAAATTGATTTGACCGTCTAATGTTTTTTGTGTCTTGTCTTGGTCGGTTGAAAGATGCACAAATCGTATTTTTAATCATATCTCACTTTTTTCAAATGGAACGAGAGTGGCTCATCAGCACATTTGGAAAAAGCATTTTTTACGAATAATTTGGTACCACACACTTGGTATTTCGAGTCAAATTATCGTTATGAACCACATGTTACAATTTCAAATATTTCACAAAATGTCAAAGTTGACATATGATATGTCATTTTATTCAGAGTGTCATTTTATATCGAATAAAGTAAAAAAATACCGAGGGTGTCATTTAAAAATCAAAAGTTGTAGTCATTTCCGGTGAAAACTAAAAACAATTGAATACGTCAATCAATCCCAATTTATATCATATACTAACATACCAAATCTAGTTTTTTATCTGAAAAAATAAAAAAGTTATAAGGGTGAGCCACTTTTGAGACGCACCCGGTATAATTTGTTATTTCTAATCGAATTTCATAAGTAATGGTTGGTTTAAAACACGTGACGTATATTACATACAGTTCATACCAAATAAACTTTTAGTCAGGTGATTAAGTATATATTTTATGAAACAAAATTAAATTAATTAGAAATATATAAACAGTTATTATTTACATCAACAAAACTCAACTTCTTAATAGCACTTAAGCGACACAAAACGCCATTACTACCGCTTTCCCGTTCAAAACATTCTAATAAAGTTGCGATGAGTTTTTTACGGCTATTAAGCTATCTTGTACACTTAGCACTAAAAGAGGTTCTAAAAAGGACAATGTTCAACTGCAAGGTCTGCTAGTAAATATTTTTAAGCTTAATTCAAACCGAAAAATCGTACCTAATACAAAACTTATGTGTCAAAATAAATGACAATGTCAGGAAATAAATAAGTAAATGCGGCAACTTGACATTTTTTACAGCAGAACTACCACCTGAATCCCCAGCGCGAAATTTAAATTCCAGTTAGACAGCGCAGCACCCAATATGTAGTCCATGGTTGACAACAATGAGCTCTAAAACCATTTGACCTCTAAAACCATTTGTATAAATAATAAATAATATGTTATTTATTGTTATATAGATCAGCTTAGAAGAACCAGCCTAACAAATATGCAAAATTTCAAATCCAATTCAAAAATAAAAGTCTCAAACAAGTGGAACTCCTTTTTTAGTCTTTTTTATTCAAAGAAACAGTACAATTGTGGACAATCAAATAAATCTATTAAATTTTATTTAAAGTTTTGCAGGTTTTAGACAATTATATCGCGTTATAAACAAAAACAAAACATAATAATTACCATACTGATATATTTTACATCTAAAACTTCTGGAAATCCCTAAGAATCGAGTGGAAAAATACTACACACAAGTATCTACGAGTTTAGCTAAAATTAGTCTGGTATTTTCAGAAGATCGTAATACAAAGTATGCTGATATATTAATTGGCAAAATTAATGCAAATGCTTTGCCAAGAGTAGAATTAAATAATGTTAGTGCGGTCGTAGCCATATCATAGAAATTGCTTAATAATTTTGAATGTTATGTTTTGGTTCGTAGAGCCAAATATCTAATAAGTAGTATTTTATAAATTATAAACAAGGCGACACTTTGAATATAGTTTGCTAATGTAATTTAAAAATTGCTGTTTCATTTTCCTGTACCATTAGTTTCGATAAACAACTGAATACTACTATACTGTTTATTCATTCACCATAATGATTTATTTATATGATTATTCTGGGTGCCGGGCCACAGCGGCATCCAAGGCAACGAAAAATCCGATGAGTTAGCTATTGGCTCATTAAACGTCATCAAATGTTTGGCCCGTAGTGCACTAAAACTCTGGA
Organism: Sitophilus oryzae; assembly: GCF_002938485.1. NCBI lineage: Eukaryota > Metazoa > Arthropoda > Insecta > Coleoptera > Curculionidae > Sitophilus > Sitophilus oryzae. Next base: position 1,767,083 of record NW_022146106.1, read on the forward strand.
TCAGGAAAAAACGGAAAATCTACTGGGGCACAGGCACAGCAAGGCCTTTATCCAAGAACCTAGCTCTAAAACCACAAAAGAACAGTTAACGTTTAGCAGGAATAAAGTGCGGATTACAACCGGTCTCTTGACAGGACACATGACTGTCGAGTGTTACCTGAAAAAGTTCAACATGTATCAAGGAAATATTTGCTGCAGACTCTGCGATAAAGATGCGATAAAGACACTACGAGGCTCTGAATCGTAAGCGACACTTTTTATTTGGGAAAGCTAGGCTAAAAGCGGAGGAACTATGCTCACATCCTATCAAAAAAGTTGGTGCGGGCTACAGAGATAGGAGACTGGGTGCAGATATATAGAAAGGGGACAAAGACAATAGGCCTGACAGGTCGCATGGTTTCCGGTGGAGGACGGCCCATTGCTACTGGAAAAAACTTTCCTCCTCCCATACAATCTACGCTATAAACAAATTTATACCATACCATACCATACCGCCATTACTCGCTGACGAGTATTTGACACGCATCAGAAGATGGTCACGCAAGGCGTTTTCTTTCATGACCTGTTCTGTGACTGAAAAGCCCGATACGTGATGTTATCTGTCTACCGCACTCCAGACATTCAAAAATCTCATTGCTTTGTTGCCTCTTTACTTTTTGGTTGTCGCTCTTAACTGACTTTACAATTCTTCTCCATTCCGTTCTATTGTGAGCTGCCTCTTCCCAGTCATTCTGCTTGTTAATTCCCTTTAAGTTTTCGTGGAAAATATCCTTGAACCTTTTGAGTTATCCACCCGGCCTCCTCTTACCGTCTACAAGCTCACTGTAAAGCAGAGATTTGGGTATGCGGTTTTCTTGCATTCTGCATACGTGACCAGCCCATCTTAAGCGAGACTTTGTAATCATGACTTCAATACTCTTGCAGTTAGCTTTTTCAATCCGATACGTTTGAGACATGATGAACCATTTTTTCTTCAGAGTTGTCTAAGATGTCTCTGTTGCAAATTGTTTAATGCGTTCATGTGTCGGCGGTACGGCACCCAGGTTTCGCTTCCATATAACATAGTGGGAATTATTATCGCTCGGTACACCGCAAGTTTCGTTTTTGTGCTCAAGTCATGATTGTAGAAAACCCTGTCTTTTAATTTCCAGGATGCTCTTGAGGCGCTGCTAATCCTGTGCTGAATTTCAGAGTCGATATTGGCCTTTTCCGAAATCAAACTGCCGAGGTAATTTGTCTTCCGCTACATATTCCAACAGCTCATCTCCGATTTTTATAGCATTGTTGTGATCATCCGGGGGAGTGCACATGATTTTAGTTTTATCGATGTTCAGCTTAAGTCCCAAGGCCTTGTATGCCCATGTATATGTGTTCAACATTTCTTGCAATTGCTGTAACGTATTTGCAACTAGAGTACAGTCATCAGCGTATTGAAGTTCTGTGATGAATTTTGTACGTGTTTTTGCCCTGAGTCTTTATATGTTGAACAGACTGCCTTCGTATCTGTATCTAATGCCCAAACCTCTCTCCTGCAGTTTGCTGTCCACTATAATGGAGAGTGCTGCCATGAATATATTGAATAGGAGAGGCGCTAAGACACATCCCTGCCTAACGCCTGTGTTTGTTAGGAAGGGATCGCTCAGTGATCCATGATATGACACTCTTGATTTGTTGTTGTTATGGAGGCTTTTACACACTGTAAGAAATTTGATGGGTACTCCGAACTTTTTCATAATTGCCCAAAGTGCATCTCTGTTCACAGAATCGAAGGCTTTTGTTAGATCGATGAATGCAACGAAAAGTTTAGACTGCTGCTCTTTTACTTTTTCCTGTAGTTGCCGGATGGAGAATATGGAATCGACGGTACCGCGGTTGGTGCGAAACCCTGTTTGCGATTCTGGTGGTTTGACATAATTTTTGCAAGAATTTTTCCTCCGATAGCCAGTAGTGAAATTCCTCGGTAGTTTCCGCAGTCTGATGCATTTCCGCATGCACTTCCTTTGTTCTTAAATATATTCACTATATTCGCGTTGCAAAAGTCCTGAGGTACCTCTCCATAAACAAATTTGGAAGATAATTGATCAATAAAAGATCAAAATCTCGTCTTGCTCATCCTGAATTGTTGGCACGCTATTACAAACACTAAACTTTAACAATAAACCATACGCATGTCCTAGAACGTATGTTTCGTTATTTAACAGACCGACTGGTGATGATACATACGAGGTTCAAGATCAAGTTCGTGGGAAGGTCAATAAATTAGAGTTAGAAGGTGCATTTTAAAACTGGCGTGGGCGGTTGCAGTCCGTCGCATCATGGAACATGACCGAAACCACTTTTATTTTGTCTATGTATTTTATGGGCGAACTTGTCGCGCATAAAGGTCAAGAATGGTGACCGAAGCGACAACAAACATAAAAACGTTTAATTTATTATCGAGCCGCGTTTGCCAGACCATCGATCGGGACACATAACAGTCGTTACGTTGGAATTTTCTGAATAAATTCAGTTGTATAACTTTGTAATATTTATTTATCAGGTAACAATCCATTTAATAAACTAAGTAAAAAAAAGCTTAAAAAAATTAGAAGTTAGGTACAATTCCATTTCTAATTTTGCTCCATTCATCATCATCATTTTCAGTTTATTCAACCATTTCCAATTATGGTGTAGCCTTCCTCACATATTTAGATATTCTCTTTGTAGTTGGGCCCATTGTTGTCTATTGTTGGCTATGCGAGCCCAAGTTATCCCTGCTAATTTCCTAATATCATGGTACCATCTCATGTTCTGTCTTCTTCTAGGACTCTTAATTCCTCGTGAGTACCATGCTGTAATTTTTGTGGTCCATCTGTTGTCCCTTCTTCTTGTCAAGTGTCCTACCCATTGCCACTGGAGGGATTTGACTCTGTGGATGACATCTATTACCTAGGTCTTTTGTCGTATCTACTCTAATCTTTTACGGTCTCTCTTGATTATTCCCAGCATATTTCGTTCCATTGAGCGTTGAGTGTTGTTGCGTTGGCAATTAAGACCATGTCGTCAGCGTCAGTAAGATATTCTTCATCTATTTTTAATCCTTTGTTGGACCAGTCCAGTTCACGGAATATTTCTTCTAGTATTGCTGTAAACAGCTTTGAGAATATCGCGTCTCCCTGTCGTACTCCTTTGCCAATTTACTTTGGGAATTCTGATGTTGATGTTGTTTTATATATCACTATATACTCTTGCTTTGGCTTTGTATAATGTAACGTTTTCTTGACACAATGCAAACGGCAGCTTTTCGTCTTTGCGAGCAGTCGTAGGTTAGTTTTTTATTTTTTTATTAGGTGTTATAATTAATCAATAAAACAATAATTATTGGGCGCCAGGACATTCATTCAGAAATTAATAGATTTCTTTACCCCAACTTAGATTTATTTATAATTAAAAAAAAATATTAGACGAGTACAGTAATTGATGGATGAAGTTAGGTTTTTAAAATGAATTAATACTTAAGAATAATAAGTAATCAAAATTTAAATGTATGATAAAAAAAATAGTATCACTTGTTTTGTTGATTAAAAATCATAGACATTATTAATATTAAATTACTCAAAATAAAGTTAAATAAGTACCTCAAACTAACGCAGTTCATGAACCTTGTTGTATGCGCACATAATTCCGTAAATCAATCAAAAGTTAATTAAATAAATATGTCAAGTGACATCATCACAAAATACTTGACAAGAAATTAATATATATAAAAAAATTGTATATTTAAAATTAAGAAAAATATATTTTAATAATGAAATTCAAAAATATCTAATAATTACATAATTAATTACGCAATTCGTCAACAGTAAGTAAATAGATTTGAAATGAGTTAATAAAAAAAGTATGAAATCTGGCCTGATTATCCGGTGCAATTCTAGGCTTTGGCTCGTCCTTCTAGATGGTGTGTGGACGTTAGCTGTGGGAGATCATCCCCAATCTACCACAGCCTCGAACAGCTCCTTACAATACCACCAGCCATGTGGAAATCAAACATGGATCATAGATACAGGCTCTCGTACTACAGCCACCAATCACGACATATAACTCGCCATGTAACTGGACGGTAAAACCCTCACGATGCTGAGGGTTTACTCAAAAATAAAATTCATGACAGGACAACCAAAACCACGTTTGGAAAATCACAAAAAAAATGGGGAAAACTAAAAATTGATTCCTTCCCCAAATGCCAGGAACCATTAGGACTACATTCCAAAGTTTAATAGAATAAAAAGGTTGAAACTTTCTCGGATGACTTCAGATGAGTATGGTTGATGTTTAAGCCACAAAATCTGAATCAAAAATGGTGACTTCCGATAGTCAAAAAGATGCTCTAGTTCTGCGCCGACAATGGCAAGTACGATCAAAAGAGTGTCCGAAATTAGTAAGAACTAATCTGGTAGGCTGTATGTTGGGTTGCCAATAGTATCGTTTTATTAAAACGTTACAATATTGACGAGGGTTTCTATATTAGGCCTGTTCTTACCTTATTTCCTTAATTACGTGCCGTTATTTGAAAACTTTATAATTTTACTATCAAATATACTGCTTTTTATTTTTGCGTATTACGCAATAAAAGTCTATTTCTGATTTTGACTAATAACCTAACTTTCGAACATTTTGCAAAACATGATGTTATCGGTTGTTTTATTTCATGTAACAAAACTATTGAAACAGTATATGGGATGTCTTTTAACCCATGACTGTTATAACTGATCGTCATTCATGTTTAAAAGGTTTAATACATTTATTTTATTATTTTTCTCCAATTAAACACTAAGAAATAGGAGAATTGTTTAACTAAACCCCGACCGTGGAAGGGTGTATACCCTCGTAGGAGATGGATGGCTACTCCTTGAAGGAAGTTGTTCAAAGATCTGTTGTTAGAGGAGGATGAAAAATACCCGTACATAGGTAATGAAGATGCTGATAAGATTGCTAAGACTGCGGCAAATGATGGAGATTTTATACCACTTGCATTTTCTATCTCTGAACTTAAATTTCTACATATATGTCCACAATAAAAGGTGGTATCCAGGCAGAGTGAGAAGTAACAGGAGATTCAAATAAGCTATATGAATTCAAATAAGCTATATCAATTCTCTCAAGTTTCTGTAGCTCGGTCCCTGTCCAGAAGTGAGGAAGTCATTTGGAATCGACTCAGGTTGGGTCACTCCCATTTCTCCCATTCTTTCCTTTTAAAAGGCCCCCCCCCGCCTAACTGCTCTCATTGTGGCAACCAATTAACAGTGTACCACCCCCAAATAGAATGTCCCTCCTTCAATAACTTAAGACAATCATTTTGGTCTGAATGGCGATCTTGCTTCCGTTCTTGATGCTAATAACCTACCTCGTAACCTACATTCTTTGTTCCAATTTATTAGGGTATCGGGTTTGGGTTCATTAATATGGTTTAATTTAACTTTAATTTGATCAATGCCGCTAAATGGCCCAGCAGCTGATGCGGCGTATACAGGGTTGTTCACCACATACGACACGGAGTATTGTAGCTAAACGATTAGATTTTTACAAATTGTAAGTTTTGGGTTCGTTGAAGGACTATTAGAGCTACAATTTAAAAATGTTTTTACAAGATACAGAGTGTCCCAAATAAATAAAAAATATCAAAGTTGTATTTTTTTAAATGGAACACCCTGTATATTATTGCATTTTTAGTTTCTACGATTAAAATAAAGGTAAATTTGATTAAGGTTTATGACACCTAAACCTTACCGTTTTTGAAATATTTTCAATTTTGTAAAATTGCAATATAAATTTTAAGGCTTCATTTCTCTGAGGGTATCAAAATTTTTAATACTAAATATTTACTGAAGTTTATTGATTGATCAGTTATTGTGTTGCAATAATAAAAATTATACCTTATACAGAGTGTTTAAAAATTTATTTTAAATAATTACTAGCTTTAAACGGCAATAACTTGTTTAATTTAAATAGAATACCCTGTATATTTTATGACAATCAGATGAAGTTAGGTTCAGCAATTTAATTGTCTATCAAATTGTATTATACCACTTTTTACCTATCCATTCAAGTTTTCGTAGAAAATGCATTTTATAATTTAAACCTCATTTATCAATATACCTATGGAATATTGACATTTTAGATTGTTTTTAAAACAACAAATGTACAAAATGTACAGGCTAGTTATATTATCGTTTTTAGTAAAACGATGATATTACTAGCCCATTTATATGCAAAAAGAAAACTATTTATATCTTTATAAAAGAGTATACCATTAATTAAATATACCACCAGTATTTCCGTTCAAATACTAATTAATCACATACTTAATTGTGTTCGTTAATAAATTATTCTAACTAAATGTGGATTTGAATCAGAAATCAATATAATAAGTTATGAAAATGAACGTCTCTGTTGTTATAAATAAGAATTTGTCAAAAAGTAAAATATTATTTTTAAGGTGTTAGTTTTTTTACCACACTGTCTAATACACATAAATAATTCAATTTTTTAGTATTTGGAGCAATTATTATTAATCAACGCAAACAGTCAATTAATGTAGTTTGAATACTGGAATCATATTAATTGGTCCCCTTTAACAAATATTTAAACAGTTTTTTTTATTTTTTTAATGAAATAAACGAACTATATTGACAATATTGTACTCTTTACATCTTTAAAAATAATCTAAAATGTCAGTATTCGATGGGTATATTGATAAATGAGTTCTAAATTACAAGAAAATGCATTTTCTACGGAACCTTGAAGAGATAGGTAGAAAATGGTATAATACAATTGATAAACAATTAATTGTGCATCTGATTCTCATAAAATATACAGGGTGTTCCATTTAAATTAAACAAGTTATTGCCGTTTAAAGCTAATAATTATTTAAAATAAATATTTAGACACTCTGTATAAGGTAGTAAAACTTTTATTATTGCAACACAATAACTGATCAATAAATAAACTTCAATAAATATTTAGTATTAGAAACTTTGATACTCTCGGAGAAATGAAGCCTTAAAATTTATACTGCAATTTCACAAAATTGAAAATCTTTCAAAAACGGTAAGGTTTAAGTGTAATAAACCTTAATCAAACTTACCTTTATTTTAATCGTAGAAACTAAAAATGTAATAATATACAGGGTGTTCCATTTAAAAAAATACAAATTTGATTTTTTTTTAATTTGGGACACTCTGTAACTTGTAAAAATATTTTTAAATTGTAGCTCTAATAGTCCTTCAACGAACCCAAAACTTACAATTTGTAAAAATCTAATCGTTTAGCTACAATATTCCGTGTCGTATGTGGTGAACAACCCTGTATACAATCCTTCTTCTTCCTTCTTCCCCTTAAAACAGGAAGATCGCGATGATGAGTTATAGTATGATCAATTATAACCCAAGAAGTATCGTCGTGCTGATTGGCCCCCCTTCCACTCATTCTACATTATACATCCATATTATGGTATCGATTATAATGTATTTTATAAATAATACGATTAATGTGTTTTTTTTTATAGTTTTATGCTAGTGGACAAATATTTGAACAACTTTGTTATTCTAAACATCATTTAAAAATTAAATGGGCCACTTTTGTCGTACAATTGAGCAGATATCATTAACTGGGTCAAAAGTTCGTTGGCTTTGTGACATATTTTATCACGTCAAGATAACTATAACGTCCTTGAATGCCTTGACAAAACTATGTTTGTTTTCTTTTTTGTGGCATGTTGTATTGGAATTGTTTTAAAGAAATCTTATCAAACTAAACAGATAATTTTTATTCCTTGTTTGTTGTCAATTAATGGTACTGGTTATTTAAACCATTTATTAGGTTCATAAAGACAATTTGACTCTAAATAGCAAGTGTGGGGTAGCAAATTATTCGTAAAAAATGCCTTTTCCAAATATGCTAACGAGTCACCCTTGTTCTATTTGACAAAATTGAGATATAATTAAAAATACGAATTGGTCATCTTTTAATCTATTTTTCCAAGGCCCCTGGATTACAAAATTAATTGTGTTTTTAACACATCTATGACACTCTAGATTGAAATTAAAGCTAGACACATAGTATCTGCGTATGAAATAAAGAAAAAATATTGAAAAAGTTTTTAAAACTTGTTACAACCTTTTATTACTAATGTTTTTATAGTTATTCTGATTTAAAGTTATCGTTATCCCGTGCGCGGGCTGTAGAGACGCCGCGGTATACCGCCCGGCCTGCATCACGTTGTACGGCGTGCTAGATGTGGCATTAATTTATGTTTTAGAGTAAATGTAGGAACTTCTTTTTAAGTAATTATTTAATATCTGAGTAGCACATTTGTAGGTGCCGATTTAATATGACATATTTTTGTAATAAATAAAATAATAAATAAAAAAAACATGAAAAAAACATTATTTTTATTACATAATAAGGACATATCTTGAAGTTTGCATAGGATTGAAACTCTTTTATTAAACTACGAATTTCTTCTTTTAATATAGGTGTTATTATTTGTGTTTTTTGATTATGCTCTTCATACCACTTACATAAAGATTTAAACAAAAGCTTAAAAAGAGTAAGCAACTAAAGTTATTCCTCGAATAGCCCTGGAATTTTCATCTTACATCATTGTACAAGTATTTTAGACGTAATTATCTGTTTCCGTAAAAATGACAAAAAGGTCTCCATCTCCAAAAATATACCCAATATTGACAAAGAACTAAGCTAAAATGTCATCAAAGTTGACATGTCATTCTATCCAGAGTGTCATTTTCTATCGAATAAAGTAAAAATATATCGATGGTGCCATTTAAAAATTAAAAGCTGTAGTCATTTCCGGTGAAACAGGAAGTGACCAAAAACAATTGAATACGTCAATCAATCCTAATTTATGTCATATACTAACATACTAAATGTCGTTTTTTTTTTATTTGAAAAAATAAAAAAGTTATAGGGGTGAGCCACTTTTGAGACGCCCCGGTAATTATTTACCAGTGAGGATTATTCCCTTGTTTATCTCCTTAATCTAAGTTTATCTCGATGTTTAACCGAGATCTACTGCACGCTACACCTTTAATGCAGCAAATAACTATTTTACAGTCTTTTCAGCAATTCGAAATAAGGTCACTGTTAATTTAAGTTATAACACGATATCTTTCTAGATTTGGTATCTCTAAACAAAACCAATTGTAGAATAAAAAATAAATAACATAATATATAAGGTCAGAAAATCGTCAACCTCCATTTTTGCCTGTATTTTTCATGTTTTAATTGATACATTTAAATTTTATTTGAAATGTTGTTGATTTTTTTTTGTTTTTCTGACCTTATTTTATGTTATTTATTCTTTATTTTAGACTTAGTTTTGTACTAAATCTAGAGAGATATTGTGTCTGAACTTAAATTAACAGTTGTTGCCGATTTTCCGTGTCTATTGTATTAATGGATACCATTATACACTTTCCTTAATTTATTTATTCAAATACTAGCGTGTACCAGCGACTTCGTTCGCGTCGAATTAATCATTTGTTATGGTGGTGATAAAGCAAAGCAAGAATTTCCATTAACATACAAACTGGATAAAATTTTGTCACATTTATGTCAGCATGAGAAAAAACAATATGACGATATTATTATATAACTTGGCAATATTTGAGGGGTAGTTTCATCTCGTTGGAATTTGACTTTCGAAAAATCCGTTTGCCAAAAATAAGCTTTTTACGTCAAGCAGTTTAAGCAGAATCGTGGTTAAGAAATTACCCAACTTTTTGGAACACCCTGTATGATTTTTTAAAAAAATTAAAAATATGTAAAAATACCAAATAAATTATGCTTGACTAAGCGTTTTCCCGAAAGACTAACCGTTTTTTAAATAACAAATATTGTAATATTTGAGGGGCGTTTAACCCTCTTGGAATTTGAGATTCGAGAAACCCCTCTTTATTGAACCTCTACACCCCACAGTCAATCCGTTTGCCAAAAATCAGCTTTAAACGTCAAGCAGTTTAAGCAGAATCGTCATTACTCAATTGTCATATTTTATGAAACACCCTGTATAAATTTATAAAAAATCTCAAAATATGGAAAACAACAAAATAAAATATACGCGTTTAAGAGTTTTTCCGAAAAACTCACTGGTTTTTAAATAAAAAATATTTTAATATTTGAGGGATAATTTCACCCCCTTAGAATTCGAGTTTCGAAAAATCCCTTCTTATCGAATCTCTACACCCTAAAGTCAATCTGTTTTCCAAAAATCAGCTTTTTACGTCAAGCGCTTGAAGCAGGATCGTGATTAATCAATGACCAGCTTTTTCGAAACACCCTTTTTACATTTTTAAAAAATATTAAAATATGTAAAAAACAAAATAATATATACGTGTTTAAGCGTTTTTACGGAAACTTGACCGTTTTTTAAATAAAAAATATTGTAATATTTGAGGGGTGGGTTCACCCTCTTTGAACTGGAATTTCGAAAAATCCCTTCTTATCGAACCTCTACACCCTATAATCAACCTGTATGCCAAAATTGAGCTTCTTACGTTGAGTGGTTTGAGCAGGATCGTGATTAATCAGTATGTCAGTCACTTAAGGATTTTATATATTAGTATAGATTAGCTTGCCTTCAGCAGGTGTTTTACAAATTGACAAGTTTTCATCAGATTTAGTTTATAGCCACTTGGGAAACAAAACAACTAAACTGAAAACGCAATCATATAAAAACTTCATAACATATTTAATTATAAAAATAAGTAAGAATATATTAAAAAAATCTGCATTAGCGTGGAAAAACTCAAAAAGGAAATGCCGAATAACTTTTACATGAATTAGAAATCCAGCAGTTTGGCACTAACGCCACAATTTTTTTAATGAATTTCGTAATTAATTGCGAAGAATGCCAAAAAAATGTGTAATTAAAAAACTTCGTTTAACTGGAATTTTTTAATTACTTTCGTGGTAGGGGGGAAATAAATTAATTGTTGTTCCAGAAATGTTATGCACAAAATTTTTGCGAGGAAACGTATCTCTGTTTTTTGCTCTTTTTTAATAATTTTGTAAATTTGGATTTGTTTCTTAATAAATAATAGTTTTATTGTTTTGGAATTTATTTTTTTATTTGTTGCGTTTGAAAAAAAATAGCATGTTCTATTCGGAGCAAAAATTATTTTTTGTGCTTTTATGTCGTACAAGTCAAACGTACAGCCTCGCCGCAAAAAGTGTCATTTTTACTCCTAATAAGCCTAATATACCTAATATAGCCTAATATATATAATTTAGCCTAATATACTATTATGGCTAAATTGTGACGTTTTTAGATCGTTACATGTCTTTATATATTATGATATATGATGTCTGGCGTATCATCACCGGATTCCGTATCGCTCAGGCCTGATATTTTATTTGAAACGGTTGGCGTAATTTTTACGTTCTCTAGTCAACAACCCTGTTATTGCTTCACTGCTTCTGTGGAGGGCTGTCAACATCGCTTCAAGGTTTCGCTCACTGCGCTGTGGACTCATTTTCTTCAGAGCCCGGCTTAGAGAAATGGTTGTTATTTAAATCTTGCTGTATAATTTGAATCGGCTGCTATTTCGAAGCTACAGGTAAAGATGAGATATTATCTTTATTAGATTCGTTATTATTATTGAGTATTTTTAGGGTAGAGTTTTGGATTGGCCCACCTTAACTCGTATTTGTATTTTGCTGGTGTTGTTTTGCTTTTGTCCTCCAGAATGTTAAATGGAAGAAAGGACAATTGCCGTTGTTTATTATAGAGCCTCGGAAGTATTTCGAGGGTCCAAGGTACGGACCATTTCCAAGTTACGGACATTGTCCAAGGTATGGACGGATGTCCAAGGTACGGACATTATCCAAGGTCCTAGTAGTGTTCCAAGGTACGGGTAGTGTTCCAAGAGTGCCCCAGTATAGATGTAGCGTAAGCCCCATCCTGCTTTGCTCCTGTTTTCAAGCCTAGTCAGTAGTGACGGCTATTTTGGTTCATGGTGTCCTCGTTCTGACTTATTTTATTGTATTGGTCAACAGTGACGCCGAGAGACAGTGCAGAGGTACAAGCCCAACTCATGCTGTACTGTTTGAAGCAGGATTGTCTAAAGAACGAGCAGCTAAGTTTATATTTAAGTTCTGGTTTTTATGTTTTACATTTTCCGGCAGAGCCCGGCTTAGAGAAATGGTTGTTATTTAAATCTTGCTGTATAATTTGAATCGGCTGCTATTTCGAAGCTACATGTAAAGATGAGATATTATCTTTATTAGATTCGTTATTATTATTGAGTATTTTTAGGGTAGAGTTTTGGATTGGCCCACCTCAACTCGTATTTGTATTTTGCTGGTGTTGTTTTGCTTTTGTCCTCCAGAATGTTAAATGGAAGAAAGGACAATTGCCGTTGTTTATTATAGAGCCTCGGAAGTATTTCGAGGGTCCAAGGTACGGACTATTTCCAAGTTACGGACATTGTCCAAGGTATGGACGGATGTCCAAGGTACGGACATTATCCAAGGTCCTAGTAGTGTTCCAAGGTACGGGTAGTGTTCCAAGAGTGCCCCAGTATAGATGTAGCGTAAGCCTCATCCTGCTTTGATCCTGTTTTCAAGCCTAGTCAGTAGTGACGGCTATTTTGGTTCATGGTGTCCTCGTTCTGACTTATTTTATTGTATTGGTCAACAGTGACGCCGAGAGACAGTGCAGAGGTACAAGCCCAACTCATGCTGTACTGTTTGAAGCTGGATTGTCTAAAGAACGAGCAGCTAAGTTTATATTTAAGTTCTGGTTTTTATGTTTTACATTTTCCGGCAGAGCCCGGCTTAGAGAAATGGTTGTTATTTAAATCTTGCTGTATAATTTGAATCGGCTGCTATTTCGAAGCTACATGTAAAGATGAGATATTATCTTTATTAGATTCGTTATTATTATTGAGTATTTTTAGGGTAGAGTTTTGGATTGGCCCACCTTAACTCGTATTTGTGTTTTGTTGGTGTTGTTTTGCTTTTGTCCTCCAGAATGTTAAATGGAAGAAAGGACAATTGCCGTTGTTTATTATAGAGCCTCGGAAGTATTTCGAGGGTCCAAGGTACGGACTATTTCCAAGTTACAGACATTGTCCAAGGTATGGACGGATGTCCAAGGTACGGACATTATCCAAGGTCCTAGTAGTGTTCCAAGGTACGGGTAGTGTTCCAAGAGTGCCCCAGTATAAATGTAGCGTAAGCCTCATCCTGCTTTGCTCCTGTTTTCAAGCCTAGTCAGTAGTTGCGGCTATTTTGGTTCATGGTGTCCTCGTTCTGACTTCTTTTATTGTATTGGTCAACAGTGACGCCGAGAGACAGTGCAGAGGTACAAGCCCAACTTATGCTGTACTGTTTGAAGCAGGATTGTCTAAAGAACGAGCAGCTAAGTTTATATTTAAGTTCTGGTTTTTATGTTTTACATTTTCAATCTTAAAATACCTAATATCGTACAGACTTTACGCTTAGTGGTTAAATTACTTGTGTCAGATTAGTATTTAAAATATGATTTAGATCTTATCTTAGTTTCTTTGCGAACATTACGTCTTGTAATAGTATTACTGTCTATATATAAATAGCGTCATTTTGACAGATGAATAGCCGAACAGATTCTAGAATCTACGTCTAAACATCTCAGATTTAATATCGTATAAAATATAACAAATTAATTAAAGTAATTCTACCTTTTATATATTTTCTATAACCTTATCCATTTTGTATTTTTCTATAGTATTTTTCATTAAACATATTTAGTACTATTTTTAACATTACTTTCTTCGACATATAACCACTATAATTATTATAGTTTTACAATGTTATTTACCATCACAGAACATCATGAATAAATATAGTCATTAGTTTTAAGTAATGTACAACTGTGTTTTCTTTCTCTGTTCATGCCTGGCGCCCAATATGTTAATTTTGATTTATTATTATTAATTAGTTTTTCTCCAGTGAAATACCTTATCCACGACTGCTCTCCGATGAAAAGTTGCCGTTCGCAGTGGTAATGTTTAAAAAACGTTATAAAATTTTACAAACATGTTTTTTGAGTATCTTTTTTTTATTATAGAACAATACCTCGAATATTAATGGTACTAAATGAGCCTGAAGAAACAATGTTTATTAATTATATTTTCAATTAGACAATTTAGTTACGGAAAGAAAGGTCAATTTGTTAGAGAATTTTTCAATTCTTTTTTCGTCCCTACAGGATGTCAATTAGCGAGGAATGAAAAAGGCTCAGTAAACCTACCGCGGCTTCTTTTTTTACTTCAGTTCCATCGTTAAAACTGTTATATCCGTATATAGAGTATTTTATATCTGTATGAACGCCTGGAAGTCTGTAAAAAATGCATCTTCTCGATCAACAAGGCGCGAAAACTCGTTCTTTTCTATATTTACCTGCGGAATTTGAGATAATAAAGTGGAGGAAATATTAGAATTTATTGCGCCGACTATGTAAGTCTTTATGGGGATTAAGTCTGGGTGGTAAAACGTTTAATTAAGTCGATGAAATAGTTCGTATTTTAGTTGTCAATTCTGTCAGTTTAAATGACTTATGCGAGCAGATTAGCTTAGTAATGTGTTTTTTTAACTTACTTAATAGCGATAGAAGAAGTGTGAAGGATTTCGTAAATTTTTAATTGTCATAAATAAAAAATGGAACTGTGAAGGATTTCGTAAATTTTTAATTATCATAAATAAAAAATGGGTATGTACGTAGTGTCCCATTTTTTGGTTGAAATCATACAGTATCTACGTTATACCCAACTAGCAAATAGAGTTCCCAGTCCTTTTTAAAATGTCACTGCCCCTAAAGTAGAGTTCCTAGGCCCACTCTGCCACTTAAGTTTTACTCTATGAGGAATAGTCACTACGAAGTGTATTTCGAGAGTGATCGGTTAGTGCCTAACTACCATAAAAGTGGAAAATAAACACCCCGATTGCAAGTCGCATAAATAAAAAATGGATATGTACGTAGTGTCCCATTTTTTGGTTGAAATCATACAGTATCTACGTTATACCCAACTAGCAAATATAGTTCCCAGTCCTTTTTAAAATGTCACTGCCCCTAAGGTATAGTTCCTAGGCCCACTCTGCCACTTAAGTTTTACTCTATGAGGAATAGTCACTATGAAGTGTATTTCGAGAGTGACCGGTTAGTGCCTACCTACCATAAAAGTGGAAAATAAACACCCCGATTGCAAGTCGCAAACATGTGATTTAAAGAAGTGGCTGGAACTACCCGAATCTTCGAATATGACACCATAAAAGACCAAATACTTTATAGTAACTTTTCAAAGTATGGGTTACTAATAATTGCTGCCATAATGCCTCCAGTAAGTTTTGTTACTTTATAGTAACAATTTAAGTTACGGGGTAGTCGCGGCCACGACACCTAGTTACTTCTAATTTATAGTAGCATTGAAAGCAAAATGGTTACTGCTACCTTACTAAGTCACTATAACGTAGCCGTCATCGCGTCGCTCATCCATTGCCACTAAAAAGTCACGGGGATCAAAAACGGTTACTTTATAGTAACCATTACTTAATATACCTTAATAAATGTAATTGCCTCAGATTGCATCGTGTGCTGCTCTGTTTTAGTGTTTTCTTTTACTTGCTTTAAAGCTTTATTAAAAGTTTGTAAAAGTCTAAGATGAATAAAAAGATTGATAAAAATTTAATACCTATTGAATTGGCATATTCGCATCGTCGCGTCGCCAAATGGGAACTTCAAAGGACAAGGCGGAACGTTAGAGTAGCATCACTGGAATGTATAGTCGCCACCGGCACCGCCGCGATCGGTGTAACATAACGCTCCAATTAAGAAAAAATCACTTTATGGTTCCAAAGAATTGTTCACGATGTAGTTCCAAAAAAAGTTATTGTTTCTATAAAGTCGCCTTTGGGTAGCTACAATTGTCACTTTATCAATCCGAAGATTTTAAAGGTCGAAACGGGTAGGGTTGCCCTAATATGTTATTGCTCCCGGTTCTTTGTGGAAGCATATGGAACTATAAAGTGTTTTTCGGATTAAAAGGCCATATTTTTTTCATGGCCTTTTAGACGAACAACCAAATGGCTCAAACATTATGCGTTTTCAAGCTAAATATACCTAGATTAAAGCTTTTTTCCTTAGTTATTTTAAATATGAAATTGCATGAAGAGGTCGCTGCGAATAAACTTAAACGAAAGTTCCACGTATCGGTGGATAACACTTAGCTGCCACGAACCCGCGACTAGGCAGCTTCGTAACAGATAAGTTGCATTCACCAGTAGGCTACTTTATAGTAACACATCATAGTAATTCTTTTAGTGGCAAAATCTACCAAAGACATTACCCGGCTACTCAAAATATTTCCCCATTTTGGTCGCAGTTACTTAGCAGCTACGAATATACGACGTAGCCGCCGATGGTCACCGCCCACTTTGTAGTGGCTTTGATAGTAGCAGTTACGTATCTGACACTATAAATGCTAGTTGTGAACTCCTAGAATAGAATCCAGCTGACTTGGTTACCATTGAATTTTGACCAAGAAATATAAGTCTGAAAGAACTAATAATATTAGAAAAATGCTTTAATACTATGGAGAAAATAGATATAATAGAAATAACAGAAATTCCATTATAAATTCTTCTATTGATATTTAAAATTTCCAAGTCTAAACAAAATTATATATTCTTCTGTTGTCACGTAGCTAAAATAATAGTCTTGTATTTGTTTTAGCCGGAACCTGTAAAAGGCATGACGCAATTAATAAAAACAAAACATTATCGCCGTTCTAGGTATACGAGTATGTAATCGAGGATTGGCCAATTGCAGGCTTCGTACTAACACTTACCCTATACAGTTAATTAAATCCTTCTTTGCTAATCAATTTTCTAATTATAATCTTCGAAAAATACAAATCGCCTTTGCACGGTTCCACTTACTGCGGAAGTGAGGAATTGCCAGATTGAAATTAATTGCTGATTTACGAGGGTGAATTAAATGTATCGGGTGCGTCTCAAAAGTGGCTCACCCCTATAGATTTTTTATTTTTTGGTATGTTAGTATATGACATAAACTAGGATTCATTGACGTTTTGAATTCTTTTCGGCCACTTCCTGTTTTACTTGAAATGACTATGACTTGAAGGCTGGTATCTTTTCTGTTTACGTACAAAATTCTTACTAAACATCAATTTGGATTCCTAAGCAACAAGTCCACAAATGACGTTATGTTTTCCCTCTTTAATAAAGTTTACTCCAGCCTAAATAACCATCATTCTACAGCAACAATTTTCTGTAATTTTTCTAAGGCGTTCGACTGTGTAAATCATAAGATCCTAATTAATAAACTGCAGCACTATGGGTTCAGGGGAACTTCTCTCGAATGGTTTAAGTCGTATCTGAGCAACAGAAGTCAACTTGTGAGGGTGGATACCACGCTGGATACCAAATGGGACATGCATATCGACCCTTTGTCGAAAATATTAAGCTCTGCCTGTTTTGCATTAATCTGTTTCTAAGGAGACTAACTTGTCAGTGGCTAGAACTGTTTATTATGCACTTTTTGAGTTGCACCTCAGATATGCCCTTCCATTCTGGGGTACGCATTTTCAAGCTCCAGAAGAGAGCTGTTCGATATTCACTGGGACTAAACAGCAGAACTCATTGCCAGGACTTTTTTAAAAAATTAAAAATATTAACTCTTCCTTCCTCATTTATATTTGAATCCGTTTGCCTAATACGTAAGCATATATCAGCTTCTCAAGAAAGGCCATCTCACACTTATCCACACAGGAACGCGGAGCAAGATCTTTATCTACCTACCCCACGCTCAGAGTTAGTTAAAAGTTCAATTTTATACAACTCGAAAAAAATTCACATTCACCTGCCCTTTGAAATCAAATCCATAACATCATTTTCTTCTTTTCGCAAAGAATTGAAATCTTATTTACTAGACAAGGCTTTCTACGCCGTAAATGACTTATATTTTGATAACCGAATTTGATCCTGTAAACACTGGTCTAATATTTGCTATTACTATATTTACTATAAATTTACTAAATATTTTTGAATCTTATTTTTGTTTTCTTTTTCTTTGACACTGTAAACATTTATAAATGTTTATTTTAAACAATATTACTGACAATAAGACTTTTGTCTACAAATTGTAACATTTGTTGACAATAAAGGCATTATTTATTTTAATTAAACGTTCTCCAACCCAGTGTGAGTACATATCAATGTAAAACCTCTGAGTTTAAGTCTGACGAGGGGTAGGGGACTCAAATGCTCAGATACGACTATTAAAGCGAATTAACATCTCACCAGAAATGATTTAAAGGTAGTTGGCTATGGTATATTAGTAGTTTTTATTTCAGAATAATTAAATATAATTTTATGTGCTAGAACGGCTATTATTAACATATTGAAAATTTCCATCTAAGTTGTATTACGTATTATTTAATAGTTGAGTGTTAATTTGCAAAGTTTTTTGACCTTTATCGATGACACATTGCGAAAAAAATCAATACGTACTTACAGAACGAGAACGATTTTTGGTCAAACATAGCCAACATAATTTATACTGAAATAGATTCAGTGTATCAATAGGTTTGTTCCAAGACAGAAATTTGTACGGTTCTGGAACAGTAATTGGGATCTGTCGACTTGGACACTTCAGTTACTCTACCAAAATTAAATGTGGGTTGGAACGGTTTTTGAACTGATTTTAGAATAAAATTTAAAACCTAATTTTCAATTATTAATATAGGATATTTTTTTCGATTTTCGATATAAATTTCGAATGTTTTATTTTATTGGATTGATTTACGGATTATTGAATTTATTTATTTTTGAATCAATCGTCATATTTAGTACAAAAATATTTAAATTATGTATCATCATCATTTTCAGCTTATTCAACCATTTCCATTTATGGTGTAGCCTCCCTCACATTCTCCCTTTGTAGTTGGGCCCATTGTTGTCTATTGTTGGCTATGTGGGCCCAAGTTATTTCTACTAAATTTCTAATATCATGGTCCCATCTCAGGTAGGCAGGATCTTATTCTAGGTCTCTTAATTTCTCGTGGGTATCATGCTGTAATTTTTGTGGTCCATCTGCTGTCCGTTCTTCTTGCCAGGTGTCCTGTCCATTGCCATTTGAGGGACTCTCTTGGATATTCCCAACATATTTCGCTCCATTGAACATTGTGCGACTTGCAGTTTCCTTATGATTTCCATTTTAAGTATCCAGGTTTCGCATGCATTGGTCATGACTGGTAGTACACATTGGTCGAATGTTTTCTTCTTTAGATTCTAGATTGATAGTTTAATATGATTGAGTTTCTTCCATAAGTACTCCATGCTAACATAACTCTTCTGTTGATTTCTGGTAGTAAAGATCCCGAGCTGTGTATTAGTTGTCCCAAATTCTTGTAGTATTTCCAATTTTGTGTCATTTATTAGAACGTCTTTTCTTTCCACTAGTTCGTTATACGTTATTTTAGTGTTTCCTAATTCATTTTGAGATCAATTTTATTGCTGGCTGTATTTAGTTCATTAAAGCTACACGAACACTGGTACGATCACGGCCGCGATCACGATCACGATCAGGGCAGCGATAATATGAGCGATCATTCTGGCACACACCAACGCGTTCACGTTCACCGCCGTACCTATATGTAGTGAGCTATCCTGTAGGTATACATAGGTACAAATTAAAAATGTGAATTATGTATACCGAAAAAAAAAACATTTTGAAATATTTACGTACAATATTAAAAATTTAACAATAAAAATGTATACATATGTACTATCCGATCCAATTGCAACTCCAATTTTGTCTAAAACTTTTTATTTTTAATTCTATTATTTTTGTATCTTGGATCGGATAAATCATATAGAATTTTGTGTATTTTTACAGCCTTAATTAGCTGATCTGTTAACTCCATTTCTAAATTGCAACAAGAAAAAACACAAAATAACGGAAAATTCCTATCAGTTGGGTCGCGATCACGCGATCAAACTCGACAAGTTGAATCTGATCGCCACCGCAGAATAGAATGCCGCCAGGCCGCTTTGTCTCGAAAACTCGATCGCGCCAATGTGAAATGGCTCATATGTATCCTTCAGCAACTTTTGGCCGCGGCCGCGTCAACTGAACAAATCGGTCAGTCAACTGAACAAATCAAAACCATATTACATTTCCAACACTTTTTTCCAAGTGACCCCCTATAATAGATCTTATTTGACTGGCCTATAATATATAAATATACCAATATTTCTACTCCTGCCTTTAAAAAACAGCACAATAGAGATTTTGAGTTCACCCATTAAAACACCCAGATCGTCATACAACGCTTAACTTCGGTGATTGATCGGGAAACGGTGCGCGGTGTCTCGACGTAGCTGAACCGTTGTATAATTATTAATAAATAAATTGGTACATCTTGTATAATTATGTTGTGATCATTTACTGTCTACCATAGACCAACAAAAAAAAATAATTTTACCGCATGTAATCACATTTAATGAATGCACAACGAAGTTAATAATTTTACACTTTTTGTACCTGATACCCTGAGGATAGAAATAATTATGTAATGGACTGGGAAAATGTCTGACCTTGAATAAGTCTGACAAGATGTTTTCTAGTTTTCTCCTTTATTTTCATTATTTTCCATACAGTGAGTCCATTATTGGCTAGTTAATTAAGTTTCATAAATACTGTGCAGTCATAAAGTTTTGTGGCAGTTTTATTAGTTATTTAGACGTTTTAACGAGGAATAGTGCTAATTAAAAAGTTGCAATAAAATAGATAGCTTGGTACAAAAATAATGGGAAAATAACAAAATATTATCCTCGTATTTTCATTTATTTTATTTATATTATTAAGGTAAATTTTGTGTAGTTTTATTTTCTTGACAATATGGTGATGGAACGTATTGAACCTTGCGTTACTGAGCTTTTATTTTAGCTTTGTACACGTTTACACATAAATTGCCACCAAAAATGCTATAATTTGTCATGCAGATCTTACCAAGTTTTTTGAGCAGCCAAATTTTGAAGGATACCTGATATAAGGGTGTCTTTTTTTTTAAAAAATTAGGATGATATCGACTCTTGCAACGAAGACTATAGTAAGTTGAAAAACGGGGATTTTGAATTGCTGTATCTATTTTGCGTATTTTGAATAGAACTTTTACACTAAAAAATATAGTATCTCCATATAAAGCATTTCTCGTTGCTTACGATGTAGATTTCGATATATTTTTTTTCCAGCGTCACAAAAGTAGTAATTTTTGAGACGTGATTAATGATAAAAAAAACGTTATTTTGACGCCTAGGCATAAAAGTAAAGCACTTTTATAGCTGAGCACAAAAATACAAAAATATTTTTGTCCACGGCCACTAAATAATAAATCAATATTCTATTTCCTAGCTGAAGGAATTTGGTGCCCATATTTGTAATAGTGTGAACTGTAATAGTGTGAACTGTACACCACCAGAGATAGCAGAGGCGGCCAAATTAACAAGTCTTGGATTGCTACCCCAAAAGTCTAAGGATCATTACATGTCTGCCTATAAAAACTTTCTAGACTGGAGGATTGCTAAAGGCATAAATCCGTTTTCCGAATCCGTGTTATTAGTATATTTAGTTGCCATTGTAACGGAACAAAAATCAATCTCCTGATTGACTAAAGAATGTTGGTACGATATTTTCATGCAAAGAACTTGAAATAATATCAATGAAATTCAAATACATATATAACTTTAAATAAAACACAAATTACCAACTTTAGTTACACAAAACAACAAGAAGTCAGATGCTGGTACTCCAATTTATCGTTCTCCAACAACTGTACTCAACTAAAGTTGGTAGAAGTATGTTTTATTGCAAAAAACTTGAAGCAGCATCAATAAAATTCAAATACATATATAACGATAAATAAAATACAAATTAGCAACTTTAGTAACACAAAACAACAAAAAGTCAGCTGCTGGTGGTACGATCTATCATTTTTCAAAAAATTTATTTTACTAAAGGTGGTAGAAAAAAGTACAAGTATGTCGTAAAACACATCTAATAATAAACTTCCCAAATATTTTAAAATAGAATAGTTCGAGATGACTGCGACTCTCGATGCATAGCAACTGATGAAATTGACGTTTTTATTATCTTTTAGTTAATTTTGCCGTTTAAAATTGCCAAATTTTAAGTAGGTAGTGACATTTTACCCTAAAACATGAATACAAAAATTAATAATAAGATTAACATTAAAAATACAAATTCAAACACCCCTCATAATTATTATAATGGCCGTGGACATGTATAGTATTCAACTCGCAATTTATAGCCATTATTCACTCGGGTGACTTGCGCCCCTCGCCTACGGCTCGTGATGCAAACGTCACCCTGCGTGAATAATGGCTAGCATAAATTGCTCGTTTTATCTATATATACTGTTATATAATTTTATATACTATTATATAATTTTCAAAGTTTCAAATTGTTTAAAAAATTATTTGTGACGTTTGAAAAAAAATAGCGTGTTCTATTCGGAGTAAAAATGACTTTTTGTGTCTCGCGTGTAATGTCAACGTACAACCTCGCCAAAACAATTATCATTTCATCAATAAAACAATCTTTTTTAATAATAATATTACTATTTTAATAATATAGAACCTAGAGTAGTATATTTCCTTCATTCTTAAGCGATATTTTATATTGCCTAGGAATTTTATCACCAATGCACCCTTTAGTATAATTCCTAGAAAATCAAATCTTAAGATTAATACATGAGATGTGTAAATATTTGTTCATTCAACCAGTTGAGAGGTCGAGTTGTAGCAAACTGATGGTAATAGAATAGTAAAAATATAGATACTTCAAGTTGCAAGTTTAATGATAAAAACAAGCCAAATGCCAAAGCAAGAGTAATGATATATAAAACAACCTCCGAGTTCCCAAAAAAGAGTACGTCTGGCAAAAGAGTACGACAGGAGAGGCGATATCCCCAAAGCTGTTTACATCAACATTAGAAGAAATCTTTCGTCAACTGGACTGGACTAACAAAGGATTAAAATAGATGGAGAATATCTTAACCATCGAAGATTCGCTGATGACACAGTCCTAATTGCTAATGATATTCCTGAAGAACTACAAGCATAAATTAATGAACTAAATACAGCCAGCAATAAATTGGGTCTCAAAATGAATTTAGACACTTAAAACGGACATTCTAAGGAAACTGCAGGTCGCACAACGCTCAATGGAACCAAATATTCTCGGAATAACCAAGAAAGACCGTAAAAGGATAGAGTGGATACGACAAAAGACCCAGGTAATAGATGTCATCCACAGAATCAAATCCCTCAAGTGGCAATGAGCAGGACACCTGGCAAGAAGGACAGAAAACAGTAGGACCACAAAAAATACAGCATGGCGCCCACGAGGAATCAAGAGACCCAGAGGAAGACTAAACTTGAGATGGGACCATGATATAAGGAAATTAGCAGGGATAAATTGGGCCCGCATAGCCAACAATAGACAACAATGGGCCCAACTACAAAGAGAGTATCTAAATTTGTGAGGGAAGCTACACCATAATTGGAAATGGTTGAATAAGCTGAAAATGAGGATGATAAGTGACCCGTGATCCGTGATAATTGATAAATACTCTAAGTAGTAGTACTACTACTACTGCAATTACTCGCTGACGAGTATTTGACACGCATCAGAAGATGGTTAAGTAAGGCGTTTCCTGTCATGAGTTTTTCTGATGTGTCTGAAAAGCCCGATACGTGATGTTATCTCTCTTCCGCACTTCGGACATTCAAAAATCTCATTACTTTGTTGCCTCTTTACTTTTTGGTTGTCGTTATTAATAGAATTTACAATTCTCCTCCATTGCGTTCTATTTTGCGCTGCTTCCTCCCACTTATGCTGCATACTTATCCTATATCTTTAAGTTTTTATGAAAAACATCCTTGTATCTTTTGAGTTGTCTACCCGGTTTCCTCTTACCCTCTACAAGTTCACCGTAAATAAGAGATTTCGGTAGGCGGTTTTCTTGCATCCTGCATACGTGGCCAGCCCATCTTAAGCGAGATTTAGTAATCATGACTTCAGCGCTTTTGCAGCTTGCTTTTTCAAGAACTGATGCGTTTGAGACATGGTGATACCATTTGATTCTTAACAGTTGTCTAAGGTATCTCTGTTGCAACTTGTTTAATGCGCTCGTATGCCGGCGGTACGGCACCCAGGTTTCGCTTTCATATAACATGGTGGGGATTATTACTGCTCGATACACTGCAAGTTTCGCTTTTGTGCTCAAGTCTTGATTGTAGAAAATCCTGTCTTTTAATTCCCAGAATGCTCTTGAGGCGCTTCTAATTCTGTGCTGAATTTCATAGTCGATATTTGCCTTTACCGAAATCAAACTGCCGAGGTAATTAAATTCCGATACATATTCCAATAGTTCTTCTCCGATTTTTATAGCGCTGTTATGATTTTCCGGGGGAGTACACATGATTTTAGTTTTATCGATGTTCAGTTTAAGGCCCAAAGTCTCGTATGCCCAGGTATATGTGTTCAGCATTTCCTGTAATTGCTGTAACGTATTTGCAACTAGAGCGCCGTCATCAGCGTATTGGAGATCTGTGATGAATTTTATACGAGTTTTTGCCCTGAGTCTTTTTATGCTGAAGTAGCATAAGTAGCTACAATTAATGGCTATAAGTAGTAACAGTAATCAAAATAATCGTATGGTTTTTAATTCGTTACTTCGGATATCGATGAGTAACGAGTAGTTACTTTTTTCAACACCTCTATTCGCCACTTTAACCAACCAACCCAGCAGCATAATAAAACAAGGAAAATTCTAAAGAAATATATATGCCATAATTTTATGAGAAAATTACAGGAATTCTTTTAGTAGATGGAGAAGAACGTTAGCTAGACTCGAGTCCCACTCCAGAGTAATTTATATCAGACCTTACACTTTTTTATGAGCCCCTCGATTTGTGTACCTACTAACGAGGACATGGCAACGCCGAATGATGGACCGCCGTCGGACATCGGACATCGGCCAGTCCTTTTACTGTTAACACTCGCCGTCTATGGAATCTTAATGAGTCGCCGATTGAAGTCACTACGTTCATACCGGCTTTTTTGTCTCTGGGCGACTCCGATTTATCGGCTTTTCTCTCTTACTTTCGTCGGTGTCTGGCCCAAGGACGACGTCGTCGGGCCGGATTTTGGGGCACGCGATTAATAGGGCCATCGGTTTTTATTATCTGAAGCAAGGTAATAGAAAAGCTCATTTTTTCCAAATTAATTATTGATTACCTTTAAGCTTATAACTACAGGAAAAAATAAAAAATCTCCAAATATCCTTATGGATTAAAAGTTAGCTGTCTAGTTAGAAAAAAAATGAGTTTTTATTTTTTTTCAAATTGTTCCACCACTTCAAAAAATTCTAAAAATCTCATGTAATAAATATAATAATAAAGACATTTTCTGACGATTTTTAATAAGTTGCAACAGAACGTTCACAAATTTCACAAACGTTAAAAAAATTAACATTTTAATTTTCTTTCCTCCGCAAAATAAAACACTAAATCACCACAATACACCAAAACACTTTTACACTGGACGCGCGTTTCGCTTATCATGTTAGCATCATCAGCAGATGATTAAGACTCAGTCTTAAATATCTCTAGCAGATGACTCAGTCTTAATCATCTGCTGATGATGCTAATATATCATCTGCTGATGATGCTAACATGGTTAGCGAAACGCTGCACAGTGTAACGAAATCGGGAAACGCGGGACATTAGCCCAAAAAACAAAAAAAATAATTCATTAAGTTTTTTATATAGATGGACATCCCAGAGCCCCACCATGTGAGATATTTCTTGAGTTTACCTCTTAGTCGGGGAGTTATGGCGGGTTAAAGTTATGATTTCCTTAATTTACCAAATCTGTACAAAAATTTCATACAATGAAATTTATTATTTTCAGAAGTTTCCTTGTGTTGTTCAATTCCTACAATTTTTTCCGTAAAGAGAGGTCTTTTACCAACAACAAACCTGAAAAAAATGTCCCAATTTTTTTCAAGTCTAATTTCTACATGTTTATTATGACTTTCAAAAAAACGCTTACATTCGCGCAAGGTTATATATACAAAATATAGAGTGAACCTTCTAGTATACTGTTACATATAAATTTCATCCACCTAGATCCGAACCTGGAAGAAAAAAATAAATTTCTTCGGCAATAATTACGTTTTCCATTGATTCGACCGTAGTTTTTATCCGTAATTTTTTGTGCTATAATTTCTTTATTGAAAAAGCTATACGCTTGCTATGAACATACTGAATGCTATTTTAGGGGCGAGGAACCATCCTCACATTGGGGTGGGGGACAGTTTACAACAATTCAGAAAATCTCAATATTGGAGAAAAATTACTCAAGAGAATATTTTTTCAAACCGGCAAAATTTTCTTCGATGTATTTAACACTCCACCCTCAATGCTGCATCACTGTTGGTGCCAAACTATTGAAGATATATTGCACAACTTATTGATATATTCAGACCCTCTACTTTCACATCTGCGATCAAAGCACTCTAAATATAAAAAAATAGACTTGTTTCCGGAAGCGAAAGAGCTCTTGTATATGGATGGAAAAGAAATTGAGAATGATTTTTAAGCATGTTTTATGTAAATGCCTTACATATTATGTTATTTTGGAATAATATACACCCCACATAAATTATCGCATCACTTATTAATTTGGAAATCTGCAAAGTATTCTTAAATTCTCTTGGTTAACAATAATCTCAAAAGTTATTTGCATTAATAGCAATTTGTTAAGGAATGGAAAGTATATCACATAACTCAGGCAGACCTTAGATTTAAGTTTTTCACACAAAAGCGTTTCAAGAATAAATACTATACGAAAGGTGTGTATTATGGTTTCCTTTGTTGAAGTTGAATGCGTTTTTTTTCGCATATTATCATATTATTTAATACTGTTAAATGATATTTGCCACTTGTGTCGTTCCCTTTCAGTTTTGCAGTCTTATCTAATTTATCCCTGATTATTTGAATATTTAGGAATGTTGATTGAGTTTTGACATATTAGCGGGAGATAAATGATTGTTCGACAGTAATTTGATAACGTTTTTGGTCCATAAGAGCTATAAACTCATCGTAAAGTCCTTTTATAAAACTTCGTATTTTTTTTGACCTTCCATTGCGCCTTTTTTTACTCTTTTCGCCCTGTAGCAAAAATGCCTAGTCGTATTATTTAATTTCTCTCAAAAAAATGTCAGCAAGAATAGTGATAATTGAAGAAAATGCCAATGTTCCACTATTTTAGTTTTCGTTACACTGTGCGCTGGTCCAGTGTAAAAATAAAAGTGTTTTGGTGTATTGTGGTGATTTAGTGTTTTATTTTGCTGTGTAACACCCAAAGTTCCAACCCTCAACTATAATTTTCTTTCCTCCTTTAAAAATGGGCTTGTTTAAGAATCATTATATATTTTATCATTTTTTCATGTCTAGAGACTTCTAAGAATTAGAAAACAAATCATCATTAATTAATTTTAAATTTTACTATAAAAGTAAAAATAAAATTAAAAAAAAAACAGTTTTTTTTTGAAAATCTCGAAAACCGTTTGAGTTAAAGAGCTAAAAATTTAGGTGAATTATTTTGATTCAACACCAAATCGATTCCCTGAGTGCGAGTCAAAAAAAACCCGGGGGCAGATTTCCATAATTAATCCGGCTTTACCCTTTTGCATTTTAATATAATAATAATAATAATAAAGTGTCTTTATTGATATATAAATTACATAGTGCAAAAAATATATTTTAATAAATAAGTTGGCGACATTCAGCATAAGTGCTATTCTTCCATTCAACCAACAAAAATTATAACAATAATGATGAAAAAAGTTTAACAAAAAGAAAAGTTCAAGATAATATCACAAATAGAAAATCAACAAGATTTTTACAAAAATTATATTAATATTACATTAAAAGGAAACTTAACTAACTTTTTTACAGAAATTAAGAAGTTTTCTCTAAAAAGTTTCCCCTAGAAAGGCTTTGAGTCGCTTCTTAAAGCAATATATGGATTCAGCCTTCTTTATATCTGTAGGCATGTTATTATAGATATTTATGGCGTTGTATGAAAAACACTTTTCATATTGTACAGTTTTGTGCCTGAGTATCATACAGACCCCTGTAACGAGTATTTAAGACATGAATATCCGAACGTGGTATTAACTTAGCGTACAAATATTCTGCTTTTTTAGACATATTAATTCTATAAACTAAACACGATAAATGATACTTATAGCGCTGTTCAAGATTCAACCATTTTGTGTTTTTAAAGGCATCAGTTATGTGATCAAATTTACGCTAATTGTGAATAAATCTAACACAAGAGTTTTGGATTTTCTGTAGGGTATATTTATTATGAGATGTTAATGCGGACCAATAGAGTGTATCACAGTAGGAAAGCCTGGCTAAAATCAGTGATTCGCACAGCTGATTTTTGATATTAGGATCCAGAATATCTTTATTCAAATAAAGCATTTTTAGTTTCCCTACACTATTCTGAACCAATGAAGAAATATGTCTAGAGTACTGCAAATCTGTATCTAAATATATGCCAAGATTTTTACAATTGTCAGTAAACTCAAGATTAACATTATTTAACTGGATCACAAAGTCATTCCCGTTCTTCAACTCTAACCTATCCTTACCAAACAATAGAATCTTAGTTTTAGTCTCGTATAATTGTAAATTATGTATGTTAGATATCTGATAAATATTATTAAGATCTTCGTTAATCTGTGTGCAAGCCACTGATGCGGCGTCTTTTGAAAAAGTGTAATATAATTGGGTGTCATTCGCATATTGATGGGACCTACAGTAATTCAATTTATATGGAAAATCAGCTGTATATATAGAAAATAAAATAGGTCCAAGAATGCTTCCTTGTGGCACTCCCTGATCAACATTCACCCAGCAAGAAACCTCATCACCAATTCTAACCCTCTGACGTCTATCTTTTAAGTAACTATTAAAAAATGATACCACATCGTCACTAAACCCAAAATAATGAAGTTTTTGAAGTAATATATTATGATGTAAAGCGTCAAATGCCTTGCTGAAGTCGAGCATTATAAAACACGTATCCATCATCGCAAGTTTTGTAAATATCATCAGTGACTTGCAGCAAGGCTGTAGTAGTACCACGGCACATAAAACAATCGGCACGCCAACTTTACTCAGATTCCATTGTTTAAAATTTCTATAAAATTTGACCTTGTCGGCGCCATTATCGTTTCCTAGTCAGGGCCGGATTAAAACGTATCAAAAAATTTCTCAGAAAATACGACAGGGTCGTATTAAAAAATACTGTAATTGACTGAAACTGAATTTTATTTACAATACTTTTGTCCAAACAAATGAATCGTTAACCGCGCATACTTCTCGAAAAGTAAAAATGAAAAAATCAATTAAATATTTCATTGTAGAGAATAGACTATTAAAATTAAAAAACATGCAACTAACAAAAACATGCCAGGAGTTACAAACAAGAATTAAAGAAATACCAATAAAATATTTATTGAACAATATAAAGAGGCTACGTACAAATTATGCCCATCAATGGGCGTAGCAAAATTTTATTAATATTCAAATTTAACAAATTAATAAATCTACAATTTTTTTTGAGAAACTTCTATTTTTTTCATGGCAGGAAACAGTAGGTACCGCATTGTATTTTATACGGTTACAAAGTGAATTGGTAAACATTTTAAATTCAAAGTGAACAGAACACAACCTGTACTTGTGGCCCTTATTTATATCTTCAATCAAGTCTTCTCAGTTAGCTGCAATTGCCCATGTTCTTGCCCTAAAAATGTATTGTTAACTTATTTTCGATATAATCATTTTATTTATTTTTTATAATTATATTTAAATGAATAATATAATGATTTTTAAATTTAATTTTTGAATTTTTTTTTTTTTTTTTTTTTTTTTTTTTAAATTTTATTTACTAAATATTTAACATTAAATCTACTAATATTAAAAGTTTGTTAAGATTTTTAATTAGATCTTTCTATTTACTTGAATGTCCTAATATGTATACTACTGTTTTTTTTTTTTTCACAACTAAAATATGTTAAAAATAATTAATCACATATATACATACCTAATAGGATATCTAGGAAACAGAAAGAAACTTTTTATTGAACAACAAAAATAAACTATTTAAAACAGATTATATTACATAATAATAACAATACTCCCCGTATTTAGCGTTTGACGCCTTGGGAGTAGCAAAGGTACAGCTTGCCATACTAGAGTCGGTATACAAAGGAAGGTAATGTGGCTAGCACTTACGCTTCAACCGCTTATTATTACCTCAGGATTGCGAATCCCAAGTACCATTTAAGGCTGAGTCGACATAGGGAAAATCAAACTATTTTTATTTTAATAAAAAATTGTCGGCTGATGAAATGCCAGGATTCGAACCCGCTACCTTAGCCTGTAGCTCTACGCCACCTGGCACCTATTGGCAACTATATTACATAAGAAACGAAAATAAAAAACTAGAAAACCAAATATATCACATATAATAAACAAAAATAAACAACAAAAACAAAATAAAAAAAAAAAAAAAAAAAAAATCAAAATGAAATGTTTCAAATGCCAGCCGACTCGAATCTGCCGTAACTGTGTGTTGTCGCTGAAAAAACTACGACACTGGTTACTTTCTGTTGATGGAAACGCAAATGGCGGCGTGCGCGAGGATATGCGCGTAGCGTTCCCGCAAAAGCGAGTTAGCCTGCCGTGTGATTTATATGCCGTGGTAGTACTATATCCAGCTCTAAAACCCGACTGGCGTACTTAGGTAAAATTTTAGTGTTTTCAATATACGTTACCATTTGTTCATAAATAATTTTTTCAATAACTTTTGATATTGTCGGAAGCAGGCTTATTGGGCGAAAGTGATTCAGTTCAT
Organism: Sitophilus oryzae; assembly: GCF_002938485.1. Taxonomy (NCBI): domain Eukaryota; kingdom Metazoa; phylum Arthropoda; class Insecta; order Coleoptera; family Curculionidae; genus Sitophilus; species Sitophilus oryzae. The sequence goes on from NW_022146106.1 coordinate 1,798,164, forward strand.
GCGGATTGCTGATCTTAGATTTTTATATTCGATGTAAGAGTTATCTGTCTTTTTAGTTTTAAATTTTTGATATGCCTTCTTTTTAAGTTTAATCATTAATTTTAATTATCAGTAAGCCACGGAGCTGCTTGTTTCGTAATTCTAATGCATTATGCTTATAATGGAAGGAAAAAAACGAAAACTTGAAATATCCTTATGTATTAAAAGTCAGCTGTTTAGCCGTTACCGGTAACTGACTTTCCGGCGAAGGTAGTAGCAGAACTGGTATGGATTATTTTTGAACATTTTGATTTTTATATAAAGGCGCCTGCTCCATCTATCTAAAATATTATCAACGTTACAGTGTTTCCAGATCATTTCAAAAGTACTGGAATTTCTGCTATTTTAAATGGAATACCTATTATATTATTATATTCTTGGAAACTACTTTCGTATCTCATAATATTTCTATATTATATATTGATACTAAAAATTTACAACAAAATTGTTGAATAATAGGTGCTTAAAGATGAATTAAATAAAATGAACTGATTTGGTTTTACATGAGGTTTCACAACTTTTTATAGTAGAAGAATTGTGTTGCCAGACTTTTTTACATTCCATGTTTTTGATGGGATTATTTTATGTTCTGTCAGTTAGGAATGGATTATTGCTTTTTGAATATAATTTAATTGTATATTTATATTTGCTACTTATTTACTCTAATTTGGCGTTATCGTATTTTTATATTATATTTTGTTTTAGTAAGCCGCACAAGAGTTCATTATCAAGAGTGTTGTCTAAGAAAGATTTTTTTTAAAATCTGCTATGAAGGTAAGGTATTTAATATATTAATACCGGACTAAACGGGGGGAGGGGGCGGGAATCGAAAAGAAAAGGCGTTAAGTTTCCTTAGAAATGTCGAGGATCAACGATACATCGAATATTTTTTCAATACTTCTTATATTAATATCACAGTTAATATATTAATTATTAATTATATATTGAGTAGTTGTTATACAGGGTGCTACAAATTCGGCGTACGAGCATTGGTATCAATGGTATCTAACCGTAATAGATACGAACATAGTTCAACTATGATGCCATCTAGACACCAAGATGCCATCAAAAGTTTTAAAAATTTCAGCGATAGCTGATTTTTTGGAAAACTAATTTTTGAAAATCTATTTTATTTTTTCATCGTTACTTTTTAGGAAAATCAAAAAAACTAATTGCACATTATTAGATACTTTATTAGAGCTATCAGATGGTATTTTTAGATTTTTAAATAATCTGATAATTGAGTGAGATCAGAGGCTTAAACAGGGAGATACAGAGCTTTAAACTTATTTTTTTAAATACGGTCCTTCATGTTTATTTCAGTTTGAAAGAACTCGGTCTCTGAATACAATGATACGCCACACTTAATATTTTTCCTTTGTTTCAAAGCATTGGGCATTACTGGACGTCATTTGTAAAAGTACAATAACAATACATTTCAACATTTACAATAAAGAGTAGAAAATGCATTCGGGAGTATAAGAAGAAGATATGTTCAAAGAGCTATAAATAAGATTGAACAAAAAATAAATTTGTGCATTAGGGACAAAAGATTTCAAGAAGATTATACAATGGTTTTAAAATCATAGAAATATTTGGAATACATTTATTAATAAAAATTTATCACTCAAGAAATGATTTTAATTATGTTACATTGTTTGGCTTATTTACATTTAATATTGCTTTAACACGTTCATTAGAAGTATGTAAGCCTTCTTTATCAATTTTATGTCCTAAATACTGTACAGAATCTTGAAAAAATCAACACTTCTCTTTTTTACTTTTTAAATTACAATCCAGTAGCTTCTTTAAAACAATTCCTAGTCTGTTTAAATGTTCTCGATCATTTTTCCCTGTTATCAAATGTCATCTAAGAAACAAACCACACCGGGTATATTAGAAAATAACTGATCCATAATATTTTGAAAATTGTTGAGCGCAAGCGTTCTTACAAGGCACTGCAACTAAAAAGACCTTTATGCGTAGAAATTGTAACTAGTTTTCTTGAATTTTCGTCTAACAAAATTTGTTGATATGCCTCCGACAAATCAATTTTCGAAAATTTTTGTCCGCCTTGTAATTCAGAAAATAAATATTCTATCCGTGGCAGTGCAAGAACTTGGAAGATTCCATCCGCAACCTGGAATGGAAATCTTGTAGTGGTCTAAGACACTCGAAGAAGTTTCTGAGGGCTTATGATCAAGAAAAATCACAGATCTTCCTGGGTCTGAGTAAGAACAATCTTCGGATTGTCACGGGGTTTTTAACAGGACAATGCCCCTCAATGAACACCTCAGTAGATTGAAAACTAAGAAACAACGCCGAATGCAGATTCTGTAAAGATGGTGAAACACCAGTACACCTCATCAGTGAGTGTGCCGAGACGACAACCATCTTTGCCATGAATTTGGTATGACTGATATTGGAGATGGAGAACTAGCCGTCTTAGATACTGGCTTTTGTCCCAGATACTGGCTTTTGTCAAAGCCCTGGGACTGTATGATGAGTTATGATTCAAGAGAGGGGGACACAATGGATCTGTAAGGTCGAAGTGATTAACCCCCCTCCCACTCATTCTAAATTCTAAAATTCTAATTCTATCCGTGGCAAAGGAAACTGTTGACTTTTTAGACACGGATTTAACGTAATTTTAAAATCGCCACATATTCTAATACCGCCATTTTGTTTCAACACCGGAAGGATGGGTGTTGCCCATTCAGAAAAATCAGTGGACACTAAGACTTTATTATCCACCAGCCTTGTAATTTCATTTTCTATTTTTGTTTAAGTAAAGGCACCGGCCTCGCTTGCAAAAATAGGGGTGTTAACGTCTTTTAATTTTAATGTTACCTCAAATTTATTAAATGTTCCACTTGGTTATCAAAATATCTGAACATTTTCTAATTAAATTTGAAACCTCAGATTCTGGACTTATATAATTAAAATTTTCAGTTTCATTTTTAACTAACTTTACTTATGCCCCGAGCTTATACCTAAACCTAACATACTTAAACAATTTCTACCAATTAGTGGAGGACCACCATTGCGTATCACATATGTTTTTAATGAAAATTTTTATTTACAAAAAACACATTTCTAACAAACATAGCTTTCCAAAGGTTTAAATTGAACTCCTACATAGTCAGAAAAAGCTAAATCATTATTTTGTAACTTTTTACCTCTAAAATGTTTGTCAAATAATTTCTCAGAAATTGCAGCATGTGCAAAACCTGTATCAATCTGAAAATTAATAGGAATATTTTCAACTAATAATTTTACATAACTAGGTTTAACATTTCCATTACTATCTATATCAGTATTATCGAAATATTGTAATAAATTTATATCTTTTAACATAAAAATTGATTCTGAATCGCTATTATGAGTTTTATCCTCATATTCTTCGCAATTAAAAAAAATTACTTTTTATGTAAACGCTTGTGACTGGTGGTGCTAAATGTCCCTTTTCTCCGCATTTAAAACATGTACAGTTTTTATGAGCACAGTTTTTTGAAAAATGGTTAGTTCTACCACAAACGAAACACTTACTTGTGGACGGTTGATTTCTTTTTTTATTAAAATCACTCTCACCTCTTCTTTGATGAGGAAATGAATTACTTGTTGGGGTTGTTTTCTTAAAAACCGCACTTTCCTTCCTAGGTCTCGACTTCTGATTTTGCTGATAAAAATTTAGTGGCTCCGACTTGATGAAAACCAGCCCTAAATTTTCTCGAACTTCATGCTCCCTCAAGACACATTCCTTGGACAAAACAAGCTTAACCATCTTCTTGAAATCTGCTTTTGAAGCATCCTCTTCAAACAGTCGATCCATGATTTTGGTATCGTTTATTCCAACCACAAAAATGTCACGCATCACTATATCTAATTCTTGTTGAAAACCACAATTTTTAGCCATACTCTTAACACGAGCTTCCCAGTCTGCGACATTTTCATTTACTTTTCGTTTACTATTGTAAAATTTTAGTCTCTCAGCGAAATATGATTTAACCGGTGATAAATTTGCTATCAACAGTTTTATTAAACTTTCGAAATCCAGTTCCTCTGGCAATTTTGGCACACATAAATTCCGAACAAGTACATACGTATTCTCAGAAAGGGTATTTAAAAAAATCGCCCTCATTCGGTCCTTGTCCGTAATTTTATTCGCGATAAAAAACTGCGAAATCCGTTCTTTAAACACCCAATAAAGTTATATTTGAAGTATTATGGTCAAATGTCTGTAAAGAACCAAGAATTCCTATCACTTCGGCCATTTTGTGAATATTAATTTGAATATCGCACAAAAAAAACGTTAATGTTAATTTAAACACTCTCGATTTTTACTTCGATAACACTTTTCACTTATATCACTCATAAAAATACTGATACAAAAATATCCTCGTCGCCAAATGCTCTGTCCAGTAAATTATTAATTTAAATAATTTAGGAAGAATCAAACAAACACGATGTTGCTCTGAACGTTGTTTATTCTACACTGTACAACTATAAGAAATATTTAACATTCCTATCCTATATACAAAAAAACATAAAAGTTTATTTGGCGATAATTTAAATATATCACAGTAACCCTTTCGAACATGTACAGCATTGTTTCGAACATGTACTAGTTTGTAGAAGTTAATTTATTTATAATAACTAAGATTAATATTAAGCTTTGCATATCATTGTACTCAGAGACCGAGTTCTTTCAAAACTTGAAATAAAACAATGCCGGTCCGTATTTAAAAAAAAAAATTATTTGGCCTCTGTATCTCACAAATTTCAGCTAATTTTTTAAAATCTAAAATACTAACAGATAGCCCTAATAAAGTGGCAATCAGTAATTAGTTTTTGATTTTCTAAAAGTATCGACAGGAAAAAATAAAATTGATTTTCAAAAAAATCGGCTTTTTCCCAAAATCCTCGAAATTTTTTAAACTTTTTGGATGGCATCTTGGTGAACAGCCCAAGGCGCAACTTTGCCCCAATTTAACCATCTTCGTATCTATTACGGTTTCCGAGATACCGATGCTCGTACATCGAATTTGTAGCACCCTGTATATCAGAAATTGTTATAAATTATTATGAAATAATAACCTTTTTGAAAATTTTTAACAATATTTTATTATTTTAACTATATGATTTTTTCTGAATTGCACTTTCTGATCTGTTCATTTCACTATAATACCTGTATTATAACAACCAAATACTGGGTGCATCTCAAAAGTGGCTCACCCCCTATAATTTTTTTATTTTTTCAGATAAAAAAACGAGTTTTGGCATGTTAGTGTATGACATACATTAGGATTGATTGACGCATTCAATTGTTTTTGGTCACTTCCTGTTTCACCGGAAATGACTACAACTTTTGATTTTTAAATAGCACCCTCGGTATTTTTTTATTTTATTCGATAGAAAATTGCATTCTGAACATTCTGAACTTTTGACTTTCTCACTTGATAAAAAATCGTATTTTAAAATTCAATCTAGAGTTGCAATGGCTATGTTAAAAACAATAACTCTTAACCCATTCGACGCCAAACTTTAAAAATTAATTTTTGTAACATTTCTGCCTTTTGTTTAGTTTCTTAAGTCTTGAAAAAAATATTGAAAAAATCACTAATGATATTTGAGAGAACAAAAAAACAAAAAACTGTTCCAAATTTGGAACTTGGCTACATCTAAGTATTGGTAACACTGAATGCAAAATTAATGGAATATAGCAATATTTATTGTTAATTCTTCATTTTTACATACTACATAGAAACAAGTTCATGAAACTGTTTAAAACAATCGAGCTGATGCATATTAATATTACATATGCCGCAACCGAATGTAGTATTTTTTACACACTTTACATCTATTCTGCTTTACGCTATTTGGGAAATGCAGAACCGACAAATTACGAGAAACAGCATCTGGAACAATGTATATGATAAATCCTAATAAGTCAAGGGTTTTGGAATTTCTTACAAATTCCTCAGCACTAGGTTGCCCTTTTTCTTCGCATCTTCGGAAATTCTGTATAAAATCCATGCATTGATTTTGTCTGACAGTGCCAGTGCATCCGAAATCCATGTTGCTTAACTTTTGTATCAATGGTAGTCCAGTGAAAAAGTTGTCAATAAAGAAATTGAATTTTCGGTCCGGAAGGCTCTCTTTCAGTTTATCTGCGAAAGTTCCCACAACAGATGCCCCTGCCCCAAGATGGCTATCTCCTAGCACCGTTCCTTTTCCTTGATATGGTTCAGTTTTTTTTACTAGATATCCATTTGACACATCCTGTGACCAAAATTTGAAACCATATCTAAACCATAGGCTTCCCTTGAATTCTCTGCTTGCAGCTATGGTGACTATAGTACGGCACCATCGATTCATCGACGGCTATTGGGGTATTCTCAGCAAGTGGCGTATATTTCATAAATACCGTGTTTAGGTGTCTGATGAGCGGTCTTACTTTAGCAAACTTGTCATTTGGTGGTAGCTCGGCGTTGTTGGTAAAATAAAAAGTACAATGCAGTAGATGTAGCCATGTTCCATTATTCGGAAAGTTCCAATATTCGTTCCATTATTCGAACAAAAAGGAAGATTGAGAGATAAAAATAATAACACAATATTTATTCTGTTTAGACTTATTCGTGGTCTAGATGTGAATACTCCTTTAAACACAATGAAACCAAATATTTAATGTCACGCTGCAGGGTATCCAGCTATGTAAATTTAGTATTAGCGTCCTTGTAGAAATTTCAGTTTAACTAAGCTCCATTATGTACTGCTGCAAGCTAACGTCAAAAGTTCATGATCAACATGTGTTTTGGTTGTCCCTGAATATACGTTATAATAGAAATGTAACATAACTGACCCTATCTAGCAGACAGTAACAAAAACAAGAGATGCTCCAATTTTTGAACACTTCGAATAGGTTAATCAAGGAGTCTTGGAAAAATAGATTTGATCGTGTAATGCTTTTAGTGTCTTGTCCTGGCCAGTTAGAAAATGCTCAAATCGTATTTTTAATTATATCTCAATTTTTTCAAATGGGAAGGTGGCTCATTAGCATATTTGGAAAAAGCATTTTTTTACGAATAATTTGATACCACACACTTGGTATTTCGAATCAAATTCTCGTTACGGACCGCAAGTTATAGTTTCAAATAAACCAGGAAGTGTCAAAAGTTGACATATGATATGTCATTCTGTTGAGAGTCTCATTCTCTATCGAATAAAGTAAAAAAATACCGAGGGTGCCATTTAAAAATCAAAAGTTGTAGTCATTTCCGGTGAAACAGGAAGTAACCGAAAACAATTGAATACGCCAATCAATCCTAATTTATGTCATATACTAACATACAAAATCTCGTTTTCCTACCTAAAAAGATACAAAAGTTATAGGGATGAGCCGCTTTTGAGACGCACCCGGTATAATATATGGATCCATTACTCTGGCCACTAATATGACCATTAAGATTAAGAAATATCCTGCAATATCCATTTTTGTCCCAACCTAAGTATTTAGTAATTTTTAAATTATGCAATATTTCATCGAACCCGAACGCATAAAAGCAATTTGTGTGATAATTAACCACTAAAAATGCACAAAAACGATTTATACCGGCCATAAAAGCATCGGTAACGCACAAATTGAGTCACAAAAACTGGTAAATGCATTGTATAAGCCCGGCGTGATTTGCGTCTTGGCATCCAGTTAAACTGTCCCGAGGAAAATTTACAATTACATTGGACATTTATTTCGTACCGTAATATAGTACCTGAGGTGTCCGAGAAGATTTATTCTACTTTATACCACTTGCATCGGCGACACACAAACCTGTACCTGTACAAGAACTAGCCGTAAAGATTGAGGGCTGGTACCTAGGTAATTCACAGTACACTGAATTAGGAGTTTTTATGAGGTTCGGTTGTTGTTACTGCTTCTATGCAATTATGTTTTTAGTGTCAGTTTGAAAATTGCCACTTACTTTTTCATCACTCCTCTCTCAATTTTATACAGGGTGGCGCAACTCATTCGCCTCGGTTGATTATACGAAAACGGAAAGACGTAGAAACAAAATATTTTATGGGTATATGCAGAGAGGCAATATGCAAAATTTAAAATTATTGTCAAATGTACCTACAATCTGACAACCCAATGAAGGGAGGTCGAAAGAATGCGAGCAAAAAACTTCCTTGCATTTTACGATGTTGTCACAATTTTCTCGTAATAATCCTAATTTATTTTGTATAGACTAGAAGTACAAATTTTAAATTTCTATTTCATTACTTAACCTTATGAATTTTCTCAGTAGTATTGTCCTCTGGGATTTGCTATTTTATTTACATGGGGAAATGCAGAATAAAATGACTATTACCACTTATTTTTTAAAAAAACTATTTCAAATATACCTGCTGCAAAATAGAACCGGCAAAAGCGCTGCCTCGGGCGATTTTTCCAGAGTGAGAGGATGAGAGATTAAGGCTGATTCATGGTACACCGGGCCGTACCCGAGCCGGGCACGTTCCGTAAAGTAGACACCGAGCCACGTCCGGGCCTTCAATATATGCTACACCGAGTGGACAACGGGGATCATGTCCGTGCCGATTATATTCTAGAAAACAGTGTTGCCGCAGTGGTACATTTGTACCAAATTTGATACTTTTAATTCTATTTGGTACAGTGGTACTACATTTTCAAATCCAGGATGATTTGAAAATGAATAGATATTTAATAATTATTGTCGTTGATATTGCATTAAACGCGCTTTATCGATACCATTCGAGAAAATCCGCATTAATTAACGACGTATTATAAACGTTGTAATGTCTATAGCGTTGCCTATATTAAATAACCCGAAGAAAAAACTTGAAAATTTACTGTTTCTAACATGCTTCTATATTTGCGTTTTTTTTTAATAAAATTTAAGTTTTCCAAGTATTGTGTGTAGTATTAGAATTACTTAGATTTCTTCAACCTAGACATACTTATAATTGGGTTTTCTGAATTTCTATTTCATGTTTTTCGTCTCGATTTGTGTCTTTCTCCAGGAAGTTTTTTTATGTAGAAATTTATGAAGAAATTCACAGCGACCAAACCGGTTAAAGTCATTTGCAGATGTATTTTGTTGTGCTTTAAAAAATTGTACCAAAGTGGTACATTTTTAGTTTATAATGTGGTACGCGCTAAAAGTTGGGTGCGACAACACTGCTAGAAAACAGTCGCTATAGGCCCGTAGACGAACGAAGTATTTAGCCCGGGCGACTCATTTATGTTTGCCGCAACGGGGCCGGACCGTAGCGGATCCGAGGAAAAATGTACACCGACATTTCTCGGACGGGGCACGGACGCGTTCCGGCGCAGCTCGGCCCGTGCTCGGCTTAGCATGAATGCATAAGTATAAATAACATTTGACAATGTTTGGCCGTGCCTTCACCGTCGCACGGCCCCGGCCCGTCACGGTGTACCATGAATCAGCCTATATGCTACACCGAGTGGACAACGGGGATCATGTCCGTGCCGATTATATTCTAGAAAACAGTGTTGCCGCAGTGGTACATTTGTACCAAATTTGATACTTTTAATTCTATTTGGTACAGTGGTACTACATTTTCAAATCCAGGATGATTTGGTACAATAATTATTTCCCACGCGCACCGAAAATGAATAGATATTTAATAATTATTGTCGTTGATATTGCATTAAACGCGCTTATCGATACCATTCGGAGACAATCCGCATTAATTAACGACGTATTATAAACGTTGTAATGTCTATAGCGTTGCCTATATTAAATAACCCGAAGAAAAAAACTTGAAAATTTACTGTTTCTAACATGCTTCTATATTTGCGTTTTTTTTTTAATAAAATTTAAGTTTTCCAAGTATTGTGTGTAGTATTAGAATTACTTAGATTTCTTCAACCTAGACATACTTATAATTGGGTTTTCTGAATTTCTATTTCATGTTTTTCGTCTCGATTTGTGTCTTTCTCCAGGAAGTTTTTTTATGTAGAAATTTATGAAGAAATTCACAGCGACCAAACCGGTTAAAGTCATTTGCAGATGTATTTTGTTGTGCTTTAAAAAATTGTACCAAAGTGGTACATTTTTAGTTTATAATGGTACGCGCTAAAAGTTGGGTGCGACAACACTGCTAGAAAACAGTCGCTATAGGCCCGTAGACGAACGAAGTATTTAGCCTTAGCCCGGGCGACTCATTTGGCGTTTGCCGCAACGGGCCGGACCGTAGCGGATCCGAGGAAAAATGTACACCGACATTTCTCGGACGGGGCACGACGCGTTCCGGCGAAGCTCGGCCCGTGCTCGGCTTAGCATGAATGCATAAGTATAAATAACATTTGACAATGTTTGGCCGTGCCTTCACTGTCGCACGGCCCCGGCCCGTCACGGTGTACCATGAATCAGCCTTTATTCCTAGGAGACAAAAAATTAAATTGTGTACCTACCTGAGATCGGAAGCCGTTGCCGAACTTTGGTCACAGGCGTAGGCGGAAAAAGTTCCAACTGTGTTTTTTAATTAGTAATAGTTGTTTGGTTTGGTTAATTTATAATTCGTTTATTTTGTTACACTTATTAACTGGACTCGTTTTTGGTTGTTTTGTGTAATAAAGTAAGTATTTGCATGGAAAAAAAATGTCATATATAAGTGACACATTTCCTGATACATTTATATTTGTAGGGTTTTAGCAATCCTTAAACCTTAAATAGTTTTTTTTAAATAATGGAACGAAATATTTTTTTACAAGGAAACCCCTTGCTGGCCAATCTTGGGAAATTATCGCTAATGTATGTAGAGTTTGCGATGTAGAGGCAAGAAACAATGCTTTTAAATTAAAAAGAAAAATTGATTGCGTGTCTCTAAAAAGAAAAATTGATTGCGTGTCTCTATATACTGGGGTTTCTCAAAAAACAGTCCGCAAAATTCATAGAGAAGATGAGGAGCGGCAACGGGAACGTCCAGCTGAGATGCTGTCATCACCACCTAAGAAAAAAACCCGCTTGTCTCTTATGAAAGACTTCGAAGATTTTCCTGTCATTAGACAAACAATAAAAAAGTTTTATTTGGAGCTAAAAGTCGTTCCTACACTTAAAAAATTACTCCTTAAGCTGCGAGAAATAATGAATTTTCCGTATAGTCGCGAAACATTGAGGATGCTATTAAAGGCCAATGGATTCATTTTCGGAAATGCTAAAAAGGATATGCCAAAAAAATGCCAAATGGAAAGACCCACGATTCTTCATTGGCGGTATAAATATATAAAGTCAATTCGGAAATACAGAGAAGAAGGACGTGACATAATTTACATTGACGAGACATGGCTGGATAATGATTTAACTTTTAGAAAATGTTGGCAAAGTAACGACGTTTTTGGAATAGTTAATAATATTAGGGCAAGTGGTAAATTTTGCAACCAGTTTAATTTAATTTATTTATCTGATTATGACCATAAGAGTTTTATTTCTGTTTTTGGTAAAGTGAGGTCCATTAAGACTGCAACAAAGGGGATTTTTATCAAACAATAATAACTCAACTTATTGCAAGTTAATAAAACATATCAAGAATAAAGAATAGAGACATAAAAATAATACATTGCTTAAAATAAAAAAATAAGCGAATCAAGTCGTATAATTTTTTTTTAATCAGCTACACCTAGGTATACAAAATTTTATCCCGCATTTTGAAGAGAAAATCCAGAAATAAAAAATATAAACGTAATCAACATCGAAAATACATTTTGGGAGGTTGACCAGTACATGGAAGAAGTGGAACCTCTAATTATTCAAACTGATAATGACAGCAGTGATGATGATTCCGACACCGACACTGATGATGAAAGTGATAAAGAAAATTAGACTCTTATATGTACAGGGTGTTTCATAGACCTAGTATTTGTTTTTTGTTTTTTATTTAATAGTTAAGTACTTACATTACCAAAGGGACATTTATAATTTAGAGTTTAGGTTTCGACCGTTCATAGTTTATTATAATACTTTTAATATTATTTATTTATTTCCAAGTGTTTTGAGTTTTTTTACCTATTTGTTTTTTATTAGATAAGTACCATTTGAAGTTTAAGACTCAGTTTAAAAAATACCAAAAATACCACAGCGTTCTTAGTTTATACCTAATATTATATTAAGTATATCTATTATTATCTAAGTAAATAATTACCAAAATTTGTATTTACTTCCAATGTACTTATTAAAACTGATTAATATTTTTAATAATAATCTGATTAAAATAAATTTGCACGCCTATGACATGACTAGATTTTTTACACGCTTCCCCTCTGCTGCCTCAGACGTCGTTGCCCTTCATTCAGTTGTCGCACTGTACAGGGTGTGTCAGAACTAAGATCTATACTAAAGTTGTGTTTTTTCTTATGGAACACCCTGTATTTTTTTGGTTTAATAGGTTTAAATGCTTTGGTTTATTAGATATTTAAAGATATTTAAATATGTATGGTGTAATAAAAAAGTTTGTCAACACTCTGTACATTACTTTTCAGAGTTAATTCTTGTGCTGACTTTGAAGCCAGAGAAATAAACTTTACTAAAAAATGTTATTGCTTCTTTAAATGTATACAGGGGTATCAAAAATTGCTGGGCTATTTTAAATATTTATTTTACATAAAAACTTCGTTATTTAAAATACATTATGTATTTTTTAAAACACGTCGAAAACACTTCGTCAAATCTGAATGCTCTTTCAAACAATATTAGGGTTTTCTATACCTATCTGGCTCAGATTTTGAATAAAAACCGATTTTTCAATAAAATGGTAATCAAGATGGCTGGTGTCGCCATGGAAATTGGCTAGTGACAGTAAGGAGCTATTTTCAAAATCGACATTACTTGATGGACTTTATTTAAATTTAAAACAGTTAACTTTTATTTAGTTTACCTACAATAGTTTAATAAGTAAGTATTTATTATTTTATCAAGAAAAATAAAGAAGTAGTTCTTTGATTTATATTACGATGACTTATAGCAAAGATAATTCTACTACGAATAGGTAACCCACGTAAATGGGATGGCTGGAACCGGCCAAAAGACATCAATGCACACGTAAACTTTAATATTTCGTGCGGAAACCCTCGTGAACGAGACGCGGCGTTGCCAATAACTGTATTTTAGAAGACATCTATATAGAAAATTATATTGAATTTTGAATTTATCTTTAGAATTTTTTTGGAAATTTGATACAAGTTAACTTGAAATAAAAAAAACTAAAACTAAACATATTTTAATAGATAACACTCATTTTTACAAAAAGCTACATAACAACATTTGACAATCAAAGAAACAAAATAAAAATTTGTCAAGTCAAATCTAATCAGTGGCGTACATGATGTTTTAAGAAAATATTCCAGTGATAACCCATATGCACGTCCCTGGTGAATATGTCCGCACTTTTTTGGCTTTAAAATATGTCGCATTTATAGTAAATTTAACCCTGAAAATTTTATTCAAAATGCCAAAAAGTACGCGGAAAGAAATAATATAAGAAAATTATAATAAATCGAAAAAATATTAAGACTTTAACACCCTGTAGCTACGAAACAAAGCGGAATTGGACCTATGTTGATATGAAAAATTAATCTTATTTTTACGTGAGAAGTCTCCTCACGAGAGACGGCACATGTTTTTTGAAACACCCTGTATAAATACACTTTAAATATACTGGGTGTCTCCTTTAAAAAAAATAGTTCATACCAATAAGGGTGACATTTTGCAACTTATGACATTATTGATTATAATAAACAATAAAACTTGACTAAAGACCCTAAAATTTGTTTTTTAACGAATGTTCTATGCAAAAATAGAAAAGTTATAGCCTGGCAAAAATGGGACAAAATAAAATTCTAATACTGTACAGAGTGGGTCAAATTCGACGCTTTTAAATGGAAACACCCTTTTATATAGGAGATAGACGAAAACTAATATCGGTGTCTGGAGCTCAATTTTTGTCAAAAACATGATGGTGAAAACCGCATATATCTGTTACCGTTTGGTTTGGTTTGTAGAATTTAATGGTTTAAGTATAATTTTTTTAAAATTAATAAGTTAAGAATTATCAACAGAAAATTTGATTTTTTATATAGGACACTCTGTATATTTTTAATTTATTGAAAAAAATTTAAAATTACCTTTCCAAAAATATAACACGCTTGATATTTTGCTCGATTCCTCTTCGAGATATAGAGTATATAAAAAATCGTCCGCTTTAAATAAGTAGGCTTTGAACGGCACCGGCTGTAATGCAAAAAAATTCTAGCTGTGAGAATCAATTAAAACAAAAATAATGTTTGCTACGAGAGATGCAGAATTCTATAACAATTTAAAATATATTTAACCAACATCACAACACATTTAAACTATATCTAATAACAATAAAAATAAATAGCAAACCAAGATATGAGATTTGCTACAGGTTTTCGACATATCGACCGTTTTCTGTTATGGACAGACGGGGCAGTTTTTGAACATTTCTCGCGGAATTCATTAACTCAGTGGGGGTGAAAGATACCCTCTCATAACTGCTCAGTATTTCTAATTCTTGTCTAGATTATACGGAAGAATAAGGAACCTTTATTCTTCCGCAAATATATCCATAGGATTAGATCCATGGGCACTCAGGCGGCCAACGGCTGGGATCTTGGTTAGCTATTCAATTATTCTTGAAATTGGCTGCAAAAATTTGCTGATAACTTCAGCGTTCAGAGGTGGTGCATCGTCTTGCTGGAAAAATATGTATTCGAGTTCCATTAAGGGCATATTATCAATAAGGGGTCCAAAGCCTATAGTTAAAAGTGGCGAACTTTTAAAAATTCTGTATTTTGAAGGGGATTATAACAAAATATCAAATGTGCTATATTTGAAAGGTAATTTTAAACTCTTTTCAGTTAATTAAAAATATAGAGGGTGTCCCAAATAAAAAATCTGTTGATAACTATTAAATTATTAATTTAAAAAAAAAATATACTTAAACCATTAAATTCTACTTAAAAAGGTGCTTTGGAAATGTTTTCATAGAAATACAAAATTTTCCATAGTAAAAAAGTTACAGCGATTTGTTAAAAATGCACATTTTTGAAAAACACCCCGTAACTCCGAAACGGTAACAGATATTGATGTGCGGTTTTCACCATCATGTTTTTGATGAAAATTGAGCTCCAGACACCGATATTAGTGTTCGTCTATCTCCTATAGAAAAGGGTGTTTCCATTTAGAAGCGTCGAATTTGACCCACCCTGTACATTATTTACATCAGACAACAAGTAATTACCGGTTAAGTTAGGTATCTAAAAACGAAATCTACAATTATTCTAAAATTTATGCTAACAAATTAAATAATTTTATTTTACTTAACAAATCACAAATAAGACAATCTAATTTTTCATAATAAACCAGATTTGGCGGTAACAGTGTAAATAGTAAAAAGGGAATTTTTTGTAACAAGTAACTAAAATCAATTTTTTTGGGATGAATTGTTTCGCATCCCCAGATGAGGCGGATCTACATTGTAAAGCAGAACCATCACAAAAAGGCCCTAAAATATCTCATTAACGGGCTCAAATGAGCTAGTAAAATTGTTATTTCTGTAGGGTAGATATGCTAAAATTCTACTTATTTTTTAAACTTTTTAGTTTTTGTTTGTCATTTTTTTTAACTTCTTCCGATTTGCAAAATTTGAAGATATTAGTAATAATTAAATAATTCATTAAAAAAAGTTTGTGTGGGTAGCATGTTTTTTCCTTACTACCTAACCAAATCGAAATCTCACTTTTCGCAATAATTTTCCTTTTTATTTTAAGACCTAAATATTCTTGTTCTTTATATTCATTAAAATATTTTTTCGACAAAATAAACATCTTTTGGACTATAAGTCCGAAATTTCTGTACATGGCACAATTAGGAAAAGTCAGTCCACCTCATAATTTTTGTTCAGTAAAAAGTTTTTTTTTGGATCAAGTTGATGAGCAATAAGGTCTTGGTTGTGAAATTTTGAACTGCACTCTAAACAATTAAACTTATCTTGCATTTCTTTAGAAGATATCCAGCATAATATTCAGTCACGCCTCTACTTACCCGAATTTAAAATCCAACGTTCGCATATACTTCGATTTTTATAAGGGAACCTAAACATTTTTAAATTAGCATTGTCCCTCCTTGATAGTCTGCAATTGTAATATTGACATGATGATACATTGTCCGACATATTTTTAAAACACGGAAACTTAAATCAAAATATAATAATTCAAAATAATAAAGCAAAATCCACAATTCAAAATATAAAAAAATGAGCACACCACGAAGCCTTCACAACGAGGTGCGGGGGAATACGGAAGGCTTTGATGATCGCCGTCGGGCCGCCGCGTGTGCCGGTAGCATTTGGCGTACGATTTGGCAACATAGACAAGGAAGGAATCGCTTTTTAACGTTGCGGCGCCACGATGGATCCCGGCTCAAAAAGCCGGGCTCCTTTTTGGTTCCAAAAATTTTACACGGGATGGGTTTTCTATTGTGTTAACTATAATATTCTTTGCTTATAGATATATTGGATTATCTATAAAAGAACCAATTAAGGCAAATTCATTTTCTTTACTTCCAACTACAGGTTTCTGCCTAATAGGTTTTTCACATACCACACTATCAGCTCTCCGAAATAGGAAAGGTAGTATTTCAAAAAAACTCTTCTCAAGAAAATGTCTATTTGGATATCTTTGAGCATAAACCCTTCAGGCCAATAAGCAATTTTCCTCACAAAATAAAATCGCTAGTAACACATACATTCCTTCCGCCAGCAGATACTGCTTCATTTTTCTTGATAAAATAATAAATACTTACTTAATTAGCCTTATTGTTGTACGTTGTTTAGAGGAAATAATCTGTTAGAGGAAATAATCTGAAATTACCTGTTGTTTAGAGGAAATATCCTTATTTTTAAATTTCTTTTTCAATGGCACCATACCCCGGATCTTTAGAGTGTCTATATTATAATTATAGTGAAAAATTTCATTTTTGATATCATCGATAGATTAAAATATTCGCAAGACAATGCAAGACAAATATTTTGATCTATCAGTAATTATTTTATTGTTGAATGTTATTTAAGGAATTTTAATAAATGAACCTTGAAATTGAGAATGAAAAAAAAAACAATATAAATATCAACTGGGGCTTACTTTTACAATTTATTATACTAGATATATATGGCCTAACCTGGCCATCCAACCATTATCAGCGAGGACGCTACTCGACATCTTCCGAATTTGGTACAAGGCGAACTGCATCGGTTGTCTCAGTTTTTTTCATTTCATTTCACTTTTTACAGTCACGGGGTACCAATTATCTACATGGTACAGTAATGAGCTCCATATAAGAGGATGATTTATATATTTGTGTAATTCGGGCTTCGAAATGTGAAAAAGGTTTTTCACGATGTGCTGAAAAGGTTGTATTTTTATTATAATAATTATGGACATGACATACAATGGCCTAATGTTTTTCTTACTATTATTTTTTAAACATTATTTATTTAAAAAACATATACATCGTTACCTATAACAGTTTATTTTTATTGTATACTATAGAACCTTTTGTTGTTAAAAACGGATTTACTGTTTGTGTACCAAGTGTATCTGCGAGGACCAGTCTCCTACTACCTTGTCACTCAGTAGCTCTGTGGAAGATGTGGCCGCTTCACCTTAAGGTGTGACTAATTCACCTCCATTTCCTTAGTTTGATCTCATTATACACTGGCCTCTAATTAGTTAAACTCCACAAATCCTCATTCCTGATAGTTTGACCAGTATCTTTGTACAATTTTACAGACAACAATATTTAAGACACGCGTTAACTCGTCTTCTACAGTTCGCATGTCGACACTTATTAGGGATTAACATTTCCAGCTACCCTTTATAGTACGAGAGCTAGCAACGTCGGAAAAACAAGTATCTTAAGACGTCTGGCACTTTGATATATCTTTTACTATGCTCTCTAGAACAGCATGCGGCCCGTCTGGCTGCCAGTAAACGGTGCGTTCTCTACTGCGCATTGAAAGAAGATCCTATATTTTTATTAGTCCTTTATATACTAGTACTAGTATTGAATATTAATCGAACATGTCTCCATAGCGCAGTGCGTAGAGTTTCCGACCACGAACCGATGATTCAGAGTTCGAATCCGGGACAGGGCAAAGACTTGTTTATTTTATTTTAGTTTATATTCTGATAGTAAAGTATTAAATATTTGTTTTTTTTTAATTACCAGAATTATTTAATACTTTACTATCAGAATATAAACGAAAATAAAATAAAAAAGTCTTTGACCTGACCCGGATTCGAACTCTGAATCATCGGTTTGTGGTTGGAATAAATAAATAAATAAATAAATGAATGCCTTTATTGTCAAAAAATTTTTCAATTTGTGGACAAAGGTAAACTAACAAACAAGGTAAAAAAAACAAGGTACACAAACAAACAAACAAAAGATAATACAAAACATTATACAAATAATATTGTCAGTCTTATTGTTAGAATAAACATATATAAATGTTTACAATGTCAAAGAACAAAAAAAAATTAAAATAATATTCAAAAATATTTAGCCAGCTTATAGCAAAATATCATTGACCTCTACATAAATTAATTTCGATGTCATTAGTAAATATAGCAATAGCAAACAATAGACCAGTGTTTTCAAGATCAAATTCGATTTTCAATTCAAATATAATTCATTTACGGCGTAGAAAGCCTTGTCTAGTAAATAAGAGTTCAATGCTTTGCGAAATGAAAAAAATGATGTTATGGATTTGATTTCAAATGGCAGGTGATTGTGCATTTTTTTCGAGTTGTATAATATTGAACTTTTAACTAACTCTGAGCGTGGGGTAGGTAGATAAAGATCTTGCTCCGCGTTCCTGAGTGGATAAGTGTGAGATGGCCTTTCTTGAGAAGCTGATACATGTTTACGTATTAGGCAAACGGATTCAAATATAAATAAGGAAGGAAGAGTCAATATTTTTAATTCTCTAAAAAAGCCCCGGCAATGAGTTCTGCTGTTTAGTCCCAGTGAATATCGAACAGCTCTCTTCTGGAGCTTGAAAATGCGGTCAAATTGAGCCGCACAACACGTACCCCAGAATGGAAGGGCATACCTGAGGTGCGACTCAAAAAGTGCATAATAAACAGTTCTAGCCACTGACAAGTTAAGCTCCTTAGAAACAGACCTTAATGCAAAACAGGCAGAGCTCAATTTTTTCGACAAAGCTTCGATATGTATGTCCCATTTCAGAGAATTGTCCACAACAAGCCCTAAGAATTTTACGGATTTTACGACGTCAATGGTGGTGTTGTCAAGTACAAAAGGCTGCAACGAGTTTTTATACGACAAAGCCTTAGTTTTAGAAATGTTGAGACTCAGGAGGTTCGAATCGCACCAGATTTAATGGTGATTAAGTCATTTGATATAATCCTATGAAGTGCCGCGATGTCCTTGTTGCTCCAAGTGAAGCTAGTGTCGTCCGCAAAAAGACATATTTTGCCACTGATGTTTATGTTAGCAATGTCGTTAATAAAAAGAAGAAACAAAATAGGGCCTAGTACTGAGCCTTGTGGTACTCCACATTCTATAGGCTTGCTAGAAGACAACGTGGTATCCACCCTCACAAGTTGACTTCTGTTGCTCAGATACGACTTAAACCATTCGAGAGATGATTCGGGAAACTCTACGCACTGCGCTATGGAGACATATTCGATTTATATTCAATACTAGAATTTATAGGATCTTCTTTCGACGCGCAGTGGTGAACGCAAAGGGTATCGGCAACCAGACGGGCCGCATGCTGTTCCAGAGAGCATAGTAAAAGATATATCAAAGAGCCAGACGTCTTAAAATACTTTCTCAAAAACGTTGCCAGCTCTTATGGTACGTTTAGACTTGAGCACGCACGAGCTAAGCGTGCGCGCTCGGCATTCGTTCGCGCTCTCGGCTCCGTTCAAATTAAAAACTTATTTTTCGACGACCAAGAAATAGTCGAGGCTGCAGTCATTGTTATGCACAGCCTTAATTATTAAAAAGGAGAAAAATCGAAAACATCGTCGCTGGTGGCCAACCCAAATTTTTAGAAATTGATATAATTTACTGCAACAACTTAGTTTCTGAGGAGGGCTATGATCAGTTCAAAAACTTTACAAGAATGACCAGGCCCGACTTTGAATATTTACAAAATTTAATAATACCAAAAATTACGAACAAAAGATACAAATTTTAGAATAGCAATTTCATTAATATCGACATATTCGATATTAATTTTAATTACAAGGTCTTGCCATGCGTTTTTTTTTTATTTTTTTAATAATACAAAGAATGTTTAACATCCCATAATATAGGCAACTTTTCATATTCTTCAATTAATAATAACGAAGATTCATTAATCCACTCCATAATTTTAATAAAGAAAACGAAAAAAAATCACACACGCACGCACGAACGCAGACAAAACAAATTGCCGGTGCAAACTGAGCGTTCGCACACACACAAAATCCCTTTGAGCACGGACCAAAAACCGACACCAGACGGCTCACGTTCGCGGCTGCTCGCGCACAGACAGATTCAGAGTGAGCGTGCGCGCACAGCCGTTTACACTTGAGCATTCGCGAAGGATCAGTGCGTGCGTGCTCAAGTCTAAACGCACCATTAGACTATTATTTTTAACAAGAAATCACCCTTTATATTTTTTACATCTGTTCCGAAACACTCTGTATAATTTTATTTATTTTAAACATATGAAGAATAATCACACAAAACAAACTTAATAACAGCATAATTAGGGCGTATACAGATTGATTCCTAATTGACAGAATACTTTACTCGATCGATACGTTCGTATCTGCAATCTTTAAAAATCGATAAGTAAGTTTATTACTCTCATTACTGCATCGGCTTGATAATTGCCAACCGGCCAGCGAGAGCCGACTCACAAAAATGCAGAATGCAGACGTGGTCGGCCTTGTACCGAATTTAGCGACTTATTTTCAGCGCCCGATTTTCATTTTACATATTTATTGCGTGATTTTTTCCGCACGTTATTTTTGGATTTAACTAGAACGAGAACAGAATTCCTTTTATTACACATTAAGCATATATAACAGGCAGCGTACTTAAAATTTAATTGGAGTAACTTTTGCGCATTCTTTGGATTGTTGCCATAAAATCTATAAGTACTGTAATGAGTTGAAAGAAAATGTAATAGATAAATAATAAAGATCTAAACTAGAAAATGTTCCTTTAATTGAATTTATTTCAGTGTGCTGTTACTAAAATATTTATTTTGTCGGTATTTTTTATATAAATTCGCTAAGCTACGAGCCCTAACAACTATATGTTGGGACAAGGTCTTTTTTTGCAATAAATATAGTAATTTGTTAAAACGACTCAATTTATTTTGTTTATTATTCTACATTCAAACATTACAATATGATCTAGACAATTTTACTATATTTTTAAACTTTGCAAACAAATCACTTTTGATAATAGCTTATTTTGCCAAAATCAAGCCAAATTTGCTGACAACTATATATTGGGACAGCACAACAAGAAATTTGTTTAATACGGAGTTACATCACCTTTCGCCTTAACAACTGCCTGAACTCTTAATGGCATTGTATTTACCAAAGATTGGCACATTTGAGGAGAAAAATTATCCCAAATTTCCTGCAGTTTTGTCCGCAAATCACAAATTGTTCGTTGAGGGTGGTTTCTTAAATATTGCTTCATTTTATGCCACACAATATCTATAACATTGAGGTCCGGACTACTTGCAGGATGGGATAGAACTTTTATATTATTATTACCGAACCAATTTTTAGTTGATTTTGCTGAATGGCACGATGTTCCATCTTGTTGGAAAATATAGTCTTCGTTTGGAAACAATTCTTGAGCACTAGGCAAAAGTGAGGTCTCAAGTATATGTTAATATTTTTGGGCGTTAACAGTGCCATCTATAAAATTCAATTTGCCCAAACCTCTTGCTGACATGCAACCCCAAACCATAATCCCCTTAGGAAATTTAACAATCCTCTTTAAGCAATCTTTATGAAATGCTTCTGCTTTATTTCGTATTATTCGTTTTCGATTATCAAACCTTATTCCAATCATTTTGTGTCCACGATAATTTAGATTTTGCCCAATTGTAGCGATTTTTCTTTTGAATTTCTGTCAGTAGCGGTTTTTCTTTGGCCTAAATAAGAATTTGTATCAATAATCTTCAGGTAATTGATTATCCGCATAAAATAAAGTTTACCTTGTAAAACCCCAGACATCATTTATGGATATATTTTCGGCAACGTTCTCTTGATATATTTAAACCAGTTACAGTATTCCATTTAACTGTTACTTCGCGAAGAGTACTTCTTCTCGCAGACTTGCAAATTTTTACCGAACCGAACCGAACTTTTACCTCTAACGTCTACATTGGCAGATTCGCTCTATTTTTTTATTTTATTAAAGACCGTGGTTTTTGGAAACCTTAAATCATCAGAAATTTTTCGAATTGTTTTTCCCGTACTGTATTGACGAATGATAATTTCGCGTAGTTTTTGATTTGTAGCTTTTCCACGGACCATTACTTTGAATTAAATTAGCAAAATTGAAAATTAAAAAAATTAAAATTACTTACAGTGAATCTCACTACTCAAAGTATCGAGTCACTTACAAGCTGTCAATGCTGAAGTAAACAGTTTGCGACATTTGTGACGTTTATATTAATTACTTAAAAATACTTGTCCCAAGATTTAGTTGTGAGCAAATTTGTCCTTTTATGAACAAAATCCGCTACTGTAAATATGGATTGATTTACAAATTCATAAAAATATTGTCAAGTTGTTTAGGATATATGGCTATGTTTATATTTAAAAAATTAAACATATATTTTTCAGTCATTTTGTTAAAAACCAGGGCAATACTTCCAAAATATGACCTTGCTCCAACATATAGTTGTTAGGGCTCGTATAACTCTATTACCCATCAGAAACAATATTTATTTTTACTAACTCATATATTTAATCCTGATCTCTACTCCCAGAAATCAATAGAAGAATTAAGTTAGTATGGCGTACTTATGGAAGAAACTCAATCACGTTCAAATCTTGAATGCTACTTTATCTAAAGAAGCAAGACCAATGTGTACAGGATGGTCGAAATTGGTCTGTTTTAACAGAGAAAACCTATTTCCTGACTAGATAGAGCAAAACCAACATAGACGTCATGGGCTCGATTTCTGAGAAACGTTTAACGGCGTAAACCGCCTGTTGATATTTTCACTGCCCACTGAGATACGGGATCTTTTTGAATTTTTTACCATTTTGAAAATTGCCCATAACTTTTTTATTTTGCGGAATAATAAAGTTCTGTAAAAACGTTATTAAGCTACTTTTTAGGCACAATCCGGTGGCGTAGTCAGTTTTTTTCTATGCTTGCTCTTTTTGTCAGAAAATATGAAATATATAAATTTTTAAATGGAAATCATAGTTAGCTATGAACTTAAAAAAAATGCTGGGGTTTTACCCTTTCCAATGATCTAAAGTTATGGATATTTATTTCCAAGAATGAGAAAAATATTAGGTTTTTGATCTTTATATCGAAGCAGGCCTTGATTTTGTGTTGACCTATTTGCCTAAATATTTGTTATCACAATCTAATATTCTATATTATTATTTATATGCATTATTACTATTTACGTATGTTATTTATATGCATTATTACTACTTATTACGTACTTTTGAAAAGGTAAATTAACATTCTATATTAGTATTAGTAATTACAATAATAATTGTAATCGATACAATAAACAAAGAATAAAACTAAAAAAAAGTATTTTTTGAGTGACGAATATAGTTTTCTAAAAAAAAATCATCAAAGATGGTCAAACTGAGCACCCCCTTGTTGAATACACAATAAACATCTTTTGCGCACAGAGTTACAACAATTTATTAGGCGAACTGGTGTAATAAGTCCAAAAGCTTGCCTAGTAGCCTTCTGTAATTCTTCTCTCGTCCCAATGGTTCGTCCCTTATATATAAGGCATTTTAATTTCCCCCATAAAAAAAGTCGAAAGAAGTTACATCACAGGACCTAGTAGGCCAAGATTTGAGATCCCTTGTTCCAATCCAATTCTCCCTAAATTCTCCATTTAATAGTGCAGTTGTAACCCTGGCTTTTTAATTGTAAATGGTAATACTAATATAGAATGTTGAAGAATGAATTTACCTTTTCAAAAGTCTTTAATTATGCAGATAAATAATGATAAGGCCCGCTTCGATACAAAGATAAAAAACGTAATATTTCTCTCATTTTTAGACATAAATACACATAACTTTATATCGTTGGAAAGGGTTAAACGCCAGCATTTTTTTAAGTTCATTGCCAACTATGATTTCCATTTAAAAAATTATATTTTTTATTATTTCTGACTAAAAAAGCAAGTATAGAAAAAACTGACTACACCACTGAATTGTGCTTAAAAAAGTGCCTTAAGAACGTTTTTACAGAATTTTATTATTCCGGGAAATACAAAAGTTATGGGCAATTTTCCAAATGGTAAAAAATTTAAAAAGACTCCGTATCTTGGTTGGCAGTGAAAATATGAACAGGCGGTTTAGGCCATTAAAAGTTTCTCAGAAATCGAGCCCATGACATCTATGTCGGTTTTGCTCTATCTAGTCAGGAAATAGGGTTTCTCTGTTAAAACAGACCAATCTCGACCACCCTGTACATCATGACATATGCATGCGAAACCTGGACACTAAAAATCGACATTATAAGGGAATTGCAGGTCGCATAAGGCTCAATGGAAAGAATTATGCTAAAAATAACTAAGGAATACCGTAAAAGAATAGAATTGATACGACAAAAGACCCAGGTAATAGATGTCATCCACAGAATCAAATCCATTAAGGGTAGAACATCTGGCAGAACAAGAAGGACAGACAAGATGGACCACAAAAATTACAGCATGGTACCCAGGAGGATTTAAGAGAGCTAGAAGAAGACCAAACCTGAGATTGAAACCAAACCATGATATTAGGAAATTAGCAGTGATGACTTTGGCCCGCATAGCCAACAATAGATAACAAAGTGCCCCACTACAAAGAGGGTATCTAATATGCGAGAATTATACACATATAATATAATATTATATGTGTATATAAGACATAATTGGAAATGGTTGAATAAGCTGAAAATGATGATGATGATGACATGTGGTTAATCACTGCGATTGGGAGATCCATGATACCTAATGGATCTACTGCGTTTGGTGAGCCTAAACGAAATAATCGCTCATACACACAAAATATCATATTTTATGTTTTTGAGCCATTTTTTGAGAAAATATAAAAAATTGTGGAAGGTATCATGTAAGTTAGTTCCCAGTAGTTGGGACGCAGAAAAAAAAATCGTGGGTGTTTGAGAAGGTTCGAAAGAAGGCAATTATGTTTTTGCGACGTTTCGCGACTTTACTGTCGCTTCTTCAGGCATCAACACATATATTAATCCATATGCCTATAACATATATTAATCCATATGCCTATATGTATAATATATGTTTTGGTGCCTGAAAAAGCGACAATAAAATCGCGAAACGTCGCAAAAACATAATTGTTTCCTTTTGAGCCTTCCCAAACACCCACGATTTTTTTTCTGCATATCATAAGATCAGAAGTTGAACTTTAACCTCCAATAACTTTCAAACGAGTTGATTAAATGAAAATTCACATCAGATCTTTTTTGAAGACCATTCAATTTCGTACAAGAATGTATGTTGATTTTTACAAAACGCTGATTTGTTAGAACGCAATAAAATCCCAAAGAAAAAAAAATGTTTCCCCGTTTTATTTAAATAGGAAACAGAAAATCACGATGAGGCACTTCTCTTAATATTAATATTAAAAGCTCAAAATTTACCAGAATTGTTTTTTCATCATCTTGAATGATATTTGCACGGTAATTAAAAAAAATTAGTTATTTTTTTGGTGTACGCTAATATGTATGTTCTAAAAATTCTATTAATGGTTTGATAATATAGGACCAGTCAAAGCAAATATAACAAGAATTACTTAGAATAACAAGAATAGGACCTGTAATAATCACCTGTATACAAATATAATTTATTGATACGCTACCTAAACAATGTAGAAAATAATAGCTTCAGAAGTATATTGATGATATTTATCTGTTTCCTGTTTTAACTGCGAAATTGGTTTGTTTTTTTAGAGATAGAGTAGGTATTCTTTATCTAAAAGGTATCTGTAGGTATTCTCTATCTTGTCTGAAAATAAATATTTCTTACTTACCCAGATTTCTTCAAATAAGGAATTTATTCCTTTATTCCAAATACGGTATTTAGTAGAAAAGTACTAAAGTTATTTATATATGTACATATCTTTATAAATGAAAGGAAGTATTTAATTATTTTGGAAGAGTACATTCATATTTCAAAATGCCTTCTCTTTATATAACAAACACCGTTCAACATAATTTAATGCAGCTACATGCCGCGCATAAAAAGGAAAATAAAGGAAAAAAGGAATGCAATAAACATTCACAGCTAATTATAATAGTGTACAGGATGCAGCGAATTGGTATTCTTGGCGCATTCCGACTAAGCCTCTACCTTACGCAACAAGTAGCCATTGTATTGTTTCAAAGTGTAGGCTATTATGTTTCAATTGAGCGCGGGTAGTAACAAATCAGATTTTTTAATAATTAAAGAAATAATAAAATAGTTTTTTTTTAATTTAACCAAAAATATTTATTATAACATCATATCTGAATGTTGGTAAGAAAAAAGTGAAAATTAATTCATATGTAATAATCAAAAATTTTTATGACGAAGCTTGCTTTGTACTATAACAAATAAAGAATTCTTATCAATAATTCTTAACAAATATTTTTTGTTTAGTATTATATAAATGGGATTGACTGTCATATAAATGGGATGGACCGTAACATAAATGGAGAATATTTTAGCCATCTAAGATTTGTTGACGACATAGCCCTAATTGCCAATAATCCTGAAGAACTACAAGCAGAAATTCATGATCTAAATATAGCCAGCAATAAAGGGGGTCTTAAAATGAATTTAACAAAAACTAAAGTAAAGTAATGTACAACAAACTAGTGGAAAGAAAAGACATTCTAATAAATAAGTATATTCTAATACTAACTATTCTAATATATCTAATTATCTATCTAACTATTCTATGTATTAATAATTATATATTTGGAACAACTAATACACAGCTCGGGATCTCTACTACCAAAAATCAACAAAAGAATTAATTTAGTATGGAAGACATACGGAAGAAACTCAGTCATATTTAAATATAGAATGCCACTCTTCCTAAAGAAGAAAACATTCGACCAATGTGTACTACCAGTCATGACACTTAAAACAGACACCCACCAAAGTGACGTAGCATCTGACGTGGCACGTAATCTGGCAAGTAACTTGCAAGTTACGTGAAATTGAACAATCGAGTCAATAAGTGTGTCAGCGCACACTGAAGTAGTGCTGTCAGAAATGGATCATTTGTCGTTGTAGGATGGCACGCCACTGTTTCAAAAATAGAACTGGTTCTACTTTTTGCCACGTGCAATTAACACGTTACTCGAATTTGGTAAAAATGAAGGATGATTCGGACTTCAATATACGTTTTGTATCACTGATTGACGCTTTTCTAAGTAGCACATTAAAGGTTTCTTTTTTCATTTTATAAAATGCTTGAAATCTTTCCGGATACCATATTCAATTCCTTAAAAACACTAAATCCACTGTTCCTTTGTCTCTTTTTGCAAAAGGAGTTACCAATAGGGACGCTTTGGATAATTTTGGTTCATATTAATTAGGTTTACAACTGCTAATAAATGCATCCTCTGAGGACGACATGTTTACGCCACTGTCACATCACTTATATGTGGACCTCCTTGAAAATCCATGCAACGCTATTGCCTTATCATTGCCATGTATGTGCAACGTATTATGCTGCGTCACTTTGGTGGCCGCTCTCCCTAAAGAAGGACTAACCAAGAGAGACCGTAAAAGAATAGAGTGGATACGACAAAAAACCCAGGTAATAGATGTCATCCACAGAGTCAAATCCCTCAAATGGCAATGGGAAGGACACCTGGCAAGAAGAACGGAGAACAGATGGACCACAGAAATTACGGCAAGGTACCCATGAGGGACTAAATATGTGAGCGAGGCCACACCAGAATTGAAAATGGTTGAATAAGCTAAAAATGACGATGATGATGATAAAATGTGATTATATTAGACTAAATTTTTCGAGGTGGCTATCAGTCTGATCCACTGCAACCTTTTCAGATCTATTGTGGTCCTCTTCTGACCTTTAGGTTACATTCTCCAGTCCTATCCTTTTCAAAAATAATTTTGGAGACTGAACCCTCCATACAGCTCTCTGTCAAATGTTATTATATCATTACCTTAGTCCGTCAATCTCATTAGCTTTAGATGCCTATTCAGCCTACAATGCCCTGTTAGTAGGCAGAAACACAGCTTCGTCTCTGTTTCTGCCTTTGCCTATCAGGTCTGGTGTCTCTTCCCTGGTAAATGTCTCCACCATTCTTGAAATTTGTTGGCCACCCATCGTCTTGTGGCCATTGGATGACATTATTCTAATAACAAGGGTCCTGGGCCTATGAATGACTTCATTTTAATAACATTTAAGTGGGAATTATAGTGTTCAATTTTAGAGTTAATCTAATTATGAACTTTCAATATTAGGAGTATCAGAAAGATAGTTATAGATCTACTACTTCTATCTGATATTAATGACACGGCAAATTTTTGAAAATTAACTAGAAATGGAACCTTAATATTTTGAATACTTTCTACTAAAGCTGATAGTCTTAACTTTTTTATGTCGATAAATTATCTGTAATTATTTTTATCTGATATTTGTAATTTTGACAATAATTATCTTTAGATCTTTATGGTAGGATGATAGAACAAGATTTCAGTACAACAACATTTTAGAACAAGATTTTTTGTTCCTTTGTTTTTTTATTTTTACTAGAAATTTTGCCATGTTTCTTTTCAAATTTTCTTTTAGGTTTATTTTAGTTTCTATGTAATTAAAAACAATACATTCTTATGTAGCCGATCGGCTGACTATTTGATATATCGGTTACAAATCTGCAACTAAATAGTCGATCGACTAAAAATTGCCTATCAGCGCATATATAGCCTAAGGCAAGTGCAATCAAATAGTCCGCCGATGGGCTCCATAAGAACGTGTTATAACTAATCAAATAGTTGGCCACTAAGAATTGCCATATTAGCGCGTAGCTAAATATTCCAAAACAACTCGTAAGAGGAAGGGTAGAAAAATGCATGGTTCATTTAGAAATATATAATAATTACTTTTTCCAAATATGCAATAATTATTTTGAGTAATGTATATGCATTTAAATTAATTCCACCCAGGAATTCATATACACATACAATAACTTCAAGTAAACTCTCTTTACCACTTTGAAACGCATATAAGTCCAGATGTTGGCTGTTTTGAAACATAATATTTCTGAAAAAGATAATAAATATGAGTTGTTTATACCATTACGTCTATATTCGCACTGGATGTTCTCAATAATTTATCAGAGTTTTCTTGTAGGATGTTAATCCTTAGGCAACCAGTAAACTCATAGAATATGTATTTCTTTTGCATAACCAAAATTGTGACTGTAAATTTTACCCATATATTTTTTTTCTTTTCTTGGGTATGAGGTTTTATAATAAATAAAAAATCGGTAAAAAAACTTTTAAGTTAAACGGTTTTATCTTATGTGCACTGAAAACTAGAAAATAATAATAACAATTAGGTATTTTGAACTTCTAGTTCAGAAATATTTTAGTACTAGGCAGAATAGCTTTTAGGCATATTAGACTAAAATAAAAACGTGGGGCCCATTAACTATTGCTGTAATACTTTCTTCTATACTAAGTGTGGATTGCATCGACTTACTATAATCGTAACTGGAGATTTTGACAATCAATAACCAGCCGTGGCGGCTTCACCAGCGAACGCCGAGCTCATGATCTACCAAAGTATAAAGATATGCTTTGCCATAGGTAGGATTTCAGAGGGGCCCCACGTTTTTATTTTAGTCTAATATGCCTAAAAGCTATTCTGCCTAGTACTAAAATATTTCTGAACTAGAAGTTCAAAATACCTAATTGTTATTATTATTTTCTAGTTTTCAGTGCACATAAGATAAAAGCGTTTACTTAAAAGTTTTTTACCGAGTTTTTATTATTTTAGTCTAATATGCCTAAAAGCTATTCTGCCTAGTATAAAATATTTCTGAACTAGAAGTTCAAAATACTAATTGTTATTATTATTTTCTAATTTTTCAGTGCACTTAAGATAAAACCCTTTAACAAAAGTTTTTTACCGATTTTTTTTATTTTGTTTGTTTTTATTTATTGTTTCCATGTTGTTCCCACGAGTAATGGACATTTTAACGGTCGACCCCCCCCCCAGAGGTCCAGTAGAGGGGCAAGGCTATAATATACAACAAGAGGCGCCCAATCTTGAGGGGAAAACGCTTGCGACATTACATTTTTAGCCGCCCTAATGCCATACAGTCCTCAGCACGTTTTAACCTATTACCTTAACTTGGGTGGTAAAGCTACCGCTAACTACGTAGGTACATCTAATCACCTATTTTTTTTTATCTGTCCTTCTAACGTGACACAATCTTGGACACAACTGTTCTGGACACGACTACTCATGCCCTTACCTAATACGCCATTTTGTAACGACGTCCATCTTGGATTTTAAATTTTGTCATAACCACAGTATTCTACTAGTGTAGCCCTTTCATTTGATACCCATATTGAGGGGGTTGTGGAAAAATATGAAATCCGCCATTTTGTACCGGCGGCCATCTTAGATTTACAATGTTATTGATATTACTATATTGTATTGTCATCGGAACTAAAGGTGTGTACCAAATTTCAGATCAATCTGGCAACAGGAAGGTACTTAAATTTTAACTTCTAATTTTGACCCAAATAAATAAATACCGTACGGGTCGAGCTAAATAAAACCGTTTAATTAAAAGATGGAAACTTTCTTTATGCGACGTTTCGCTCCAACAGAGTGGGCTTTTCAGGCACTTTATTCTAAAAACTTGAAGTCGCCTTACTAGCACCAGTCTGTATAAATGAGTGTAAGTGAGTGTATAGTAGTGTTTAAATTTTACATAATTGTCACTCTA
Organism: Sitophilus oryzae; assembly: GCF_002938485.1. Taxonomy (NCBI): domain Eukaryota; kingdom Metazoa; phylum Arthropoda; class Insecta; order Coleoptera; family Curculionidae; genus Sitophilus; species Sitophilus oryzae. The sequence goes on from NW_022146106.1 coordinate 1,829,525, forward strand.
AATCGCTGTCTATTCAAAACAGATGTCACTTGTCTTGCCATAATTCCATTCATTTTCGATTCATATTCGAATTTTCAGAATGTTGTTACAAATAGTTTCATCTTAAACTAAAATTTTAAGCAATCACAATTGTTTATCTCCATCATTTGCCGGATTAATGATACAGAAAGTACAGTTCAATTACAAACAAAATACATATTATAATAAATGAATTTTTGTGTCTATGGAGACAATAAATCTATGTAATTTTACATTATTTAAAGATAAATTATTATATACAATTTTTATTTATAGATATAAAATTCAGATGCTAATCTATACCACATCTATACTAATATATAAAATCCTTAAGTGACTGACATACTGATTAATCACGATCCTGCTCAAACCACTCAACGTAAGAAGCTCAATTTTGGCATACAGGTTGATTCTAGGGTGTAGAGGTTCGATAAGAAGGGATTTTTCGAAATTCCAGTTCCAAGAGGTTGAAACCATACCCCTCAAATATTACAATATGTTTTATTTAAAAAACGGTCAAGTTTCCGAAAAAACGCTTAAATACGTATATTTTATTTTACATATTTTAAGATTTTTTAAAAATGTATACAGGGTGTTTCGAAAAATCTGGTCATTGATTAATCACGATCCTGCTTAAAGCGCTTGACGTAAAAAGCTGATTTTTGGAAAACAGATTGACTTTAGGGTGTAGAGGTTCGATAAGAAGGGATTTTTCGAAACTCGAATTCTAAAGGGGTGACACTATCCCTCAAATATTAAAATATATTTTATTTAAAAACCGGTGAGTTTTTCGGAAATACTCTTAAACTAAATATAATACTCTTAAACCAAAAATATAAATTTGATAATTTTAAATGATAATATTTGTATGTTAATGGAAATTCTTGCTTTGCTTTATCATCACTAATACAAATGATTAATTCGACGCGAACGAAGTCACTGGTACACGCTAGTACATAATATATGTGGATGCATAGATAATTTCTACAAGTCGAATATTATAATGTGAAATAAACATTATAGTCTGTCCAACGACAAGATCCTTGACAGTGATAGATGTGTCTGTCATTTTAATTTCAAATTAGTTTATTTTATTTTACAAAGAAATAAGTTGGTACAATTGGAACGCATAGCAGGAAATTGATATATCTAAAATTTGACTGACAAACTTCAAAATATTGTGAAAAAAACTGTATAAAACTGAAAAAATCTAATCGAGTTATTTTATTTAACAAAAAACGGTAGGTATGTGTTAATACAAAACAAACAAGAACAAGACACCATATACCAAAAAAATATAAAAAAGAACTAGTTCTTACTTCCAAGCTTCATAAAACTTCCCGCATTTATGATAATATTTATCAATATAACTTATAATATGTACAAATACAAATTTGTAATATTCCGCAGGAACAAATAAAACAACATAAATAAAACAAACTATTTTATTAATAACTTATACACTTACCAAATTTTATACCTTAAAGGTTGATTAATTAACTTTAATCTTAATTATTTCAAACCAGTACTTTTGACATTATTTTTCTGCAGTACTAAAATCCATTATTTACCTATCGTGTGATGTCGATATTTTACAGCTACTCCAGTTTTTAGTATGTGTTTAGTATGGTCCTTCTACCATATACGAGATGCACTTATCTACGACGAGATAGTATACGAACTTTATTGATGGTAACTTTATTGGTGTATAAGACTTTCTGCCTGGGCAGCGAGTATTAACCATAAACTGGTGCTCTGGGTCTACAGTTAATTTTCATTCGATTTTTCCTTCACTTGACTTCAAAAGACACAAAACACACGTAATAACACGAATCAAAATGCATCATCTTCCAAAACGCAGGGTATTTAACAAAAGTTGACACAAAATTATAACCTCTAATTTGGCAAGACTTTGACAAGTGTCAAAAATCTAAAGGCGAGTTCATACGCATCGGCGTCCGTTTGTCGTTCATCGTTCTGTCAAACTAATAAAATTGAAATACGATCTGTCATTTTTGAAATAAACCAATAAAACTGTTTAAAAACAACAAGAAACAACGTATGACGGATTTATATTTAAATCCATCCATAGTTAACTTAAAAATTATTAGAAACTTTTTTTAGTAAAATAAATAGATTGGTATGGGACGTCATCTGCTTTTTTTCTGTCATCGTCTGTCGAAATCTTACCTGAGAAAAAAAACAGAGTATAATATAATATTAAATCAATTCCAAACTGTTCAGATATTTTATGTGCAAGGAAAAACTAAATTTATTTGAATAATTGAGTAGATATTCTTATTTATATTAAAAAAATATATAATTCTACTTATTTTACAAGCGTAGGATAAGATATTGGCTATAAATTCAATAAGTTATTGATACGCTATAGCATAAAGTTTATTACACATATTTTTGCATCTAATTATCGTAGCACTTGTTGGCTAAAGCTATAGTACAAAGACAATAAATTATAAAATTACTAAACAGGTTGTACGAATCAAATAGCACAAAGCTTTTATCTCGGTTTTTAATCTTTCTGGATTATAAAAGAACTACAAGGTGTACCTATCAGCAGTAACAGTTCTTTGGTTTTGCTGAGGAATTGTTGCTACATGATCCGATTTTGAAACAAATGTAGGCACCCTCTTTTTGGAAATACTATGAGAATGGATAACTTTCGTCGGTTTTGGTTTATCTCGGAACACCCAAACAGCCGATTGACCTTTATTTTCGGGTTCATAAGAGTAAATCCAGGATTCATCACCTCTGACAATATACTGCTATTATACAGGGTGGTCCGAAGTGTATTCCGGAAACTTCTGCATCATATTCTGCAGATAAAAATAAGTAAAAAAGTTCGTATAAATGCATGTCCCAAAATGCTTAGTTTCGGAGATACTGGGTGTTGAAGTTTTATTTTTATTTCGATTTTTTCCAAATAATTTCTGAAGTAACGTCAATAAGTTTTGACATGAGAAATTTGATTTCGATGTCAATATGACTCCTATTTGTACGGGGCTCCGCCTACATGTTTTTTAACTTTGTGTCCGTACCTGCATAAAACTACTGAGTGAAAAAATATATCTACATTTCCGTGATTTTTTACGAAAAAAATGTTTCTTGGTAAAAATCGCTACGAGCAACCGGCCTTAAGATACTTAGAATGGAACTAATCAATACATGTCATTATTGACAAAAAATAAACCTGTTGAGTAGATATTTGACTGAAATGATAAATTTGCAAACTTTATATTTATTTTTTTTTAAATTAATCATATAAAACAGTTTCTGTTGAACTTTTGGCTCAAAAACATTTCAAATTTATGATTTCAGTCTAATAACTATTTAGTCAACATGTTTAATTTATGTCAATAATGACAGGTATTGATAATTTCGATTCCAAATATCTCGAGAACCATTACTCGTAGCTATTTTTACCAAGAAACCTTTTCTGCGTAATAACGTCGTAAATGTATTTTTTTACTCGGTAGTTTTATACAGGTACATACGAAAACTTATTACTCTTCAAACCCGTTAAAAAATATGTAGGTGGCGCCCTCTAAAAGTAAGAGTCATATTGACATCAAAATCAAATTTCTCATGCCAAAAAACTCTCAAACATCAATTTTCATCCAAATATTGGCGTTACTTCATAAATTATTTGAAAAAAATCGAAATAAAAATGAAACTTCTACACCCTGTATTACCGAAACTAAGCATTTTAAGACATATATTTATACGAACTTTTTTACTTATTTTGATCTACAGATAAATATTATTTCTTTGTTCAACAGTTAATACATTATTTAAACTCAATGATTTATTATTTTTAAACCTGGTATGAATATAAAAGGTGTTTAGAATACTTACAGCGTTTAACAAAATCTAGGGATTATAAGGGTTGTAATTTTAGAATCGAGAATGGTTTCAAAAAGCTTTTAGGCTTTGTTAAAGGATGTTGTACTCTATCGCCAAGCATAGATCAATTAATCTTAGCGAACACCTTCCTACATTAGTATATTTAAATTAGTCAATTAAAAATTCAGTTGTTTATACCGGGTGCGTCTCAAAAGTGGCTCAACTCATAACTTTTTTATTTTTTCAGTTAAAAAAACGAGATTTGGTATGTTAGAATAAGACATAAATTAGGATTGATTGACGTATTCAATTATTTTCGGCCACTTCCTCTTTCACCGGAAATGACTACAACTTTTGATTTTTAAATGGCACCCTTTATATTTTTTTACATTATTCGATAGAAAATGACACTCTGAATAGAATGGCATATTATATGGTTGACATTTTTGGCATATGGTTTATTTGAAATTGTAACGCGCGGTTTGTAACGACAATTTGACTCGAAATACCAAAAAATTGACAGTTTTAACCGACCAGGACAAGACCTAAAAACATTAGACATTCAAATCTATTTTTCCAAGGCTCCTTGATTAAAAATTAATGTTTTTAACACATCCATGGCACTCTAGATTGAAATTTAAAATACAATTTGTTTTTGAGCGAATATGTTAAAATCTGACATATGACATATCATTCGATTCAGAGTGTCATTTTCTATCGAATATAGAAAAAAAACACTGAGGGTACCATTTAAAAATCAAAAGTTGTAGTCATTTCCGGTGAAACAGGAAGTGACCAAAGACAATTGAATACCGTCAATCAATCCTAATTTATGTCATATACTAACATACCAAATCTCGATTTTTATCTGAAAAAATAAAAAAGTTATAGGGGGTGAACCACTTTTGAGACGCAGCCGGTGTTTTACATAAAATATGCAACTTTGCCAACTTTGCAATTATATATGCAATTTATTGAAATATGAATGAATTTATATATTTTACATTTTTTTAATTAAGTTATTAGTATAAATTGAACTGCGCTATTTTGTTTCTTTTGTTTCTTTTTTATGCGAAAAATATTTTAGAATTACTGAACAAGTTCCAAAAACCTACACTTAGTGCAAAAGAAAAAATAGAAAATATAATTCGTGCTAAAATTAGTAGAAAAATTATTGAAGAAACCCCTCTGTAAAATAAGTATAATGATTTTTTAAGTCTCTTCTAACTCTTTGGATAGTATTATGCGTTTATGTCAAGACCATTTAACTAGTGATGGGGATAACTTGAGCGAAAATTCGCTCGAGTACTCGATTATTGAGATAACCGACATCGCTCGATTATGAACGAGCGATGTAAGTGACGAGTTACCAGCGACGAACGCAAGCGCTCCTAGAATGAAATAAATTGAAATCCGATTTTAATGTGACATACTCGATAAAAAGCCGAGCGAATTTTCTACATATGTACATTGCAGGTAGCAAATTTATACGACGTTATCCGTTGCGTATCTGAGTGACAAAATTTTACGACCTACATCGACAATGCTTTGAAATAAACTAAATCAAGCGATAAAGCGAATCGCTCGTCGCTTGCTACTTGCCATTCATCACCGAAATAATATGTACTCTGCGCACGCAACTTACTGCTTGGCGTTACGAGTACAACAAGCGACGGGCGAAAAACCGTATTTTTAGATACAAGCGATATTTCGCTCGAGCGATCGCTTGATTATTGAAATCACTTGAAACTCGAGTACTCGATTATTGAAATTAATCGGTGTTTCCCATCGCTACATTTAATCAACTATCGTATACTACCTACAAGGCAAGAATTATTTCAATTTCTATATTAATAAGTTGGTATTTGTCCAGGGATCAGAAATAGTCAGCTAAAAGATATAGATAAAAATGTACAAGTTTTCGTATCCAGAAACTGATACTGATATGAAAACTGAAACATTTTTCAGATAATATAATTGATATAGGGATAATCTAGTATAGATTTTTTATCCATAGCAACTGTTAAAATTGCCTTATATCTATCAAAAATAGTAGATAAAATAGTACTTTAACCGCAAGGGTAGGTTAAATGATACTTTAACAGCGAGGATAGGTTAAAAACTTTATTTCTTCTTGCACGTTTTTTAATTGCTTCCATTTTTGAAAATTGTTGTATTCCTTTTCATAAGTTATTCGGGATTTAAATGGAAGTAGTTTGGATATGGCGTTTGTCGCCTCAGCCTGAACATCTGTTGCTAATTTACTTATTTCGTTTTGAGCCATTTCTGGCTCCAATTCAATCAGCAATCGACACGAAAGAGAATTAAAAAATATTGACTCAAAACTGACAACTAAAGAGACAGCTTTATTTATTTGTCAAATTACATAGAAACCAACGCCAACCCAGCACAATATCTTTCCTACTCGTAATAAATTCCTTGAAATAATAATTTCTGAATATTTTTTAAAACGTAACCAGCTATGGAAAAAAATATTGTTTTATACACGACGATAAAATACCATTATATCGTCTTGTATAAAAAATAACTATTAAATTGGGATGAATTGGACTGTTCTTCAGGACTATTGGCAATTAGGACATCAGCGAATTAAAACGTATGTCATCTTAAACTGATAGCATAGTATAAGGAAACTAGTAGTTTTACTCCTTGTCAAATCCTTTGTTCTTTTTCTGCCACTTTATATGACCTTGTTCTCGCCTCCATAGCCGACGACGTAGCTGTATAGTCGTGGTCTATTAACTAGGCAAAGTATAGACGTGGCACTCGCCGTAGTTTCACAATTATGTATTTAGGAAAATATGAGTTCAAAATAAAATAAAATAAAAAAATGATCATCGAGTAAAAACTTGCTAGAAAACCCAATATTTTCACATTTCGTGTAGGTAACAATTCTTCTGTATCTGAAAATCTTCTGATGAGAAGAAATGCGGAAAAATATATAATGACATATTTTTATATTTTTATCTATTTCAGAGATTTTCTACGACTTTCTTTTGATTTAAAGCAAGTTTAATTTTCTGTAGATAACTGGATTCGGCATAAAATTATGCTATAGTACTTCACTGTCTTTATTCAAAGCACACTGCGGTGTTGCCAATCTATTTCTTATTTACTAAAACTTTGGTTAAAAACATTATATACGAAAAGTGGTAAAAAACTAGAGTGAATATAACTTTATTAATACTTTGCTATGTTTTCTTAAACATGAAGGATATCGGAATAAATTTGTGTAGAAAAATGTACTTTATCGCATACAGGATATTTTTTATGGCGTCACCAAAATCGTAATATTTAAAAAATGTTGTATCTCATTTTTTTTAAATGCAACACCTTGTATATTATTTTTCGTTCAGATGTAGAATTAAAATGTAAACATTTTTTGCCAAGACAAGACAGACAAAGATCATATTAGGTGGCTTTGAAAAAATTTTACTGTTGAAAGAGCCATATGTAATATAATACTGCGAATATCTGCGACAGCGGTAAAAATTTAGAAACACTTTAAATTAATAAAAAAATGTTCACTTTTTAATTCTGTATCTGACAGAAAAATAATATACAGAATGTCGCATTTAAAAAAGTTGAGATATACCATTTTAAATATTGTGATTTTGGTGACGCCATAAAAAATACCCAATATAGAATAATGTATATAGAATGATGTAAAATAATAAAAAAATCAAACTAACTTTACCATAACTTTTTTTGTGACACCCTGTATATAACAAAATATTTTAGGATACACCCCTTTATAAACCTTGAAACATATGAATAAACCTTTTTTCAAATCTTCGACAACGACCACGATATTGGACTTCCTCGCACTAATGGGCCACCCTGTATATTTACGGTGGTTTAAAGCTAGGTGTAGCACTTTTCTTCCCTCAAATATAAACTCAATATTTTGTCTATAATATTTTGAATATTGTTATATTACGAGCACTTATAATAAAAAATAAATAAAAAAAAAACATAAAAAAATACAGTCCGCTAAATTTAGATGATAAGCTATTATGCTATTATAAAATTCTTTCGATTAAAAAATGTGAATAATTTGCAGAGACTTTAGATGTACAAAATATTTACCCTAAAATTGTTTCAAAAACCAATTTATATAAATTATCTCGTAAATTATTATTGGAATGAAAATTTTATGGAAAATCCCCTGACCAAAAAATATTTTCATGAGCATATTTGAGACAACCTGTATATCTAAAAAACTATTTTTAAAATCTGCACACATGCTAAAAAAATAATAACATTTAATTAATTACATAATATCTCAGCTTCTAAAATAAAAAAATATAATTAAATGTTAATTGATAATTACTATCAGCTTGCCGATTTACATCCGATGGAAATCTAAAAAGAGTCAAAAAACAATTTTTTGAATTATTTCCACAATTAATAGCAGCGCACAGTAAGGCACTCATTTTTTGTCAATCCGTTCCTGTGCTTGGACGCAACTCTCGAACCTCACAGACCGAATTCAACTGAAACGCTTTGCAACCTGCCAGCTTGCAAAAACTGGCAGAAAATATTTGCGTGAGTGCAACTACTCTTTTCCTTAAACTATGCTGATAGTATCATTTTAAGTTACCTATAAAAGTAATTGTGTCTGTTCATCTGTTTAAAATGTTCGCTCCAGTTCTTGTTTATATATTTATTCAGATCGTTCACATCGAAAAGAAAGAACCGTACAAAAATAAACAGACCGACACTCCCACGCCAAACAACCCTAAAGCATCATCCTCGATCCCCTTCGCAGTCTACATGCGATAGACAACGCGACGTTGCCGCGTCACTGCTGAAATGTCACATCCGTTCGATAATAGCATCGTATCAATACCTCCGTAAAAACTAAAGCCTCATTTTTTCAAGTGAGATCATTGCCAGTTGGTATAATTTAGAAGTATTAAAAACCTAAATGGAACTTTAATATACTCCTGGGCACAAAATTTCGTCATCCTAAAAATTTGACTATGTTTGATCTTTCATAATTTTGTATTTTGTAATTCGATTTTTATGATTATAGTATCAATATACAGGGTTGTTCACCACATACGACACGGAGTATTGTAGCTAAACGATTAGATTTTTACAAATTGTAAGTTTTGGGTTTGTTGAAGGACTATTAGTGCTACAATTTAAAAATATTTTTACAAGATACTGAGTGTCCCAAATAAATAAAAAATATTAAAGTTGTATTTTTTTAAATGTAGCACCCTGTATATTATTGCATTTTTAGTTTCTAAGATTAAAATAAAGGTAAATTTGATTAAGGTTTATTACACTTAAACCTTACCGTTTTTGAAATATTTTCAATTTTGCGAAATTGCAGTGTAAATTTTAAGGCCTCATTTCTCCGAGGATATCAAAGTTTTTAATACTAAATATTTACTGAAGTTTATTTATTGATCAGTTATTGTGTTGTAATAATAAAAATTATACTACCTTATACAGAGTGTCTAAAAATTTATTTTCAATTACTAGCTTTAAACGACAATAACTTATTTAATTTAAATAGAACACCCTGTATATTTTATGACAATTAGATGCACAATTTAATTGTCTATCAAATTGTATTATACCACTTCTTCCCTATTCCTTCAAGTTTTCGTAGAAATTGCAATTTCTTATAATCTAGATCTCATTTATAAAGATACCCATGGAATATTGACATTTTTTTAAAACAACAAATATACAAAATGTACAGGCTAGTAATATTATCGTTTTTAGTAAAACGATAATATTACTAGGCCATTTATATGCAAAAAGAAAACTATTTAAATCTTTATAAAAGAGTATACCATTAATTAAATATACCACCAGTATTTCCGCCCAAATACTAATTAACTACATACTTAATTGTGTTCGTTAATAAATTATTCTAAATAAATGTGGATTTGAATCAGAAATCAATATAATAATAAGTTATGAAAATGAACGTCTCTGTTTGTTAATAAGCATTTGTCAAAAAATTAAATAACATTTTTAAGGTGTTATTTTTTACCACACTATCTAATACACATACATAATTCAGTTTTTTAGTATTTGGAGCAATTATTATTAATCAACGCAAACAGTCAATTAATGTAGTTTGAATACTGGAATCATATTAATTGGTCCTCTTTAACAAATATTTAAAGATTGTTTTTATTTTTTTAATGAAATAAACGAACTATATCGACAATATTAGTATCTGTACTCTTTAAAAAGTTGGTACCTTTGGTATCTTTAAAAATAATCTAAAATGTCAGTATTCCATGGGTATATTGATAAATGAGTTCTAAATTACAAGAAAATGCATGTTCTACGGAAACTTGAAGAGATAGGTAAAAATGGTATAATACAATTTGATAGACAATTAAATTGTGCATCTGATTCTCATAAAATATACAGGGGGTTCCATTTAAATTAAACAAGTTATTGCCGTTTAAAGCTAGTAATTATTTAAAATTAATTTTTAGACACTCTGTATAAGGTAGTAAAGTTTTTATTATTGTAACACAATAACTGATCAATAAATAAATTTCAGTAAATATTTAGTATTAAAAACTTTGATACCCTCGGAGAAATGAAGCCTTAAAATGTATACTGCAATTTCACAAAATTGAAAATATTTCAAAAACGATAAGGTTTAAGTGTAATAAATCTCAATCAAATTTACCTTTATTTTAATCGTAGAAACTAAAAATGTAATAATATATAGGCTGTTGTATTTAAAAAAAAACAAGTTTGATATTTTTTATTTATTTGGGACACTCTGTATCTTGTAAAAATATTTTTAAATTGTAGCTCTAATAGTCCTTCAACGAACCCAAAACTTACAATTTGTAAAAATCTAGTCGTTTAGCTACAATACTCTGTGTCGTATGTGGTGAACAACCCTGTATAGTGTCAATATATACGAGTATACAAATAGTGTAGATAAATTTATTGGCATTATTTTTTATTATTTTAATGGATTATATTGTTCGGTTAGGTGGGTTTATGCCGGAGTAAATCAAAACGTTGTTTTTTGCAATAAATTCAAAACACCCTGTCGAAAAAATGAGACGGGCATTTTGGATAAAGAACACTTAATTTTAGATATATTCCTAACATTTTATTTTATTTTTTGAAGTATCCCATTATCTCTATTATTTTATGAGCTAAATGTTTTTAAGTAAAATACTGATTTCGGAGATTCTTTTATTCACAAAACCAATAACTTTATAATAATTTTAATCTACGACAATGTCATTATGACACATTTAACATTGTCATTTGGATGTCATTATGGCTTCCAAAATAGCACTAGTGCTATTATGAATTCATAATAACACGCAAATTTTAAAATAAGAAACAAGCAAAAAAAGGTACCTAAATACGTTTATTTATTGTAAACATTAATTATAATATCAGTACAATTGGTTAAAGTAATTCCAGACGATGACAGGTGAGTTGAATTTTTAGAAAGTAAATTTATTTCCTGAGTGCTTGAACTTGTTGAAGATCCATCATTGCCAGAAATGTTATCCATAATATTACATGACACTTTTTTCTTATTTTCTTTGGAATTTTCTATATAGCCCTCTGCCACTGTGTTAGGGCGCCAACCACCACGTCTTTTAACAGTTAATAAATCCACTCCTGTATCTGCAAGCCACGACGCAGACGATCTACGGAAACAATGTCCAGTGTATTGTTGTGGATTTGGATGACTTAGGAACAATGCTATTTTATACGGAATTTTCCCTAAAGTATTAATGCCAACGGGTTGCTTAATACATTTTCCATTTCTGTACCCCACAAAAAATCGAGTATGTTATGTGTTGCTTGGCCGCATAGCTATATATCTTCGAACAATTTCCACCATATTTATTCCTTCAACATTCCTTTTCGTTATAAAGAAATCTCGTGATATCTTTGTTTTCGTAAATGGAATAATGACATGAATGCATTGTCCTTCATCTTTAACATTTTGCAGCTGCAGATTTGTCAACTCGATATGCCGGTAGGCTCCCGCAAATCCCACTATCAATGAAACTTTTGTCAGGAAATAAGTTTTATCATCGGCTTCCAACAAAAAACGAGCTATGTCTTCTTTTCTTAAAATTCTCGATTTTTTTGACCGAAATCCTTCCGATTTTTGTTTTTAGAAATGCAATTAAATGGACGTACTTACTAATATCTGTATTTTTCTTCACTGGTATAACTGAACTTAGCATGGAATAATATACCCAAAGTGATGAAGCCTTCCTATGTTTTGAAAGATGTTCAAAATATCAGGGGAACCTTTTCGTTACTACTATTCTTGATTCCTTTCCCTTTACACCAATCTTCAAGTTTTACATAGGCTTGCTCGTACGTTTGTCTCGATTTTTCGAGAAGTAGGGAATCGACAACGTTTTGCGCAATGCCTTCAATATCCGAAAGAACACTTTCAGAATCAGAATCACCCATATTAATATTATTTTTTGTTTTTTGCTAAAACTGAACGTTTAACACAAAATTGAACATCAATAATTGAGTTGTCAAAGTCAAAATGGAAACAATCAACAAGCACGATTACCACGGCGTCGACTAATATGGGCACCTGATAATTTTGAATTTTAATTTTTATAAGGATATCTCTGATATTTTAAATTAAATCAAATCTCTTTGGATCATCTCTCTTGTCGCATCGTAGATTAAATTTTGAATGATACACGTTCGATACTAACTACCCGTCCCGAAAATACCCGTCCCATTTTTTTCACAGGGTGTTTTGAATTTATTGCAAAAAACGAAGTTTTGATTTACCCTGGTATAAATTCACCTAACCGAAATATATAATCCATTAAAATAATAAAAAAATAATGTCAACTAATATCATAATAATTATAAAAATCGGATAACAAATATTGAAAAGTTATAAAACATCAAAATTAGTCAAAATTTTATGGTGGCCGGAATTTTGTGCCGGGAATGTATTTTTAACATAATTTTTATTATAAATATTGTTGGATATTGTATATCGCTATTAGAATGGTGTATGCAGATTTAACACTTCTTTCATTATATAGAAGAACTGTACACAGTGGGCCAAATTAGACACTGTTAAAGGGAAACACCCTTTTCATATAAATTAGGCAGGAGCGCTTTATGGTGTATTGGTACCCTAGGCACCATTTATTTTGCCGCCCCCTTCAACTAACAAAAATACCAGTAATTTGTAAACCCTTAATATTCACAATAAATCTTGCCCCAAAGACGATTCATTTCCCATTTAAATTACTTGGGAATCTGCCACTTTTTGCAAATATTTCTTTTTCTCTCGGTCTTGTTCTCTCGCAGTCATGACAATCATATATTCTTTTACAGAATTGAACGCTCTACAAAAAAGGTCCCTTACAATTTTACGACAAAGCTACTCCTTCAAAAGTTATTCACGGTTAAAATTAACCACTCGGTAAATTCCTAATTTTTTCAATTTTTTTGAGAAAATTATGATTATTTTGAAAAATGTAATCTATTTGAAAAAAGAAAAACAATTTTCATGATACCGTGATAAACAATTTTCAATCATGAAAAACAATTAAATGCATGGTAGGTAGTTAATTTTAATATTTATTATATAGTATCAGGTCGAAAAGGGTTGAAGCTTTAAAAGTGAATAATGACGAAGAGTTCGATAGTTCTAACCGCTGCATTTTTAATCAGGATTGTTTTAAATGGTTTATAAATAAAAGCCTTGATTATTTCATAAATTCAAATGCGTTACAATTTTTTACACGGTTTAATATTGATACAAGTTTGAATTGATTGATACAACAGAAAGAGCTGTTAAAATGTCAGAAGAATACATTAATATTTTATATAGAAGTGAAGATGAAAATCAATATGTGATTCAGACTGTAAGCGCGTATAAGAAGAAATATCAAAATCCAACTAAAGAATGTTTAGTTCAAAAAATAAATGAGCTATACTTAAATGGTTTAAACTTGATTAGAAGATGAAGATTTCTTAATTTTAGGCTTTTAACCCAACCTTAACACTATGAGAATTGTATATTTTTACAGCAATAAATACATTTTTTCAAAAATAATCATAATTTTGTCAAAAGAGTTGGAAAATTTAGGAATTTACCGAGTGGTTAATTTTAACCGTGAATAACTTTTGAAGGAGTAGGTTTATCGAAAAATTGTAAAAGACCTTTTTTGTAGAACGTTCAGTTCTGTAGAATATATGTATGATTGTCATGGCTGGCGAGAGAACAAGATCGAGAGAAAAAAAAATTGAAAAAAGTGGCAAATTCCCATGTAATTTTAAGGTACATTCAGGCTGAGAGCGTCGACCGTCGCGTCGCGTTTGCGTCGCGTTTGCGTCGCGTCCGCCCCATTGAACTCGAACCCCGACGCTCAGCGGACGCTATCGCTAGCGCAACGCCAAACGCGACGCTGTCTGCCTGAACGGTCTAATTTAAGTTAAGTGAATTGATTCCATTTCGTCACGCGGACGCGACGCAAACGCGACGCGACCCTCGACGCTCTCAGCCTGAATGTACCTTTAAATGGGAAATGAATCGTCTTTGGGGCAAGGTTTATTGTGAATATTAAGGGTTTACAATGGTCTCTTATTTTTTTAGACAATAAACTAAAAAATTTAGAGGGCCTCGTGAGAGAAATGATCAACTTGATCAGCAGCCAAATGAATTCCTGTGGGGAAAGAAACATTCTTAATTCCTGTCATAAATAGACATGGCATCATATCTCTTTCACATTCACAACTTCTGTGGCTTTACTCTTCAAAGTGGTATTAGTCATATTCGCATAAAGTTACGTAAAAAGTCCGTCCGAAGAAAACCGCTCAAAAATGGAGGATTGAGGATATTCTCTCCGATGTAGGTACGTTGAGGAGGGTAATGGGTCGGTACAAACTCGCTACTCGGTATTAGAGAACGAACAAAGGGTAGTTTTTGACGTGCGGAGGCGGCATATTACCGCAACCGGCACGCTAGACAACGGTAATGGTGTTAAGGAACTTTCGTGCAAAACGGTTTGTATGTTGGCGAGGGATGGGTTTGATACTTGAATGGGGTGTGAAGAGATGAGGGATCTTATATGTACATATGCGGTTGAATGCATGTATATAAGGGTGTTTCACATTGAATCTACTCTTTATTATACTGCTAAAGAGTGGTGGCTTGCTACCGTGTATATTTTAATATTGAACAAGGTTTACGTCAATTGAATTGCTCTCTCACACAATGTTTAACATAGCTGACAATGTTAAACTAAAGTTAACCATATTTTTCTTAGATTGGATAAAACAAAAAGGTTCTGTGAGAAAAGTGAATTGAAATATTATATGGAATTTGTGATGGGGTGTTCTTTGTTGAAAAAAATATATATTACAAATTATTTATATTAATTACGAATTGTTTTACTTTTAATCGAATACACACTGGATCAGAGCTTATATCAATATTAAGTATCAAACACATCATATATTTTTTTATTCTAGTAAAACTGAATAAGCCTGAGTGTTTCGCCACTGAATAAAGATAGAATTGAGAAGATTTACATATATACAGACTTGTTTCTGTGGTATCAAGGTAAGTCTTCTGTTCTTTATACAGAGTATTTCATAATACGCCCAAATTCTGGGGTATACACCAGCAAAAATAAAAGTTAATATACCAGCATTTGTGCAAGAAGCCAACTGCCTTTTGGCAGTGGCAGTAGATTGCAACCCCTTCTTTTTACCGATTTCACAACTTATTAAAAAAAAACGTTAAAATAACCAAAAAGAATTCATGTCCTCAGTTGTGAATACATTGCCTTCAAGAATGCCATTTAAACGAGAACAACACAATGTGTGTACAAGTAGCCATATATATCTTCAAATATGGATGGAATATAACATTTATCAACAATTCCCACCTAAGTTCTTAACGACTTTTTCGACTAAATTAGGAAGGAACATGTTATTCGCCGTTCCGGTGAAACAATGACGTAACTGCAAATTTTTGAAATTTTGACTTATCAGCGCCATCACTTTCAAAATTAATGCCTCTATACGGATAAACAACGACGTAAATGTACTACCACCCCCGGCCACAAGATGGCAGTTACGTCGTTATTCGAATATTTACGTTTGCTCCCTTCCTCTCAGAATTACAATGACATTTGATTCAGTTGTGTTTGAAACTTCATGGGAGATGTTACTGTTTCCGTAGAAAAACGACGTAATTGCAAGATAAGACGAAATTTTGGATATCTGTGTTGGCGACTTCGGAAGAATAACGACGTAAGTGTACATTGTGTCATTTTTATTTCAAATATTAATATTTTTGTGTGTTATAACTGCGCTTTATATTATTGCCTTAAAATTTATCTTTTCCAATGTCATAAATGTACTTTCTGACATTTTTTTTTAGAATTTATAAGTCATAGATTAATTTTATGACAGTTAATAATTTCTAATATAAATAATGTATAATTGTTTTTTTAATTATTTGAATACCGACAAATTAGTCGACTTACGTACTTACATACATAATTTGGCATCAGTACTTTTCGGCTGCAACTTTATGTTTTACTTTGTTGCAGAAGCAGTTAGAAGTTACGAGTTTTGGCGCAGCTAATAATAAATTCTAGTGTTACAAAGATGGGTTTAAGAGCCGAAAAGATAGTAAATCTTGCTCTTTCTTTAGTTGAAAATCAAGGTGATTTAACTACTATTTCTGAAATGGCTGTATGTTCAGCTTCAAATTCTGATTCGGAAGTTATTTCTGCAAAGCCTGGATGTTCAGCTCCAAGTCCTGCAGTATCTACGTTTCTTGATATTTCTAACACTTATGTTGTAGAAAAAGAGGGCCCAACAAAACTTAGATTAAAAAAATATCCTAAAAATATTTACTGTGATGATGCGAGTCCAAAAAGTGATTTTTCTGCAGGTTCAAGCGACAATTACGAGCCCTCAAGCGATGAAGAATCGTCAAACTCAGAACCTGGACAAGTTGGTCAAAACTTACCTAACTTTTTAGAAACTACAGAAGGTGAAGAAAATTCTCCAACTCCTAAGAAAGGCAAAAAAAGATTATGCAGAACTGAAAATTGGACAAGCGTAAAAGCAAAAAGATTGAAGAACAGCGGAAAAAGTTATAAATCTAGAACCGGAAAAGTGATGCCGGCCAAAGTGATGGGTCCACCTTGTCCAGAAAAATGTATACTTGGATGTTCAAAAAAGGTTTCCGAAAATGACAGAGCTCAGCTTTTTAAGGAATATTGGGAGATGTCCTCATTACAGAGGCAGCGAGATTTCTTAGGTTTATGTATTGAACAACTTCAAGTTAAATATAGACGAATCACCGCTGGAGAGCCTCGGAAGCCAAATTGTGCCTTTTTTCTTGTAGTTAATGGAAATAAAATTCGCGTATGTAAAGCTTTTTTAATTGGTACTCTTGGAATAACGGAAAGAAAACTGCGAACAGTTATCACATCCAGAGTATCAGGTAATGGAATTGTGGTTGAAGACAAAAGAGGAAAACATGGCAAACATAGAAAGGCGGACGAAGAAATAGTAAAATCTGTGCGGGATCACATCGATGGTATTCCAAGGACTGAGAGCCATTACGTCCGGAAGGAGACTACACGGGAATTTATAGACGGAGGCCTCACTATTGCTGAATTACATAGGCACTATTCAAGCGGAAGATCTTCTGTGTCCAAAACAGCTGCGACCTATGACATGTATGCGAGAATATTCAATACAGAATATAATATTGGATTCTTTATACCACGAAAAGACCAGTGTGACCTTTGTGAGGCGTATAAAAATTCAGTTGGTGATGATAAGCAAGTTTTTGAAAATAAATATCATGAACATTTAGAAGAAAAAGAATTAAGCAGAGCAGAAAAAGATAAAGATAAAGAAAGAGCCAAAAACAAAGAAGTTACGTTAGCCGTGTATGATCTACAGGCCGTATTACCTGTTCCGACTGGACAAACATCTGCTTTTTTTTATAAAAGTCGCCTTAACTGTTACAATTTCACCGTAAGTTAAAAAATATCATTGGCGATAATTTTTAATTTTGTAAATTTTGCAGGTATCAGAAATTGGAAACGATAAATCTTATTGTTTTTTTTGGCACGAGGGATTAGGCTGCAGGGGTGTTACCGAAATTGGAACATGTGTGTTACTCTATCTTCAAGAACTCGCACAATTGAAGCCTGGTCTAGACGTGGTATTTTACTCCGACAACTGTGGGGGGCAACAAAAGAATAAGTATTTTGTGAAATGCACGAATGCACTAGTAACTACTGTTTTTTAAACTTTAATTTTATTTTTAGATTTATGATCGCAGCATATTTATATGCAGTGAGAGCGTATAATATTAATTCGATTACTCACAAATATCTGGTTCGAGGTCACACACAGAACGAGGGCGACGTTGTACATAGTATTATAGAAAAAAATGTAAAAAGGGCCAAAAACTCGGGACCAATTTATGTTCCCGAGCAATATGTCTCGCTCATAAGGAATTCCAAAAAAAAAGGAAATCCTCTTGTTGTTAAGGAAATGACCTTCAGTGACTTCTTTGATCTCAAAGCTTTACATGCGGAAATCGCTCCTAGCTTATTAAAGAATATTGTCGGACAGGAATTTAAAATTAGTGATGTAAGACTACTTCATTTTGAAAAAGGCCGCGAGGTATTCTATTAGAAAACAAGTTTCAAACAACAGGAGTGGGACACTGTAGATTTTAAACCTAAGAAAAGACGTAGTGTTGAAGCCCATCCTATAAAGGAAATTGTAATGAAACCTGCTTACACCAAAAAAATTCCATTATCAGATAATAAAAAGAAGGATTTAAAAAGTTTGGTGGATGGTAAAATTATTCCCGAGTTTTATAAACATTTTTTTGATTCTGTTGTCTGTTAAATTTTCTTTTAGATCATACTTTGTTCTTGTTTGTTCTTGTTAGAAATATTTTTCTGTTATTTTTTGTCTTAAAGAATTCGTACCTGACTATTAAACTTCAGTTGAATGTACTTTTAAAACATACCGAATAAAAGTTTATTGACACAAGTGCTGCATTTTCATACAAATTTTTGGCTAAATAATGACGCAATTACAAAATCAATAGTAAAAGTAAATACTGCCCAATTCAAATTTTTGTCAGTTAAAACTATTCATACTTAACTTATAATTCCATAAAATTCATTACAAATAAGATGTATTTTTTTCTTTAAAACTTAATTAACAATAAATCACAATCGTTTTTCGGCTCTCCTGTAAACTTTATAATTTTGCAGTTGCGTCATTGTTTTACCGGAACGGCGTTATGTTCTTTCCAGGAAATCATTTGATGGTCAAACATCAACAAAATATTCCTTATGTTTCAACTAAATTTTCTCGAAAATAAAGACATAATTTAAAATTCCGTTGGAATACGGAAATAGATTGAAGTTTTGTGATTAGAGTGATATATAATTTATTAGGTTTTGTAACAAATTACTTGCTATTCTGTGGCAAATGCTGAAGCTCTGCTAACCTTAATCAAGCATTAATCAAAGTGTGTTTGGAATTTTAGGTGTGGCTTAACACGACAGGATCGGTCTAAACCTTAGGTTAGATTTCTGAAATATAATATACAGGGTGGTCCGAACTGTATTCCGGAAACTTAAAATAAGTAAAAATGTTCGTATAGATGTATGTCCAAAAATGCTTAGTTTCGGTGATACAGGGTGTAGAAGTTTCATTTTTATTTCGATTTTTTCCAAATAATTTCTGAAGTAACGTCAACATTTGGATGAAAATTGGCGTCTGGGAGTTTTTTGACATGAGAAATTTGATTTTGATGTCAATATGACTCCTACTAGTAGAGGGCGCCACCTACAATTTTTTTAACTGGTTTGAAGAGTAATAACTTTTTTTCCGTACCTGTATAAGACTACTGAGTAAAAAAATATCAGGGATCAAAAAAAAATAGGGAATCATTCTAACCCTAATTATATTTTCACAAATTTAATATTAAAAAAGTAATCTAATAAATATCTGTATAATACTACTGAGTAAAAAAATACATTTTCGTATTTTTTTTACGTAAAAAAGGTCTCTTGGTAAAAATCGCTACGGGTAATGGTTTTCGAGATATTTGGAATCGAAATTATCAATACCTGTCATCACTGACCTAAATTAAACATGTTAACTAAATAGTTATTAGACTGAGATCATAAATTTGAAATGTTTTTGTACCAAAAATTCAACAAAAACTGTTTTATCATCATTTTTTTGCAGAAAAAATATGATTAATTTAAAAAAATTAAAATTTCCCAAATTTATTATTATTCAGTAAAATAACTATCTACTCAAAAGTGTTTATTTTTCGTTAATAATGGCATGTATTGACTATTTATTTTCATTCTAAATATCTTGAGATCGGTTGCTCGTAGCGATTTTTACAAAGAGATATTTTTTGCGTAAAAAATCACAGGGATGTATATTTTTTCCTTCGATAGTTTTATACAGGTACAGACAAAAAGTTATTACGCTTCAAAACAGTTAAAACACTTGTAGGTGGCGCCCTTTACCAGTAGGAGTCATATTGACATCAAAATCAAATTTCTCATGTAAAAAAACACCCATACACCAATTTTCATCTAAATATTGACGTTGCTTCAGAAATTATTTGGAAAAAATCGAATTAAAAATGAAATTTCTACACACTGTATCTCCGAAACTAAGCAATTTAGGACATACATTTATACGAACTTTTTTACCTATTTTTATCTGAAGAATATGCTGCCGAAATTTCCGGAATACATTCCGACCACCCTGTATATTTCTTTCGGCCACACACCCGCTTTACCCGACCCCTGAGAGCGACCCGAACAGTACAGCGTAATAGATTCTTAATCATCTGATTTTATGTAAATATTTATTAATACACAAAAAATAAATGCTAGACTTTGATAAAAAGTATGACTTTCGTGTAAAATTTTGTTTGTATTATTATACTATAAAACCAGAACAATTTCAAGATAATCAGGTCTCCTTAATTAAACTGAGGCCATCAACCTCTTTCCCTCCACCAATTCGCCTTCCAAAAATTAGCTCAAACCAAAAGGGGCCGAGAGAAAATTTGAAATAACTTACAGTTCATGTTCCGACACCCAAATGACGACTTAATTTACTTCCTCGCCCGCACCCCTCACCGGTTGCCTTCCGCCAATCGTCAACCACCCTTTTTTACTCGCCTAATTAACTAAATAGGCAATTAGTGCAATTAGAAGGCAGAGCAAGAATTGTCGGAGCGTGAGATAAAAGAGAGTGGCGTTCGGATGTAAATTGAGCGGGCGTAAAACGGCTTATTACTGATTGCCTGTCGCCGACATGTATTTATACTTGTTTCCGATGGAGACTTGTTCTGGTTAAAGAGGTGTTGAAGGTGTAATTGGTTACGCAATGATTTTCTACCAAGAGTGACGAGGGAAGATGAAAATATAATATTAGGATACCCTTGTTCATTGAAGGTAACTTTGACGGTTCACTGGAAACTAGTTCACTAGTTCACTGCAAACTTTAGTTTGGAAATAATGATAATTGGTTCCGGATTAGTAGTTCAATGCGAATTGTGGTTTCGGTCTTGAAAAAGAAACTGACTCTTTACATTCTACTTAGAGAAACTATAGAAAAACTGGGAAGAACTCAATGTACTCTGGAGCTGGAAGGGGGCTCAGATGAATTTTAATCGCCTGTATGGTTCGCCTTTCAATTAAAATAAAAATATTTTTTTTCATTCATTCATCACAAAGGCGTGAAGAGTACTGTGAAAAACGCGAGTGTGGATGAGGAGGTTAGGGCCCGTATTCGGTAACTTTGACATAAAAACGTTACGCTTTCAAAGCGGTGAGCGCAAGTAATCGATGATCAGCGAAACGCAAGGCAGTCGATTTTGGTATTCTCGTTGCCATGCGAATCGTGTTCTGGATACGCGTTGAGCACATATTGGCAAAATCACAATTTCTAATGTAGCTAATAGCATAGACAAACAAATAAAAAGAGACTGACAAATCCCAAAAGGTAAAGAGTGGGACCGCGTTCCCGTAGCGCAACTCAGAATAACAATTTTGAAACCAATTAGCAGGACCATGGCAGGACGTACGTCTTTATTGTTATCTTTCTTTAATATGTGTGCTTTATATGAAAAAGAAAGAGATAGGTATACTTTACTTTTACTTTTACTTTACTTTTTCGTATCCGGACCATATAGGTACATAATGTACAATTATAATTTAAAATTCTTTAGCCCAGTACCGGGCGACGTCTAAAGCATTTTCATCGGCGTTCCATAAATTTTCAAGGGTACATGTATGAGGGCATCTTATGCATGACAGCACATGCTCCATATTTTGGATTTCGCCGCATTCACATTTTGTGTCTTCATCCGTGATAAGTCCCCATTTCGCTTTGTTGGTTTTAACAGGCGCTACTCCTGTTCTGATGCGGTTTAGGGACTTCCACGTGACCCAATCAAGATGTTGGCCTGCAGAATCTTCTTCTCTAAGAGGATAATCAAGCGGTGGATCTTCTTGAACAGTTTTTAAAAAGTTTTTCCGAGATCGGAGTCTGCTTGATCCTTGGAACTCGCCAAAAAGCGGATGGCGCTCGTCGAACATCTGTTTAAACTTTTCAGTGTGTTCAGCCGCTTTGCGCCGCTGTGAGGGAGCTGCAAATCCGGAGGCTCTGTAAAGTTGAAATAAGCTTGTTGCTTTCATACACCCTGTTGTTATTCGGCACGTTTCATTTAAAGCAACATCAACTTGTTTGGCATGGCTCGATCTATTCCATACAGGACAGGCATATTCTCCCGTTGAAAAACATAAAGCCCGTGCAGTTGTTTTTAAGACAGATGGATTTGCGCCCCACTTGCTTCCAGTTAGCCTTCTCAAAATGTTATTTCTAGCGCTGACTTTCTGGCGAGTTTTCTGACAGTGGTACCTATATGTCAAGGTCCTGTCTAGTATCACTCCGAGATACTTCGGCTTTTCTGTATGCTCCAGCAAACTACCTCTCCACAAGATATTAAGCTTTGTTGCAGCGTCTCTATTGCGTAGGTGGAAAGCGGAAACCTGCGTCTTGGAAGGGTTGGGTTTAAGTGAGTTCCGGTCGTAGTAACTAGCCATTGTGTTAAGTGCACCTTCCAGTTTTTGTTCGACGCTGTGAAAGCTGGTATCTTGTACAGCTATTGCCAGGTCGTCAGCATAAAGAAAATGTTTTGAGTAGGCAGGGAGAGGTTGATCGTTGGTATATATATTAAATAGCATTGGCGCCAGGACGCTTCCTTGGGGCAGCCCATTCCTTTGAGTTCTCCATCTGCTCTTACTATTGTTCAGAGTGACACAAAAGCGTCGGTTCTGCATCATTGTCTCGATCACTTTTACCAGGTTATAATCCTTAATTGTAGCATATATTTTAGTTAGGAGGTGTTTATGAATGATGGTATCATATGCGGCGGTTAAATCGACAAGAGCGACTCCAGTGATCAGCTTCTCCTCGTATCCCCTCTCGATATGCTCTGTAAGAGCCAAGACCTGCCCAGTGCATGATTTTCCCGGCCTAAAGCCCGCTTGCTGAGGAATAAGTTTCGATTCTACGATTTTCTCCATGCGTCTGAGAATCATTCGCTCGTAAACTTTGTACAAATGACACAACAGGGAGATCGGTCTGTAGCTACTGGCCAGTCCTGGATCTTTAGCCGGTTTCAGCAGTGCTACAACTTTAGATTTTCGCCAAGATTTCGGGATTTTGTGGCTGTCGGTACATTCTTGAAAAAATTTCAAAACCCACATTTTTGTTGCTGGGCCGAAGTTTTTAATCTGCTCGGTACACAAATCGTCTACGCCTGCTGCCTTTCCGTTTTTCATATTGTTTAAAGCGTAATTGAGTTCTTTTAAACTGTAGGGATTCTCCAGGATGTTAATCTCGTTTGCTCGATCTCTCTCTAATCTTGGTATTCTAGTTCTCTTTTCGGGCTTTCCATTCTTCAGCAGCTGGTGGGCAATCTGGTCAGGTTTGATGTTACCGATTTGTTTCCTTTCAATTGGGTCGCCATCAAGTTTTTTTAGGAAATTCCATGCGATCTTACTACTGTGAGTCATATCAATTTGCTCTATCTTGTCTATCCATCTTTGACGATGGCGTCGACCTTGACGATGGCGTCCATAAATATAGAGGGTATTACGAATAGCAAACAGGAATTATTATCCGATTTTTGCAGAATTAATAAATGCGATGTTCTGTGTATTCAGGAGACACACAGGGACCACACACAAAAACAACCTAATATCCCTGGCATGCGATTGGCCATTGAACTACCTCATAACAAATATGGGAGTGCAATCTTTGTCAAACCTGACAAAGCAATTACATCAGTTGGGTCATCAAACACAAATAACATCGAAATATTAACAGTGGAAATTGGAAATTACACTGTCACTTCCGCCTACAAGCCCCCGGCAGAAACCTTTATCTTTACACACCACCATTGAATTTTCGATTCTCAGAAGGTTAAATTCGTCTTGGGTGACTTTAATAGCCATAGCCCAGCCTGGGGATATACAGATTCCGACACGAACGGAAGCCTGGTCGAAGAATGGGCAGAATCATGTGATCTTACCCTTATACACGATAATAAACTTCCACATTCTTTCCACAGCAACATCTGGAAACGTGGATATAACCCCGATATATGTTTCACTAGCCTAGCATTGGAAGGGCAGTGTATTAAAAGAGTATACCATCCCGTGCCTAAAACTCAGCACAAACCAATAGGAATTGACGTATACGCAGCCGTCAGATCACCAAATATTCCATTTAGGCGTCGGTTTAATTTCAAAAAGCCAACTGGCAGAATTTCTCTAGTGAATTGGATTCAGCTATTAGTGAACTGGAGCCCATACCAAAGAACTACGAACGATTTATTGATCTAGTGAGGCTAGTCTCAAGACATACAATACCAAGGGGTTGCAGAGAACAATATATTCCTGGTCTTTCTAACGATTCTAGAGAACTGTTAACCAGGTACAAAGAACTCTTTGAGAAGGATCCTTTTAGTGAAGACACGCTAGAATGTGGCTCAATGTTAATGCAAGAACTGAGTAATTCCAGACAGCAAAGATGGAGATAGGTATAAAACGTATCGTAAGACATTATCGCACATTCTGGCTGGCGGAAAATTTAAATTAGCCTTTATTAGTAGTATTCTTTCATTCTGAAACTGAAAATTTTCACTTAAACTGATTTACTCCCTATACCACGTAAAGGGAACGTGGTGTAGGAAATAAATCAATTTAAGTGAAAATTTGCAGTTTCAGAACGAAAGAATACTACTATTATAAGGGAAATTATAAAAAAAAGCAAAAATTGTACTGTTCTATAAACATATTTATTTATACATAAAAATAAATAATCTTTAAATAATAACAAAAAATAACAGTGTTTATTCTTACTACCTTTATACAGACACCTACCTACATCAGTAGTAGAATAAATAATAAATAACATAAAATAAGCTCCGTAAAGACTGACAAATCCACAAAATTTCAAATCAAATTCAAATGTGTCAAATGAATCGTCAAACAGAACTGTCAAGGATCCCCACCCTAGAGTGCTTTTTCCGCCCACCATGCAGGAATACATGGATAGCATTATGCTCCTTCCTTAGTCTTCTTATTCAAAGACATAAATAGAACGAAATTTTGCGTTCTGAGTTGCGCTACGGGAACGTTGTCCCTCTCTTTGCCATTTAATTTGCCAGTCTCTTTTTATTTGTTTGTCTATGGCTAATAGTCAAAAATTGATAACTGACGGATATAAAAATGAAAAATGTCAATATTACGTGAATTTCATAACCTATTGTTGAGTTATGTCAAGCTATTTTTCTATGCATATGTCATTATTCTTATTATACGAGGGAAGTGTTGAAGACGCTTCTCAGCATTTTCGATGTTTTGAACAATATTTATAGCTGCCAAGTCATAAATTATCAATTACTTATTGAGGAATTTATGGAAAAAGTAGTAATTTTCACTAAATAGCAAGATAACGCACAAAATCACAATTTTTTCGATTTTCACTGACAGTTCGACAAGCAAAACGATCCTTTAAGGCAACCGTTTTGAAAGCGCTCAGCGCAATCAGTAAAGACGCTAACCGCGTCAGACGAGAATACCGAAATCGTTAATTAAGTGCGCGATCAGCGAAAATTAACGTCATATACGCTAAGCATCTAAAAGCGCTTAGCATTTTCAAAGTTACAGAATTCGGGCCCAGATCAGCGTAGTTCATAGCCATTCTGAACTTTATTTCACTCCGCAACTTTGCGGTGTAAGTCTAGAGCCAGCATTAAAATAGTGCAACTTATCAACCCGCAGTTCCGCATGCCAGTGCATGCGTATTTGTCTTCGATGGACCGTTTTTGCAGAAAGTATGCATGTGGTTTAATATAAATAAAAGAACAACTGAATACTTGCCTATGAAAAGATTATTCGGGGACCTTTATATTAGAACTTTCATACACTAAGAATAACTAAAGACATTTTTACGAGTATTTAGAAAGTCCAACGAAAAAAAAATAGAAATATAGTTGAAAAAAAGTTGCTTAAAATTAACTTCTTGCTCAACACACTTGCATCATTGGCTATATAAAAACGGTCAATAAAAGAGTAATTAATACAATTTTTAAAATAAAAAACGCAAAAAACAAGCGTTCACAATGAAAAGCTGGTTTCCATAACAATGTATAATTTGTACTTTCTAAACTGTATAAAATTGTGATTATTTTGGTCGTGCTGTTGGAGACATATTTTTTAATGCTAAACTTATGGCGTTGATTTATCCACGTAAGTATATATGATCTAGGGATAAAAACCGTATTACTTTTACCATATGATCGAATAAAAACGGCGTCAACGATGGCTATGAAATGAAGATCGCTGCCATTTTATATGTAAAATTATATGGGAAATGTCATTGATCGGCATTTCATAGCCATCGCTGACACCGTTTTTATTCGACCATACGTTATCTTGTATGCTAAAGCGCGTGGCAGAATCGCGCTGTGGCTAGATCAATGGTCATAATGTTTTCGCACACAATAACATTCTGACCCTGGAAACAGAACATCGAATTTGATTGGTCAGTTTTTCGCGCTGTGACATAATCTTTTAATGCCCCCGGTAGACCTAAGCGCGAAAAAGGTAACCACCATGATATAAGAACATTTCTCTATGTCTCTGGTTGAACCTGATACGCAAAGTTGACAAGTAAAACTTTACGTGTAGACGAAACTTTATACTGTGCGAACTATGAATTAAATTCATATAAATATCGGACCTAATAAAATACGGTATCTGGGTATGAGGCATTGTTTGGGCAGCGTGACCCCATAAATATCGGCGTAATTGCCGTCCGCGGGCAATTAAAATTTGTACACGGGGAGAGAAAAAAAGCCAGCGGCGGCGCGCGCGAGTCACGGGCAATAAATAATAAAAAGCTGCACCAGTGCACACGGCGCGACGCGCTTAGTTTTTCATGCCGCCACGTAAAACGGTGCATTTTGATTTACGATGCGAAAATTAACACGTTTCTACGTACGGGTCGCGCTCGCAAAGACCTATTATGTGTGTGCCTTAACTAGCTTGCTATCGGTTTACCATATGTTGCTGGTTGGTTTCAAATTGTACATACAGGATGACAATTTGAAAACTACTTCAAAGTAGATAAAATTAACCTTTAACCAATATATAGGGTGGTCCGAACTATATCCCGGAAACTTCGGCTGCATATTCTGCAGATAAAAATAAGTAAAAAAGTTCTTTTAAATGTATGTCCTAAAATGCTTAGTTTCGGAGATACAGGGTGTAGAAGTTTCATTTTTATTTCGATTTTTTCCAAATAAATTCTGAAGTAAAGTCAATATTTGGATGAAAGTTGGTGTCTGGGCGTTTTTTGACATGAGAAATTTGATTTTGATATCAATATGTCTCCTACCAGTAGAGGGCGCCACCTACATATTTTTTAACTGGTTTGAAGAGTAATAAATTTTCGTAAAAAGTAACCACAAATACAAAAATAAAACTTTATTTCTGTAATCAAGATAACTCTTGATTCATTCCCATTTCTAAGGTTACACATTCAGAGAAACTGCCGTATATTTAATAATTTAAAATAATAGAGATTGTTGACTTTCGTCCAAAAAGAGTTCACACGTGTACTAATAGTTGTCGAATAAAATTTTCTGAATGACATCATTCAAAATCTGTTAATCAGTGGCGTAGAACTTGGCAACTAATGCTGCTCGGTCCAAGATATTTTTCGGCCTCTCCTGAGAGCAAGAGACTACACATAAATCATTAATATTGATTTAATAAAATGTTTTGTCAAAAATAAAGTTAGTAAGGCTCTGCGAGGCCCTAAGCTTCTGGGGCCCCACTGCTTCGCACCGATCTATCCTATGATAATTTAGTATAATTCGGTTAGTAATTACCATTTACCCAGTCGTTCAACAAAGTTGAAGAGGTAAGAATTTGACCAATTGCAGAACAAATAGTTTAAATAAAATAAAGGAACCTACGTTGTGTTAAAAATACTTTTATTCTGACTTGCCTCGGATGCGCTCAACAGAAGCAATAGTAGGCAAATTTGAGATGAGGTTATATAAATCAATTGCTATATTTGTAAATACCGTATGACTCTATGCTATTCTGAACTTATAAAATGTAATAATAATATAAATACTGTCATCAGGTCGGCCATATGGGATCCGCCATCTTGAATTTTGCCAATCCGACTTCAGATTCGCGATCAGCGAGCCAAAAAACACCCATATACTCCCATATACTGATTTTGTTCGGATCCTTGGTTTTTTGAAATTTGCGTCGGAACGTCCGCACTCTACTGGACAAGATAAATTCAAATCGACCAGAGAGAAGAACAGCACTGGTCTCACAGGAATGTCAGTTTCAGTTAAAATCCGTGCGATTTTGGAAATTCGCCTCTGTCATATTTGATCAGCCATTTTGAATTCTGCCAATCCAACATCAGATTCATGATCAGCGACCTAAAAAAATCCTATACCGGTTTTGGTTAAGATCCGTGCGATATTCGAAAATCATGAATTGTGGTAGGTTTTTTGAGGTTAGTAAAAATGTGAGACATGCTAGCTCAATTCTGACGGGTGTTTTGAGTTTATCAAGCCCATTTACATTAGGTTATAGTGTTTAATAATAAGCGTTACATAAGAAAATTTTTTTTTCATTTTTTCCCATTACATTTTCCTGAATTTTTACCAAGTTTTTGAGGTTAGAAAAAAACTGAGATGTGATAGCGTAATTCTGATAGCGGATTCGTGCTCAGTGTCGAAAAATACTATAGGATATGATGGTCTGGCAAAAAGCATACCCCACTTTTCTTTTTTTGTGTCGCTGTGTAATTATTTATGTGTACAGAGTGCCTTAAAACTGAATGTTTTGGAGTTAAAGAATTATGTTTAATTTTAAATAGGTGGGTCATCTCAATAGCAACGCCACTGCTTTTACGGTCTACGAACCTTTCCCAAAAACAAATCGTTAATCATTACCGTACATGACTTTTTCCGGGTTTTGTGTGAATTACCCCGTTTTTACGATTGGGCTTGCAGTCGTATTGTAGGCGTGGTGATAAATTCATCTTGCAGACATGAATGAGTTAGGCACGAGGCAGATATTTGGCTGAGTTTTTGTTTAGTCATTAGAAGTGTCATTGATTTATCATCATTAGTTGGGAAGTTAAATAGGATGTTTCAAATAATGTTGTACAGTATTGCTTTCTATCAATTTCACACAAAAACATATTTTTATCTAATGATTACTTACTATTGAGCCAACAGTTGTATAAACAAATCTCGATTTTTGTTCTGTTAAATATGATTATATGTATATTCGAATCTGTAATTAATACCCCAGTAACCAACAGTAAGACCAACGGTTGATCAGGGACCAGAAATTCTCAATAGTGAAGTATTGCAGGCAATTAAACAACTTAAAAACAACAAAAGTCCAGGCCCTGACAATATATATCCAGAAATACTTAAATTAATATCAGGAGAGAACGTAGATATACTGACTAGGCTTTTTAACAAGATCTATGATAGAGGAAAAGTACCTGATGACTGGCTCCACTCAACTTTTGTACCGCTTCCGAAAAAACCATCAGCTCGACATCTCAGTGACTACAGACTTATTAGTTTAATGAGTCACGCACTGAAAGTGTTACTAAAATAATACATAACAGAATTTATAAGAAGTGTGAGCAAGAAAGCGGCTATGAACAGTTTGGGTTTAAGAGTGGATTGGGAACACGAGAGGCCTTATTCTGTTTACAATTGATGGCGCAGAAGTGTACAGACCGACAAAAACCAATGTATGTGTGTTTCGTAGATTTCGAAAAAGCATTCGATAGAGTCAAACATATGAGACTTATCGAAATGTTGTATGAGTTGGGAGTTGACAGCAAAGATGTAACACTTCTGAAACATATATATTGGCAACAAACAGCCCACATTAAAATTGAAAATGACAATTCCTATCCAGTCAATATACAGAGAGGAGTAAGACAAGGATGTGTGCTGTCTCCTTCGTTATTTAATGTTTATTCTGTGGCGATTTTTCGGGAAGCTTTCTCTTCAGCAGATTGCGGTATTAAAGTCAACGGCGAAGTCATTAACAACATTAGATTTGCCGATGACACAGTTCTTATTGCCGATTCTGATACCGGTCTCCAGAGTTTAGTGGAACGACTTGAAGGCTCCTGTAAGAAATACGGGATGAAGATCAATTCTCTTAAAACTAAAGTCATGATATTTGGACAGAACCAAAATGTACCAGTTCCTATTAAAATAGAGGGCAATACCTTAGAACAGGTCTACAAGTTCAAATATTTGGGGTCCTGGATAGTTAACACCTTGAACAACGACGTGGAAATAAAAACCAGAATAGAACAAGCGAGAAATGCATTTTTAAAAATGAAGAACGTCTTCCAGAACCCCAGATTGGACCTAGAGTTGAGAAGTAGGCTCGTTAAGTGTTATGTTTGGTCAATCCTATTATACGGAGCAGAAACATGGACACTGAAAGTTCAAGAGATGAATCGCCTCGAATCGTTCGAAACATGGATATATCGAAGAATGCTTAAAATTCCATGGACAGCCCATATCACAAATACCGAAGTCTACAGCAGAATAGGCAGAGAGAGAGAATTGTTCAATACAATAAAAATAAGAAAAACATCATACTTAGGGCATATATTGAGAAATGAAAAATACCACGTCTTACAATTGATAGTTAAGGGTAAGATTGAAGGAAAGAGAGGTCTCGGCAGGAAGAAACTATCTTGGTTGAGAAACATCAGAAACTGGAC
Organism: Sitophilus oryzae; assembly: GCF_002938485.1. Taxonomy (NCBI): domain Eukaryota; kingdom Metazoa; phylum Arthropoda; class Insecta; order Coleoptera; family Curculionidae; genus Sitophilus; species Sitophilus oryzae. The sequence goes on from NW_022146106.1 coordinate 1,860,860, forward strand.
TCACCTAACTTTTGAAGAAATTATAAGGAAAGCCGAGAATCGTGAAGATTTTGCCAATGTGATCGCCAACCTCCACGAAAGAGACGGCACGTAAAGAAGAAGAAGAATTAATACCCCAGTCAAATTAGTTGGGATAGAAATCTTCAACTCTGAGTAATCATGGACCATAAACCATGATTCTTGGTTTTCGTATACTTTCTACAATATTTGCACTCACGCTAAATGCTGTGGTACACTTTTTTTACCGTAAAGCAGGTATGCATTAATCTTTAACTTGCAGTTACTGTTAAGTTCTGTGTGTACTAGTGCTCTCCAACGGAAGACAAAAAGTCACGATACAATAAAAACTTGAAAGATAATATAGGGACCTCTTAATATTACCATTAATAATATGAAAGGTTAAATTTAGACTTTAATTGGATTTTAAATGCGAAAATACAATATGAGAAATAGTGTTAATTTTTGTCAACCCAGTAACTCTTAAAACGTTAGACCTACGAAAATATGTATATTTTCGTAGGTGTCATATTTTCCGAGATATAAGCTAAAAAGTCATAAAAGTGAAATTTAAGCCCTCCCCTCTCTTCGGGCTCATCGTCTATCTTCGGTGACTTTTGACACATATCAGCCCAAGTCTAGAGAAATCGTTTAAAATCATTTTCAAAACTGTAGGATTTTTTCCACCGATTTCTCTAATTTGACGGGGCTATCAATAAAGTGGAAATAAATAATATTTATTTATAAAGCCAACTATTAAAATAAAATATCGTACTTACCTACCTCTTGAATAATGGTGTGGTTTTAAATAAAATACACTTTCCTATTCTTACTATGTGATGTACCTACTAATCTAATATTTATTTAATATTTTTTTAGCAATATTACTGTGATACATGATATTGAGAAAAAGAGTATTTTTTATAATAAGATTGGAAACGATTATAATAACATTGGAAACATGCTAAAATTTCCCTTACATTCAATGGACAATAATACTTCTAGTTACCTATCAAAAACACTAACTAAACATCATTTCGGTGCGGAGCAGTTACTCCGGTAATCACACACCAGCTATTGTTTATCTGGAAATAGATTTAGGACTGTTTTAACCAGTTTCCATCAGACTTGATTGAGATTTCCTCGATGGTCCTCGAAACAGTAAATATTATGTTTGTCGTGTGAAATGGTATCCTAAAATCAAAGCAAACATCACAGTCTACCGATACGTTTTGTTCCAACAGTTTTTTTTAAATGTAATACCATCGGCTTCATATTATATTTTATTTCTTTAGCGTAGGTATAATAAAATTAAGAGAGGATAAGTTTAACATTACTTCCTAAAGTAGTTTAGTTTCTGAAGAAGACTCTATGCGTCGAAACCATTTTAAAATAGAGTTTTTTTACGAACTTACGTTGTATTGTAATATTAGTTCCTTTAAATATTAACCAATAGCTCAGTCAAATTAGAGAAATCGGTGAAAAAATATCCCACAGTTTTGAAAATGGTTTTAAATGATTTCTCTACGCTTGGGCTGATATGTGTCAAAAGTCCCCAAAGATAGACGATGAGCCCGAGGAGTGGGGAGGAGTTAAATGTCAATTTTTTCACTTTTCTGTTTATATCTCGGAAATTATGACATCTACCGAAAAATGTTCAATATATAAAAATAAAGCTGACAAAATTCTCTACAAAATTGGTTGAATGCCATTATTTGTTTCATAGGTTAAACCCTTTAAGAGTTACAGGGTTGCCAAAATTGACACTATTTCTCATATTGTATTTTTGCATTTAAAACCCAATTAAAGTCTAAATTTAACTTTTCATATTAATAATGGTAATATTAACGGGTACTTGTGTTATCTTTCAAGTCTTCATTGCAACGTGAGTTTTTGTCTTCCGTTGAAGAGCACTAGTGCACACAGGACTCAATAATAACTGCAAGTTAAAGATAATTGCATGCCTGCTTTGCGGTAAAAAAGTATACCACAGCATTTAGCGCAGCTGCAAATATTGTAGAAAGTATACAAAAATCAAGAATCATGATTTATAGTCCATGATTGCTCAGAGTTGAAGATTTCTATCCCCGCCTACAGTAGACTTGTGTAATGTTAAAGTAGCACGAAGCATTTGAAGCATTAGAATTTGAGGTCTGGTTCTTTTCCGGATTACTGATTTCTTCCTGTAGGTACAGTTAACGTAAGTGTAATATTTACGTATCTGCACTACCTAATTCATTTCGTATCAACATCGATACAATATAGTATCAGTCTTCTCTCGCAGAATTTCAAAGAGTGTTAAAAGCGCATATGAAAGTGTGATTTCTGAATCTTCTGAACCTACAATAATGTTATCCACATACATATAACTTTAAATACTTTAAAATTATATTTTAAAATTATCTATATTATTCCATATTATCCGTTTTAGACAAGTAATTTCTTCTCTTCAATAAAAAAAGTGATTTTAAGAAGACTTCTTTAATATTGGTTAACCAACCAGAACTTACCAGAACTTACAGAAGCTGCAAAAAGAGCAGGAGCCAGTTTACTTCCAGAGAAAAGTAGGGGGCGATATGAAATAGCATTGAAAGTATACGAAAAATGGTATGCCGAAAGAAATAATCTTTTTTTTAACAAAATAATCATAATCATTTTCGCCATGTGTAGTTTGTATTCCTATTTGATAGATGGCGCCACCGATTGCCTTAGGGAAGAAATTTGCGACAAACAACGAGTAACGGTTGCTTTATAACCTCAAATTTCATTTTCGTTGTGATTTTACCGGCATTATTGTTTAACATCCGAAATCACTTGGTAAGTATTTTTTTATTGTGTACTTGCCTGGCCTAAATAAATACTATTTACCGAAATTAAGTTTTTCTTTACTTTTTTTAAGAATTTATTTAAAATTCAACATATAAAATAGTTGGCGGTATTGCTAGCCCAGTGATGACAATATCGCCAATTTACAAAATAAAATAAAAAATTAACAAATATTCTCTGTGTGCTTAAAATATTACCAAACAATTTAAAACTATTAGTAAATAGCCTAGATAATGCATCTTACCTATAAATTTTGATGCCAAATATTAATTACCTATTGAAAAAAAAAATAAAAGCATAGGCGATATTGTATACACTTACTTTACTAAGAATATTGCTTCGGAGACAGTCTTGATGGCATATTTTAGCGACATGGCAAGGCAGAAAAAGCCATCTACTCTTTGGGCTACGTACAGCATGATACGGATAATGCTAGAATTAAGGGAAAAGACTGACATATCAAAATATCACAAACTCGTCGCTTTTTTAAAACGTCAGAATGTAGGTTTTAAGCCAAAGAAGTCTATCATTTTTACCAGGCAAAACTTTTCAACAAATAAATGTGTTAAAATCTTCAATTATTATTGTTAGTATTACAGTAATGTCAATATTACATATATGGTTGTAAATAAAATGTATTATACGTTTTTACTAACAATAAAAAATGAAGTACTTATTTTGGTATATTGTAGTGGAAAATTGATGTATTTAAGAACATTAAAGAAACTAGAATATTTTTGATAAAGCTTATTCTGAATAGTATGAATAGATATATTAGTAAACTGCGACATAAAACAACTGTGACGTTTTTCAGAACAAAACAGTCTGTAAATCCCTTTCTCAAAACTGTTTTTCTCTGGCTGCAAAGCAACGAAACGAGACCGTTTCTGAACTGGAATCGTGTGTAAAAGAAAGCGACAAAAGCCGACCCTGAACCCGGCTCGATTGCCTCGGGCTGTCGTTACCTCGGTCGCCATTTTTTTATGGCTGTACATATGCGTGCGTACGTACTCGTACATAAACGTGTACACACACACGGGCGGTGTAAAAACGTTTTGCTTTTCTTGAGTGAGACTGGGCCGGTCGTATGCCTTTGGGTTAGGTCATGGCTGGAATACAGGTCGGTGCGTTAAACGAACTCTGAAATCGTTAAATTGGATTTTTTGTTTGTTTCGTGGTGTTTGTCGCTTCGATTGCGGTTGTGAAATTTAAACTTTGTCGCGTTTACGGATTGACTGTTGTGTATGAATTGAATGTACGAGTATAATGTATAGATACATTGAGTACTTCATATTTCGATATAGAAAAAGTTAAATAAGTCTCCTAAGAATTGCTAATTTGATTAAATAGAAAGAGGAGTTTTGAAAGAGGAAACTGATGAAAAAATTAGTCTGCTTTAAACAGGTCTGAAATCAAAGTACAATACACAAATCTATAAAAAAGAGCTATACCGGGTACATCTTAAATTCTCTCTTCTATTTTTTCAGATAAAAACGAAATTTGGTATGTTAGTATATGACATAAATTAGGATTGATTGACGTATTCAATTGCTTTTGGTCACTTCCTGTTTCGCCGGAAATTACTACAACTTAGTATTTCTAAATGAGATCCTCGGTATTTTTACTTTATTCGATAGACAATGACACTCTGAATAGGATGATATATCATATGTCAACTTTTAATATTTTCGCATATGGTTTATTTGAAATTGTAACATGCATGGTGTATTTGAAATTGTAACATGTTCATAACGATAATTTGACCCAAAATACCAAGTGTGTGGTACCAAATTATTCGTAAAAGAAGGCTTTTTCCAAATATACTAATGAGCCACTCTTGTTCCATTTGAAAAAAAATCAGATATGATTAAAAATACGATCTTTTAACCATCCAGGACAAGACACGAAAAACACCAGACTATAATCTAATGAATCTATTTTTCCAAGGCTTCTTGATTAAAAATTAGTGTTTTTAACACGCCTCTTCGCACTTTAGATTGAAATTTAAAATACGATTTTTTTTTCAGCGAAAATCTCAAAAGTTGACATGATGTCATTCTATTCAGAGTTTAATTTTCTATCGAATAAAGTAAAAAAATGACGGGAATGCCGTTTAAAAATCAAAAGTTGTAGTCATTTCCGGTAAAACAGGAAGTGGTAAAAAACAATTGAATACGTCAATCAATCCTAATTTATGTCATATACTAACATATACTAAATCTTGCTTTTTTATCACTTTGGAGACGCAACCCGTATAGCACCGAATTTTAAGTAAAGACACTTGGAAGAAGTGCCAAAATATTGGCATTTAATTACTGAAGTCTGGCGGTAGAAATATAATTTACATTCAACACCAATCTTCTAGTTTATTGTTTGCTGACAATATTCACTATCAGTTTTATCACACACTGACTACCGCACATCGAAGTTTTTTTCTCTCAATTTTCTCGCCGTTACAGTCACGTATGATGTCATCGCAATGCTCTTCTAGTCACTTCCACAGCATTTGAAAATAGAAAAGAAAAACTAGGACACGGTGTCCCATATAAGAAGGCATGCTACAAGGATCCCTTAAAATCCTACGAATCCCTTAGATCGGTAATCCCTTAAAAATACGAATCCCTTAGATCGGTGCGCTCGGTGCGCTTCGAGCTATCGGCGGGACTCGCGCCATCAGGCGAAATCAGAGAATGCATGGGAGGGGGCGAATAGTCTACGCCGAGCGACTGTTTTTAGTGGAGCGGTTTTACATTAAACGTGTCCGATGAATTATTAATCGAAAGTGTACGAGACCATATCATACTTAATATGCGGTTTTTTATAAAAATTTCTTACAAGCACCTAACCTGTATTGTTTACTACACTTATTCAATAACTGACTTAGAAAACCTTCCGATTAAACCCATTTATTTCTCATCTCGTTTTGATTATCTCACATTATTTTGAAAATCGAATTTAAATATCGTCAACTTATCATCTTATTTAATTTTTGGTTTGTTTTGACGTTAGTAATAACAGCTGATAAATAGTCATCCTATGTTATTATGTTGATAGCTCCGTAAAAGGTACAAATAGAGAAAATAATATTTATGTTTAAATAAAATATTTGTACATATATCTACCGTATGATAGAAAAAAACGGCGTCCAGTTGGATGGGAAATAACGATTGATGACATTTCCTATATAAATTTACATATAAAATGGCACCGACCTTCATTTCATGGTCATCGCTGATGCCGTTCCTTTTCGATAATACGGTACTATAAAAACTATTTATATTTTTTCTTTTTTCAATTTTCTTTGACTTTTTTTATTATATTTTAAGTTTTTAAAATCTTGGTTTTAAATCAGTAGTGAATGAAACAAAACTTGTGTTTACATTTTGTTTAATGATTGACGTTTCGACTAATTTTAATTCGGTCTTCTTTAGAATCTATAATATACAATACAATTTTATCACTAACAATGTGTTTAATATATATTTTTTCTTACCACAAACGTAGAAAATTATTTATACGTATATTATAGATTCTGAAGAAGACCGAATTAAAATTGGTCGAAACGTCAATCATTAAACAAAATGTAAACACAAGTTTCGTTTTATTTACTACTGACTTAAAACAAGGATTTTAAAAACTTAAAATAAAAGTTATATATAAATGTTTGTAATGACACTTATTTAGATTAAAAAACTAAAAATAGAAGTTTTATTTGACTATTTTTCATATCTAGCTTTGTTTTTAAAGAACAAATTAAACCCTTTTGAGTTATACCAAATTTGTTAAAATCGGTCAAGCTAAGAGTCATGTAGTATATTTTATCCCCATCTTCCACTCTATTTCACTAATTTTATGTGGTTTGTTAAGGTCTAAATATATTAATGTGTGTTTGGTTAAGATCTAAATAATATCAATTTCCATCATAAAGCACAAAATATAAAAAGTTGCATAAAAATATAAATAGTAATAATACTTTATAATTTTTTGAAATGCCGAATGAATTTGACTAAATTTGAATAAACTCCTTCTCGTCTATGCTCAAATTTATGCTGGTGACGTACTCTCGACCGTCGATCGTGCGACTCCAGTGCGCGGCTACAATCGACTTTCCGACCGGTCGTGCCGCTCGCGCCTCTCGCACCGCTCGCTCTCGCCGATACCTATTCAGTGCGCGCGGAGCTTTAGTCCATTAGAACAGAATGATAAATTTGCAAAAACACAGTAGTTAGTAAACACAACATTAGTACTTTAGTACTCAATCCAATAACTAATTGCCTTATATGTAATGGTATATAAATAAAATTTTTATATATAAAAAAAACATTGCTCGATTGCATATGTAACACTGTAGAAAAATATCTAAAGCAAATATTTTAATCATAAAATCAACCGGCACAAAATCGGGCATGTAAGGATGAATGAAGGTCTGTCCTGTATAAACAAATTCTTTCCTGAAACGCACCATACGGTAGTCGCGTTTATAAATAAGTCGTTCGAGTGTTCCAGACTGTGTATTTATTTACAAATACCAGATGCATGCTACAACGAGGTTAGAGGGCCTGCTCTTGACTTTGTTAGTGCACCGAGATGTTGCGCTGTTGTCATATTGACTTCTAACTAAAATTAAGTTTTTTAAATCTACTTAGAAAAAATAATATGATTAGGAGTACTTCTTTATTATTTGCTTGATGATTTGAGAAACTCCACAAGGTGGAGAATTTTCCCCCCTACTATGGAGCTTGGTAGTAGTGAACAGAAATTAGTATTTTCAACTACATAAAAAAAGATTAGAAGAATAACCAAATTAGTATACTTAATAACCCTGAATCACATTTTAATAATACAATGCACCTGTGAATTAAAATGATAGACGCAGCTATTACTTTCATGGATCCCCACCCCAAGTATCATCTATCTGACTTCGAACTAAATCTGACCTGAAACGACGTCAGACTTGAAAATTTAGTTCGGGTGCTGGTGATACGACCGGTGACGTCGCTTTCCTATTAAAAGCGACGTCGTTTCCACGTTGGCTTGCACGACGTACATATACTTGAACTAGCCCGACGTCTACCCGTTGTCCGAATAGGACACGTCTCACTGATAATCCCTAAAGTAACGTCCAATTATATTTTGTTGTATTTTATGTTCATATTTATAACCTAATTTACGTATCTCTATTTATTATTAGGCATTTGCGGCCTAATGAACATCATGAACATAACCTAATAAAACGTTTTTGTAAACACACTTAATTTTTTTATTATGCCTAAAAAAACACTAAAAAGGCATTTAGACATTCATCTGTATTTTACAGAAAGATGTCAAGGCTTTTGCAAAATAATAATAGTAGTAGTGATGTCTTGCCTCCACCCACGAATGTTTTTTATCCGGAAGAGATGCTGCATTATACTGGTGCATCTTAATTTCTTTTTTTAGCTTAGGAAACCAGCAGACCCCATCCTCCTGCCACATGTGAGGTACTGGTTCCAATTCTTTTAAATTTTGTATATATATTATCTTAAAAAAGTGGCTGCCCATTTTTTTAAGGAGAAAACAAAAACTAAAATATAATTGCACAAATCACTGATACGCAAAGTGAGGTTACGCCTACAAAACCATTGAACCGTCATCTGTCAAACATTTTTTGACTACAAACAATTGACCTATCATAGACCAATAACAGAGAACATCGGGAATCGTTTACCAGGAATACGAAAAATTATATGCTCTGTGGCCGACGACGGATGCTCCTACGTATGCCGGCCGATCGCAAATTTTACGTGGCGTAAGTTAGAGTTATATATGTCATAATACCATTGCCGGTCGTCCGGTTTGATGACTTCGGTCGTGTGAGACGACTAATGTTGGAGACCCGTCGGAATTGGTATATTGGTAGTTCATATTAAGTCGGGCACAGAAATCCGCCATTCTTAACAAGTATCCGATTGTCAGCCATTTTAAAATCGTTTTTTGTTTTTAAAATTTATTTTCGATTCACATTCCGATTTCTAGAAGAATAATATTGATAAGGTTGAGTTTGGGGGGAACCACAGTACAGTTTTATGATTAAACCAGCTAGAAAATAAAAAAAATATTTTGCGAGTTACTTTTTTATAGATATTTTTATTTCATAAATCTACCTAATTTTAAAGGCGCTCGTTGTTTTCCGGAGTACTTTAATCAGATATATCAAAAAAGTGACTTCAGTTGACAAAACTGATGTCTGGATTAACGATTCAGAATGATTATAATATGAAATTAGGTAGGCACTTATAGTTATATTCGAGGAGTGATTATGAATCCATTTGTAATTAGGTAGTTATAAAATATTTATCTTATAAGTATGTATTCATGGTAGCGAATTTGAAACCAAACGTAACGTAAGTGCTTAGCGACGAATTTTAAGTAACTGAAATCCAACGTAATATGACTTTGATAATTGGTAGAATTACATTCCCTATTAGGTCAGATACCGACGTCGAGGCAACCCGAATCTGTATTCCCCAATTAGGTGCAAATAAGGGTCGTCAGGCGGTCGAACCGACGTTGGTACCCGACGTCGGGTTTATTGAACGCGACGTATACCCGACGTTAGATAGCGTCCAAATGCTACTTGGGACTTTGGACAGACTACAGCTAAATATAGCAAAAATGAGACGCTCACTTCTTCTTTCTTCTTATCACGCCCTCTCCTGCTGAAGGTTGGCGATCCAAATGGCAATTGTAGCTCTGGAAACTGCAGCCCGGAAGATTTCCGCAGACGAGCGTTCAAACCATCTTCTTAAATCCTTTAGCCATGAGTTCTGGCGTCTTCCAACTGATCTTTTTCCTTGCACTTTGCCCTCTAATATGAGGCGCACTATTTCGTATCTATTACCTCTCATCATATGACCCTGATGATTTTTGTTTCCTTGATGGTGTTCAGTATCTCTTTTTGTTTCTGCATGCGCTGGAGTACTTCATCTTTGGTGATCCTTTATACCCATGAGATTCGCAGCATACGTTTGTACACATACATTTCGAAGGCTTCTATTCTCTTTTCGGTCTGTGAATTTAGTGTCCAGCTCTCACATCCATAGAGTAACACAGAGAAGACGTAGCATCTGGCCATTCGAGTTCTAAGTTCCGTACTGAGGTCTCGTCTTGTAAAAAAGTGATTTCATACTTACGAAGATTTTTCTCGCTTGCTCAATTCTTTAAAATATTTCTCTTTTCGAGTCGCACTGACTATTGATGTTAGCTCCTAAGTACTTTATTGAGGTCACTTGTTCGATTGTTTGTCCCTGTTGACACGCAGGTGTGCATAGGTGCAGACGTTCACTGAAATCACTTTTTTAAACAAAAAATAATATGAAGAAACATTTAATTTTGGAAAAATACATTTTTAATGTTACAAAAGATTCTAATATATTTTGCTAGAAAAGTGAATAAATGTTTTCATTAATAAGCAGTAAAATACATAGTATATTTTGGATTAGCATCAAAAATTTGTTTTTTCCGACACTTGGCAACGTCGCTGGGCATTAACAGCGAACAATAAATTACATGTTGCTCGAACCCAAATTAAAATTAATGGACCAATCTAACCTTCAACTTTGTTTTATTAGTTCATTACAGTCGTGCATGCACCATTATGTTTTTACCGTTTTCCTTTCTGTAAGTCGTTGCTTATATTAAATGGAAGCATCTTCAACGTATAAAGCATTGAATATTTCTATTTGTTGATCAGATAAACAAAAAAAATCGTTAACTAATAGAAAGCTGCTGAATGAGAAACTAAACTCTGTCTTTATCTAAATCAATTTTAATATATTTTTTTTCCATAGCAACTGTTAAAATTGCCTTATATCTATCAAAAATAGTAGATAAAATAGTACTTTAACCGCAAGGATAGATTAAATGATACGTTAACAGCGAGGATAGGTTAAAAACTTTATTTCTTCTCGCACGTTTTTTAATTGCTTCCATTTTTGAAAATGTGTGTATTCCTTTTCATAAGTTATTCGGGATTTAAATGGAAGTAGTTTGGATATTATGGCGTTTGTCGAATCAGCCTGAATATCTGTTGGTAATTTACTTCTTTCGTTTTGAGCCATTAACTGGCTCCAATTCAGCAATCAGCAATCGACACGAAAGAGAGTTAAAAAATATTGACTCAAAACTGACAACTAAAGAGACAGCTTTATTTCTTTGTCAAATTACATAGAAACCAACGCCAACCCAGCACAATACTTTTTCTACTCGTAATAAATTCCTTGAAATAATTTCTGAATATTTTTTAAAACGTAACTCGCTATGGAAAAAAAATATTGTTTTATACACAACGATAAAATTGCATTATCGTCTTGTATAAAAAATAAATATTTTTAATGAAATAAACGAAGTATATCGACAATATTAGTATCTGTACTCTTTATGGGTACCTATGTTGATAAATGAGGTCTAAATTATAAGAAAATGCATTTTCTACGAAAACTTAAAGAGAGGTAAAATATGGTAAAATACAACTTGATAGACACTTTTATTGTGTATCGGATTTTCATAAAATATACAGGGTGTTCCATTTAATTTCAACAAATTATTGCCGTTTAAAGCTAGTAATGATTTAAATAAATTTTTAGAGACTCTGTATAAGGTAGTATAATTTATATTATTGCAACACAAAATTTAGTAAATAGAAATACTTCAGTACAATATTTGGTTTTAAGAACTTAAATACGCCTAGAGAAATGAAACTTACTTTACTTTTATTTTAATCGTAGAAACTAAAAGTGTAATAATATACAGGATGTTCCATTTAAAAAAATACAACTTTGTTATTTCTTATTTATTTGAGACACTCTGTCTCTTCTAAAAATATTTTTAAATTGTAGCTCTAATAATCCTTCAACGAACCCAAAACTTACAATTTGCAAAAATCTACTCGATTAGCTACAATACTCCGTAATCTTATGTGGTGAACAACCCTGTATACAGGGTGGTCCGAACTGTGTTCCGGAAACTGCGGCAGCATATTCTGCAGATAAAAATAAGTAAAAATGTTCGTATAGATGTATGTCCAAAAATGCTTAGTTTCGGAGATACAGGGTGTAGAAGTTTCATTTTTATTTCGATTTTTTCCAAATAATTTCTGCAGTAACGTCATTATTTGGATTAAAATTGGTGTCTGGGAGTTTTTTGATATGAGAAATTTGATTTTGATGTCAATATAACTCCTACTAGTAGAGGGCGCCACCTACATATTTTTTAACTGGTTTGAAGAGTAAGAACTTTTCGTCCGTACCTGTATAAAACTGCTGAGTAAAAAAATATACATTAACGACGCTTTTTACGTAAAAAAGGTCTTTCGAGATATTTGGAATCGAAATTATCAATGCCTGTCATCACTGACATAAATTAAACATGTTGACTAGAGAGTTATTAGACTGAGATCATAAATTTGAAATGTTTTTGTACCAAAAGTTAAGTAGTTCAACAAAAACTGTTTTATCATCATTTTTTTGCAGAAAAAATATTATTAATTTAAAAAACTAACTATCTAACTCAACGTGTTTATTTTTCGTTAATAATGGCATGTATTGGCTATTTCCATTCTAAATATCTTGAGAACGGTTGCTCGTAGGGATTTTTACAAAGAGATATTTTTTACGTAAAAAATCACAGAGATGTATATTTTTTCCCTCAGTAGTTTTATACAGGTACGGACAAAAAGTTATTACGCTTCAAAACAGTTAAAACACATGTAGGTGGCACCCTCTACCAGTAGGAGTCATATTGACATCAAAATCAAATTTCTCATGTCAAAAAACTCCCAGACACCAATTTTCATCTAAATATTGACGTTGCTTTGGAAATTATTTGGAAAAAATCGAAATAAAAATGAAACTTCTACACTCTGTATCTCCGAAACTAAGCATTTTAGGACATGCATTTATACGAACTTTTTACCTATTTTTATCTGCAGAATATGCTGCCGAAGTTTCCGGAATACACTTCGGACCACTGTGTATATTTTTTGGATTAAAATCTTCCTTTTCCCTTTTGATCTAGAAATTTCCCACGAATCGGGAAATTTCCCACGAGTTGGCATCACTCTGTATATCTAAGCTCAGAATCAGTTACCAAATAAAAATCCCATACAAAACCGCAATATTTGACATCCCGGTTCGCATTCAGATATTAAAAAGATATTAGGATATTTCTTTCAAGTATTCGATACAAGACCAATACATATTTACAATATAACTTTTAAATCTGACTTCTGAGTCTTTTTTTTTCTATATGAACATCTTCTTGATCAAAGAAATTCAAACATATATCAACCAGGAAAAAATATTTTTTTATTTCCGTATAAACTTCGAAAAGAACACGTCGACCTGTCAAACACACACAAGCATAAAATTTTAACGTAGCACTTTACTCCTTTTTTCATAGCAACAACTGCCGAGGGCTTTCAGCGTTTCCTTCCTGGGCAAAATAATATCGTCTTGATTTCCAGAGATGGAGCAGGAATGACGAGGAAAGCGTAGAGAATAAATAGAAATGCCGGTGGCCGTTGATGGAAAAGCGTAGGGCTTGTCTGTGTGCGGATATAAAATATATAGTTTACTGGACTTGTGTTAAAGTCTCCGGAAAAACGGAGATATATGTTAGGTTTAATGATATGTAGAAATTATAGCGAGGGTTCTTCTTTTTCTAGAATATGTATATTTTAACAACTTACGGTATTTTTCATCCCTCTGTATCTTCATTGTAGATAAAGCAAGCATCTTAATTTGGTGATCAAAAAGACGTACTGGCTATACAGGGTGTCCCAGAAATAAGTGCAAGTATTTTAACTGGTAGTATAGTTGAACCCCAGAAACACGCCTATGACGTTTTTTTTTTTCGCGGAAAAAAAATTGAAAATTCGAAATTTTTTTAAAAAAATTTTGGAAATTTTTTTAGTTTTTTGTTAAAAACATAATTTCTTGATAATATGGCAACATAGGTATTAGATTAAATTTACAAGAAAGAAAATCCAGAAAAGATCCAGTGGTTCTTAAAATTTTAGCAAAAAATCATTTTTTTTTAATTTTTAAAGTAAAATAACTTCGTTATTTTGGACTCATTTGAAAAACGATAAAGAGAAAATATGTTTCTTTTATCGAGATCTACCACCCCTTAAAATATTTGCACTTATTTCTGGGACACCCTGTATTGTCAATATACACTCACCGGCATGAAAAACAGACACCTTAAAATTTTGATGTATTTTAAGATTAATATATTTTGTTTTAGTGGACCGATTTTAATTTTTTAAACAATTTGTATCTATTATTATTTGACTTTTTTGCATCTTTCTAAATTAAAAATTAAAGTCCTTATCTATCTCGAGGAGAAACAAAATGTTATTTTGGCGACATTTTGAAACATCCTGTGGAATGGTTTAACAAATTTAGGAATTTAAAAACTGCTTATAACAAAATAAAAACACTAAATCACCACAATACACCAAAACACTTTTACTTTTACACTGGACGCGCGTTTCGCTAACCATGTCAGCATCATCAGCAGATGATAATAAACTCTTGAGCTATGATTGCTAACATGGTTGCTGATGATGATGCTAACATGATGACAACTGTTGATGATGCTAACATGGTTAGCGAAACGCGCGTCCAGTGTAAAAGTAAAAGTGTTTTGGTGTATTGTGGTGATTTAGTGTTTTTATTTTGCTGTGTAACACCAAAGGTTCCAACCCTCAACTGTAATCTGCTTATAACTGCATCTTTTCTCGATTGTTTGTTTTTTTGTTCATCTCAATAGCTTCATTTTTGTTAGAGATATTCGCTTTTAAAGAAGACTGTAACAATTTAGAGCAAATTTTGCATTAAAAGCATATCTTTGCGTTTGGTCCTTATCAACATACCTATGAAACAGTTGTGTGTAATGTCACTGCCATTAAAAAATCATATTGATATTGTTTGTAGCAGTTTGTAGGTATAGTAAACGGCACGAATGTTTGGGAGTGATTCATCGGTCGCTACCATGTGAACTAATCTGTTCAAGGTCACATAAAACTTAATTCCAGTGCCGTGGTTTTTCAAGTCATATGATAATCAATATATAATCTATTGTAATTTGTTGTTTTAACTATCAAAGTCTTGTCAAAACATATATTTGGTTATAAATATAAAATGGAATGCCCCATTGGTCGCACTGCAAGCACACCAATGGACTGACGCACAAAAACGAATCATTCAAAGAAACGCGATATAGTATCGTCTTTGTCAATGACGCTAACATTTTAGAATAAGTAAGAGGAGCGCAGGCAGATGATTAGACCGGGCCTTTAAAAACCTACGTCTGCGGTAAAAATTTACGTTTTTAATGTAAAAATGATAGCGCGCGTGTCGATTCTAACTTCATCAAGCGATGAATCACTCCCAAACATTCGTGGCGTTTACTATATGTTTACTATATTTGTTTGTACTCTAGCAGAGAGTAACTGCGAGTCCTTTTGCGAGAGGCTTTTCAGTCCAGTTGTATCGACTATTGTTACCTTAATTGAACATTGTAAAGGGCAATCAATGAAAAGTGGTTTGTGGTATAGGGCAACCCTCTTAGTTTTAATGGCAGTTTGAATCTGCAGGTATGATTTCGACAGACAACATTCAAAAAGCGTTAAAGAAACAAAATAATTGTCCTTTGAATTAGAAGACAGATAACTATCACTGTCATATGAATCCCTAATTTTTCTTGTCGTATATTTTTAAGTTGAAAAATATTACAATAGTGTAAAATATCTAAATTTATTATTACTATTAAATGGCTAATTTAGAATTGTTTATATTTTTTTAAATTTTAACTAATACAAATTTGTATAAGGTTTATCCTATTTTTTATCTAAAAATAATTGTTATTTATGAGATTTATCAAATTTAAATATAACTTTTTTTTGTGTTTCAGGTGGCTACATACTATTCTTGATTAGGATTCTTAATCTACAAAGGTAAGCACAAAATAAATTTTGTAATTTTTTCATAATTTTTTTTTAAAAATGCAATAATTGCCCTGTTCCCTATAAAAGTCGCAGAACAAAATTGTAAAAAATGTCATCACGCTGTGATCGATGTGATGTTTTCAATGCACTTCAGTTGTCGCTTGAAAAACAAATTTTGCTAGTGAGAGGGGTATTTGTGCGGGTACAGTTTCCTGTTTTATCTGGTTAAAACGTGTTTAAAAATTAGTGAATTCTTTGTTTTGGATCTGATAATACTGATAATAGTAAATCGTAAAATGGATATTTTCTGAAATACGTATTAAAAGTTACATATTAGTGCAAACTTATTTATTTTAATATTACCATTATTTCAATATATTTAATAATAAACTATGTCATAAATACAATATGATCCAAAAAATAACTGTTATAGTCACAGTCACAGAAGAAGTTCTTTTGTTGTTACAGTCCTTTGTATTTCGTTATCATTAGACCTATAAGAATCAAATGGTACCACCATATCTCAAACGCATCGGTCCTCGAAAAAGCTAGCTACAAGAGCGCTGAAGTCATGATTACTAAATTCCTGTTCTGGTCATGTATGCAGGATGCAAGAAAACTGCCTACCGAAAGATTTTCTTTAAAAAAAAACTTAAGTAGTAGACGGTAAGAGGAATGTAGAATGTTTAGGAGGGGAGTTAATCACCGCGACCTTACAGATCTATTGTGTGTTCCCCTTTCTTGAGTTATAACGAGTTATAACTCATCACACAGTCTCAAGACTTTAACAAAAGCCAGCAGTGGGACTCTGTGTCATGTAGAATTCTACATATCGTCAGAATTCTATAGGATCGGCACTCTGTGCAGCAACGATATCGATAAGATGCGATTATTTTGGTCGCTTGATTTCTACATTTCAATTGGTATCGAATTCTACGTAGCGCACGCGTATTGAGAATATATTTGACATTTTTAAGGTTATTAGATTAAGTTATCTATTTTGTCTCAGAGGAATTTGCTAATCTAAGATTTTGTTTGTTGTTTATGTTTTTGAGTTGTTGACAACTCTATTTTGTGTGACAGTTATTTAAATATGTTGCCAATTAACATAATAAATATCATGGCAGCAGGAGAAGAGGAAAGGCTAGAAGATTATAATTTGTTTCTGTACCAAATAAACAATATTTTGTTTAAAAAATATATATAATATGGTAATAATTATGAAATAAACACACAATAAACATGAACGGTCTTCAAATATTTCAACTGTCGCCGATTGAGCTCGCCTGAATAGCACCTTTCTGAATGGGTGCTTTTGTACTCTAACTTTCTTTTTACACTGGGTGTTAGTGAGGCACAGGTGGATGCTGCATTAATCTCAACATTTAATGGGGTACTGGGAGTTCGTGTGGCACTGGTGGATGGTGCATCAGTCTCCATATTTTTGAGAATTTCAACCTATTAAAAAAATTATATTAATTTTTTAATTAACAAACCAATTAAAGAACATGATATGTAAATGCCCTTGTGACTTTTTTCAACTAACATAAAGTAGCACTTACTTTTCCAAATCCTAACTCGGGCACTATCTCGTCACCATAAATTGCCTTATTCCCCATAATTTTTAAAATTCTTTTCTCTAATGTTGTTAATGGAGGAACCTGAGGGGGGCCACCACCAGTTCGTTGCTGCTCCATTTTTATGGCAGAAGCCTTTGATTTTGTTTTGCATTTCCAATCAGTAAATCAGTAAGCGTCTGAAAATAAATATGTTTGTAATATTACTCTTACCACTTAATTTATAACTTATTTCCAGATTAATAAAGGTCTGTGACGGGATAATAACATACTTACTTACTTTTCGCCAACCATCCACGGTTTTTTCACTATATCCTAAACTATTCAATTGTACCGAAACACTTTGCCATAAGGCATTGCATTCCTTCAGTTCCATTAAATTTATTTGTTATTAATTCCGGATTGTTCTCGCAAACGTTTAACAGTAAGTTCCAATGTTCGGCCCTTACTCTCATTTTGCTAATCAAAATGATATAATAAAGATTCTTAATTTTTTTTACTGAAGATGTTTTAATATTTAAACTAATTTTTGGTTAGGTTATCTATCATGTAAACAAACGTTCTATGCGTTCTCTGTTTACACGCCGGAGTATGTTTCCACATTATCTAAATGTGCGATAAACAAAGACGAAAATAACACCAAAATTTGTATCAGGCGCTTCATTTGCTAATGTTTGTAGGATTAATAGTATCGCTAGCGAAAAATACGCGAAAACAGCCGAACGAAAACGATATCGGCACAGAGTGCCAATAAACTCTACTATCGCCGTCCTCCGATAGAAAGGGATAATAGAATACTATTATAGATTTCTATATAACACGGAGTCCCACTGCAGTATCTTAAACGGCTCCACAGATG
The DNA here is from genome assembly GCF_002938485.1 of Sitophilus oryzae. Classification (NCBI taxonomy): domain Eukaryota; kingdom Metazoa; phylum Arthropoda; class Insecta; order Coleoptera; family Curculionidae; genus Sitophilus; species Sitophilus oryzae. The sequence goes on from NW_022146106.1 coordinate 1,879,107, forward strand.
CCAGCTCTCCATCCTCGACATCAGCCGTACCAAAGTTGATGGCACGAATGGTCGTCGTCTCGGCGCACTCAGTGATAAGGTGTTCTGGTGTTTTCCCATTTTCTCCACAGAATCTGCATTCGCCGTTGTTTCTTAGCTTCAGCCTACTGAGGTGTTCGTTAAAGAGACAGTGTCCTGTTACAAACTCCGTGACAATCCGAAGATTGTTTTTACTTAAATCACAGAAAACCTTTGATTTTTCTCGGTCGTAAACTCTGAGGAACTTTCAACTTAGACCGTTGGAGGACATCCATTCCAAGTTACGGATGGAGTCTTCCAGATTCTTCAGTTCCGCTTTCAGTTGGTTCCCGTTTTAAAAACAGAACGGTTCTGGTCCAGTTAGTGGAGTGTTCGCTCCTTTCCTAGCTAGATCATTTGCTTTTTCATTGCCTTCTATCTATCCCTTGGTGAGCAGGCACCCACAGTAGGAAGACTTTATTTTCTTTGCCTAATTTGTTGAGCTTCTCTAGACATTCTTTCACCAACTGAATTGATGGTTACTGAGTTGATCGCGTTTAGTGCTGCTTGACTATCGGATAGGATGGCAATTTTCTGTTTTCGATAGTTCCTATCTAATATAAATTGTACGCATCTGTCGATAGCGTAAATTTCTTTTTGAGGGTGTTCCAAGCCCCTCTCCCAATACAAGGATATTTTCCACGAAAACTTAAAGAGAATAAGCATCAGTGGGAGGAAGCAGGGTATAATAGAACGTAATGGAGAATAGTAAACTCAGTTAACAACGACAACCAAAAAGTAAAGAGGCAACAAAGCAATGAGATTTTTGAATATCCGAAGTGCGGAAGAGAGATAACATCACGTGTCGGGCTTTTCAGTCACAGAAAAGCTCATGAAAGTAAACACCCTGCGTAATCATTTTCTGATGATTGTCAAATACTCGTCAGCGAGTAGTTGTTGTAAGTAAGTAATGCATTTCGTTAGCTAAAAAATATCTTAGTTTTTTTAAAAGCTTATTAGCTTATATGTATAATAATTATATTTAAGATACTAGCATATGGGATCATGATATTAGGAAATTAGCAGGGATAACTTGATCCCGCATAGCCAACAATAGACAACAATGGGCTCAACTACTATCTAAATATGACAGCGAGGCTACACCATAATTGGAAATGGTTGAGTAGAAATGAGCTGAAAATGACTAGCATATTAGTCTATAGTATGTATAGTAGCATATTAGTCTAAGTATTTCTTGATCTTGATATTTGTCTTTTTAGGAGGACATATTTATTATCACACGATTGCCAATGAAATTAATAAAGTTTGCCAAGACAAACTACAAGTACTGGACAAACAATACCAAGGAACATGTATTAGTAGTAAAATAGAAAACTAATTTCTTGCAGTATAGGTATATAATAAAATTATATAAGGATTCTTGCCACTTAACTGCTGGTATAGAAATTTAATTCTACGCTGTGTTTGGATCAACCTGCTCTCACTACCGGTTTCGGAGCCCTACTCCATCATCAGGTGAGCTTGGGCAGATCCACAAAATGACAACCACAGCGCGGAGATAGTTAATTCCGACTTGTCGGAAAGTATCGGTTAAATATTAAGTTTGTAATTTGGCTTGCCTGAAAAAAAGCCCTTTACCATCCTTTTACTAAGGATAGTTTCGCCACGGTGGTACGAAAGTACTACCATTGCACGCAGGCCGCTATCTCTCGTTCGGGACTTAATATCTAACCGATACTTACCGACAAGTCGGAATTAACTATCTCTACGCTGTGGTTGTTATTTTGTGGATCTGCCCAAGCTCACCTGGTGATGGAGTAGGGCTCCGAAACCGGTAGTGAGAGAATCCTTATATAATTCTATTTATTAGTAGTAAAAACATAGGTTGTGTGAACATTTATAGGCAGTTTAGTTTCTAACAATACAAAATACTTCACACCTACTTTTAAAAGACCTGTTAAAAGTAATAATTGTAACGATTTTTGCCACCTCAATAAACCACATCGCTTTAATTCACTCTATTGAATAAAATTTACGGCGTTTTTAACAATTTTTCAGCTATATTTAAGCCGGCCCTGGTGTCTCGACTCGTAAATCCAATCCCAACGCCATCTTAATTTTATTAGACCGACAAATTTACCTTAATTTACCGTACCTAGGGGGAGAAAACTTGAGGCTGCCATTCTATTGGTCGAAGAGGAACACAAGAGTGGGTCAATAATTTTATCGTCTGTATAATTTCTGTTACTTCACTTGAAATGTGACAGACCGTGAGACTTTTCTTGAGTAATATGATATGGAAGATAGTATATCAATAAGAATTCTCTTTTATTTAAATTTACTACAAATTTTATTTAAAAATATAAGTATTTTTTATTGCATGAGTTATATTTTATCGGTCAGTTTTAATTTATTTTAATAATAAATTAAAGCTAAATTCAGAACCTCGCAATTAGTGGAATGAATTAATGGTTTCAATTTTCAATTAGCGTAGACGGTTGTTCCTCGAATATCAATGTAATCATTCACAATGTCAAAATTAGTGGTGGTAATCTTCAATTAGTGGAAAAAGTTTTAACTTTTCCACTAATTATACTTCAAAAGTTGCGAGGAAAGTAATTTTGACCTTTAATTGTCATCCGTCAAGAGAAATTGTGGTTAGAAATCAAAAGTTGATTGTTTTATAGGCTAAATATTAGATTTTCTCTATGGATACAACTAACAACCGCAGGCTGTTGCTAGGATATTCTGTTAATTTAATTTTTTTATTTGGAACTAATTTACTATTTTTACTAAGTTTAAATTGTCTACCCTATAATAGCAAAACGGTTCACAATACAATTTACCCGTCAATTAAAATGACAAACTACAACTGTCAGTGTTAAGTATCCTTTCATTGGACAAACTACATTTAATATTTTCTATAATTTTTTGTATGTCGTCTAATAGTCATTTTATCGCTGTACAAATTTTATAAATGCTTGGTTTAACATTTTACATTTTTCTTTCAAGTATATGCCACAATATGCAGAACTCCCTTTAAAGTAAAAAGACAAGGCCCCTATTAAAACGAAGGTTTTGCATTACTTAAGCTTTATTCAGAACCTCGCAATTAGTTGAATGAATTAGTGGTTTCAAATACACTTTATACTTTTTAGTTTACTGTCATTCACAATGTTTAAAAAACACAATTAAAATTAATAGAAAATCCTAGCAATAGCTTGGGTTAATCCTTTGAATAAGAACACTAAGGAAGGAGCATAATGCTATCCATGTATTCATGCATGGTGGGCGGAAAAAGGACTCTAGGGTGGGGATCCTTGACAGTTCTGTTTGACGATTCATTTGACACATTTGAATTTGATTTGAAATTTTGTGGATTTGTCAGTCATTACGGAGCTTATTTTATGTTATTTATTATTTATTCTTCTACTGATAGTTGTATAAAGGTAGTAAATCTAGATGGAAATTGTGGCAGAACTTAAATTAACAGTGACACTATCGCGATTTATCGAAAAAGACTCTAAAATAGTTGGTTGTGTAGAGTGCGGTAGATCTCGGCAAAAATCAAGTGAAATAATGGAACAACTTTTCGCTAGTAAGTGACTATGTAATATACATACGTGTAGTTAACCGATCATTTATGAAATTCACTTAAATTAACTAATTATATATTTTTTTCTTGCATTTTTGCTTTTATTTACTACCTGTCAAAGATTAGATGTCAAGAATTTAGATACGTCACTTTGACTTACCTGCGTCAATAGCGTATCGGATGTTTGTGTTAATAAATAATTATTAAAACATCTATTTTTATTATAATAATATATTTTTATAACAATTTTAATAGCTACCAACATTTATTCACAGCGTAAAATAAAAAAAAAATATTGAGTCTACCCCACGTCTATATACCCTACATCATAGTTTTATATTTTTTAAATAAAATTAGAACGGCACTGATAAACCGGAATTTAAGTCGGCCATATTTGAGTCCCATCGCGGTGGACCTAAGATTTTTGATATGCTCCTTCCTTAGTCTTCTTATTCAAAGGGTTAATCAGTTGTATCCATAGAGAAAGCCTAATATGTAGCTTCTAACCACAATTTCTCTTGTCGGAAGATAATCAAAAGCCAAAATGACATTTCCCGCAAATTTTGAAGTATAATTAGTGGAAAAGTCAAAAGTTTGATAACTTTTTCTACTAATTGAAAAGGTCTACCACTAATTTTGATGTTCTGAATGCTTATATTGAAATTAAAAGAACAAACTTGGACGCTAATTGAAACCACTAATTTATTCCACTAATTGCGTGGTTCTGAATGAAGCTTTACTTAATTTAATTGAAATTTCTGTTTTCCTGAAACTCTGTTTTCTACCCAGAAAAAAAGATTCTGCTATAAGATAAACTATAGTGAAATGAAATTTAAAATACAATTTTCCAAAAATACTTAGTTTTCATACATTGTAGGTCACGTAGTAACTTAAGAAAGACGTTTTAATGGTCACCGCCAAATATAATTCGAGTAGAAAGAAGTGTTGGCAATGTTCCTGTCAAAATAACATATACTAACATCTGTTATTCGTAAATAAATTGTGCACATATTTCGAACGTCTTTAGTACAAATGAAAGAAGTTATACATTTTATCTAATTTTATTTAATATGTGTACACATTATTATTATTACAAACTACTTCATACCGTTTAATATACCACTAGGTTTCAAACTACCTTATTTCTTCTCAAAAAGATTAACTCCTAATTTAGTAGTCAAACTTGTGAAGATATTCTTCCTTTTCGTGTTTGCGTATGGCCTTCCACTTCTCTTTATTTCCTTTTGATTTAGCTGAAAAACATATAATTATATATACTAAGTAAAAAAAACCGTTCCAGACAGACATTTCATTGATTTTACTGAATAAATTTGAATCTTTGGTTCAATATACAGGGTTATTCACCACATACGACACGGAGTATTGTAGCTAAACGATTAGTTTTTACAAAATGTAAGTTTTGGGCTCATTGAAGATCTCTTAGAGCTTCAATTTGAAAATATTTTTACAAGATACCAAAAATGTCTTAAAATATATCATATCCTAAATAAATACAAAATATGAAAATTGTATTTTTTTAAATGGAACACCCTGTATATTTTTTTATTTTTAGATTATACGATTGGAATAAAGGTATTTGATTAAGGTTTATCACACTTAAGCCTAAGCGTTTTTGAAATATATTCAATTTTGTGAAATTGTAGAAAAACTTTTAAGGCTTTGTTTCTCCATGGGTAAGAAAGTATTTATCGCTAAATATTTACTGAAGTTTATTTATTGATCAGATATTGTGCTGCTATAATAAAAAAAAATAATAACTTACAGAGTGTCTAAAAACTTATATTAAAGAATTACTAGCTTTAAAGGGCAATAATTTGTTTAATTTAAATGGGACACCCTGTATATTTTACGAGAATCAGATGCATAATTTAATTGTCTATCAAATTGTATTATACCATTTTTTGAAAACTCGAAGAGATAGGTCTTCAAGTTTTCATAGAAAATGCATTTTCTTATAATTTAGACCTCATTTATACCCGTGGAATACTGACATTTTAGATTATTTTAAAAGATGTAACAAATTTTCAAAGAGCACTGATACAAATATTGTCGATATAATTTCCTTATTTCATTAAAAAATAAATTTCAATAAAAAATAGGGCTCAGAAACGAAGAAGGCTATGAAAATTTTGTTTAAGCATCTTCTGTTTGAAAAAAAAATGAATGACAGGTTTGTGCATCGTTCTATCTTCACTAATATCGGAAATTCTCTATGATTTCAAACAAAATCGGATACCCTGTAGATACTCGGTTCAGGGCGAGTTTAAAGTGATTTAAACCAAGTTCAAAATTTTAATAAGTTATTCAATGACTTCTAATCTTTGAACTTAGTTCAAAAATTAGGTATTTGATGATCTTATATAAGAAAAATATACCTATAGTAATCGCAAAACAATTTCTGATGCACGTGATCAACTTTGAGCGACAAGCGATGGCGACAGTACTGCCAGATTGTGATTGATTTATGAAATAAATCTTAATGTAAATTTGGGAAACAATATATTTATGTAATTTTTTAAATATTTTAACGTTTTATTTTTAATTGAATAATTAAATTATAAATAATTTTTAATTTAAATTCTAATTAACTAATTTATTGGTGTACAACTTACAACACCACAAGTAGTAATAACAACAAGTAAGAGGGTGCCATTAATGCACAAACTAATAATCACAGAATTTCTTAAAAACTAACGTAGAGATAACTTTGAAAGTGGTATAATATATGCTTACCAATCAAACTTACTTCTCTGACTGCAGAGAATAAAGGACCTTCTATCTTCTATTCTACCGTTCTCGTTCAAAATCAGAGAAGCTACAAGCTCTTTGCTTCAACTGTTGAAATGCTTCGGCATATTTTCAACACACAATTTCAAGGAATGCAATACAAAAACTCGAAAATTTAGTTCTTAAAAGTACTGTTTGTGCTTAAAAGTACAATTAAAAAAAAGAAGATATTACAACACGATATTATACAAAATAATGACTGACATTATGGTAATTATTGTCAAATAATAAACGACAACGTTGCTGAATACGGCGCAATGTGACCAACATAGCTATAATAAAATTCGATTTAAACTAATTTTTGCAGCGTTAATCTAAATAAAATATCTGTTACAATCATTTTCTCTATAAAGTAAAATGAAGAACTGCTATATATTGTTGCGGACCGGTGTGGACTCGACCTAACCTAACTATATGGCCCGCCCTCGGATGACCTTAACATCCGCAAGACCAGGACGACTGCTCTATATCCACAATCCGATGGGATGGTTGAACGCATAAACAGAACTATCAACCGTTATCTGGCCAAAGTAGTCTCTGACCACCAAAGAGATTGGGACAAATTTCTTCGCCTGTTCCTGTTGGCCTACCGTTCATCCGTCCAAGAATCTACAGGGCAAACTCCAGCCAGCATCGTTATGGGACGGGAAGTGCGCCTACCTTGTGATCTGAAATTTGGTTGCCGACCGGGAGAAGAAGTCACCGGAGAAGATTATGTCCACACACTACGTCAAAGAATGGACGACATCCATTAGCGATTCTGCCTAAATATTCAAAGTGCTAGTGACCGAATGAAGTAACACTACGACATTCAAGCTGAGCATTGCGGATACCAACCAGGGAAGTTGGTGTGGCTATATAACCCGCAGAGACGTCATGGGTTATCTCCGAAGCTACAATCCTCGTGGGAAGGGCCATACGAAGTCATGGATAGGATTAATGACGTCGTATACCGTATCAGAAAATTGCCAAAAGGAAAACAGAGGGTAGTCCATTTCAACCGTTTGAGCCCCTACCAAGGCGAAATAGAAGATCGTGCTGGGACCGTGAGAACCTGCAGCTTTGATCCCCCTGATTCGGAGATGTCCTTTGACGATTTCATGGCCCGATACAACAGCAGTGAAAAAGCTCGCTATGGTGTAACCAAAGAAGATCAACGAGATCCTTGTTTGCTGATACAACCCAAAGCTGAGATCGGGAGAGAAAACTGTAGACTGCTATTTCTACCAGACTTCGAAATGTACCAGGGGCCAGCTTTGCAAATACCTTCATTCACCGTGTACATCTAGGGACGAGCATGTACCTAAGAAGGGGGCAGTGTTGCGGACCGGTGTGGACTCGTCCTAACCTAACTATATGGCCCGCCTTCGGATGACCTTAACATCGCATTAAAGAATAGACACCGTAACGATTCATTCGAAGATTCGAGAAGAATCGAGTCCCACTCGAATGGAGTAGTACATACGAGAACATTCGAAACCTTCTCTATGCACCTAACGATCTATGGACTATTCTAGTAAACTTTAACTGTAGGTATAAAAGCCGGCGGCTGTGGCCTAGAGAGGGCAGTTATAAATATACAAGTGCAGTTGACGCGCTAAAATTTAAAATAAATTCTTAGTTATAAATCGTTTGTAAATAGTTCTATAAGTCTTTTATCGTTATTGTTTTTGTTTTTGTTAATTAGTGTTAAATAAATAGTGTTTAAATAAATTGTGACTTTCTATCCACACGGAACCGACGAAAAACGTAACAATATCTTAAATTATAGGTACAATACATTTAAACATTTTTGCCAAAATTTTATTTAGTCAGGTCATAGGCTTTAGTGTCAATTACGACATGCTTGATGAACTGCATCGGAAAATGTTTTGCGATTAGAATTTCACTTGAACTGGAGTTTACGAACTATGTTTATACAATCGGGCCTAAATACACTCACCGGCAAAAAAACGGCCACTAAAAACTAGTCCCAATTTCAAAGTTGGATTTCTCGCGAGCCACTCATTAGATTTTGATGATTTTTTTTTAAATTGTAAATTAATTTCTTCTTGACGGATGCTACGTCAGAAATTTTTATTCCGAATTTATTTTGAGCATATACAGGGCACAACAATAAGACGAAGTTTTTTGCCCGAACTTTGTAACACACTGTAAGGTGCAGCAGCTGTAGTAGCTATTGCTAAATCAAAGTATTGCTACAATCACAATATAGCCTCATCTTTTGTGAGCATTTTATTTTTTTAATCATGACATTATCTCTGTTTGTATTGGAGATACGCTGCTTTAAAACAAAAGCCTCGAAAAAAGCTTTAGTCCATTGCTCAATATCTCAATTCACATGTAAACGAACAAACTTAAGACGTGCTCGACGATATCTTGAAAGTAGTTGGAGTCCTGTGGCAGACCTCGTTGCAGACAAGCTGTTTTCTTTTAGTTTTCGACGGATTGTTCTCTCACTGACTTGAGTTCTACGCACGGCTTGTAGAAGATGTTGATTCTGAAACGCTGTAAATTCTACGATTTCGTAAAGTATTCAGGACAATAAAGCGGTCATCAATTGCATTTGTCTTCCGTTTTCTTCCGGAACCTACTCGTCTGGTGAAATTTCCCTTTTTCATATACCGATTCCAGGCATCCTGGACTGTTGTTCGAGGTATGCCCAGGGTATCGGACTTAACGCTGACTTCGGCCATCCTCAATTAAACCTACAATACGAGCAACATCCGTCACAGATGACATTTTTTAATTAGACAACCGTTGTTGTCATATTACAAATACTCATCCGTTTTCGCCTACGTCGCACAGTAGAACGATCGTATGTTTGATGCTGGACATAACACTTAAAATCGTATCTAAACTTTTAATACAAATTTCTTCAAATACATATTTAGAAGGCCATAATTTAATCAACTGAAATCGAATTTTATTGAAAAATTCACCCAAAGCTATATATTATGGTATACAATATAATATATGCGTTTCTTGTTAAAGATATTTAATATGTGGGAAGTTTATAAAGCAAATTATGGATTAAATAAATGACTTAATTCATGTGCCCCATACAAAAGTTTTAGCCCATATTTTAACGAGTAATTTAAAAGAAATTTTGAAACACTTGGGTGTTTATTTAACTCTATTCTCCGTGAAAATATACATTTTTCAGCGAAATTTATTATAGTTTGCATCTTTCTTTCGTAATTATCAAAAAGTCCCACCGAGTCCCGATTATTTGTTGGTGGGTATGACTTCTCTATTTTATGCTAAACTTATGAATACAAAGTTTCATTGCAGCCGCTTGCAGCAAAGATGGCTATGGAAAATTTTGTCTAAAATTTAATTTTTTGTCATACACTATACATTAATTAAGGAATTATTGTTATTGAATACATGTTGGTATTAAAGAACTGGACAAATCGCAAGGTCATAATTCATATAGAATAAAAAATATGATAAAAAGTTCATTAAGTTTTGGAATAAGTACGAAATTATGCAGTTAATTTTTAATAGTCAATTTAATACGGAAATACAAATAAAATATATATTCTGGAAAAACACCCCTGCACTACAGCAAGTTATCTATAATAAAGTCATAGTATAAGGAAACTAGTAGTTTTACTCCTTGTCAAATCCTTTGTTCTTGTTCTGCCACTTTATATGACCTTGTTCTCGCCTCCCGTGACCACTGACGTAGCTGTATAGTCGTGGTCTATTAACTAGGCAAAGTATAGTCGTGGCGCTCGCCATAGTTTCACAGATATGTATTTAGGAAAATATGAGTTCACAATAAAATAAAATAAAAAAATTGATCATCGAGTAAAAATATGCTTGAAAACAGAATATTTTCACATTTCGCGTAGGTAAAAATTCTTCTGAATCTGAAAATCTTCTGATTGGAAGAAATGCGGAAAAAATATATAATTACATATTTTTATATTATTATCTATTTCAGAGATTTTCTACAAGTTTTTTTTTATTTAAAACAAGTTTAATTTTATGTACATAACTGGATTCGGCATAAAATTCTACATATAGTACACCGTCTTTATTTAAAGCACACTGCGGTGTGGCCATTCTATTTCTTATTTACTAAAACTTTGGTTAAAAACATTATATACGAAAGGTGGTAAAAAACTAGAGTGAATATAATTTTATTAATACCTAGCTATGTTTTCTTAAACACGAAGGATACCAGAATAAATTCGTGTAGAAAAATTTACTTTATCGTATACAGGATATTTTTTAAGGCGTCACCAAAATCGTAATATTTAAAATATTGTATCTCATTTTTTTAAATGCAACACCTTGTATATCATTTTTCTTTCAGATGTAGAATTAAAAGGTAAACATTTTTTGTATTTAAAGTGTTCTTAAATTTTTAGCCGTTTTGCAAATATTTTCTGTATTTCATTATATATGGGATTTCCAACGATAAAATATCAGACAAAGGTCATATTAGGTGGCTTTGATAAAAATTTACTGTTTAAAGAGCCATATGTAATATAATACTGCGAATATCTGCGAAACCGTTAAAAATTTAGAAACCCTTTAAATAAAAAAATTATCACTTTTTAATTCTGCATCTGACAGAAAAATAATATACAGAGTGTGGTATTTAAAAAAATTGAGATATACCATTTTAAGTATTCCGATTTTGGTGACGCCATAAAATATACCCTATACAGGGTGTCCCAGAAATGAGTGCGTAATAAATGAGGCTCCAACACAGCAGCTATGCTATCCGATGAAATAATCCTCTCTCAACGGTAAAATGGGTGCGAAATAGAATAATGTATATAGAATGATTTAAAATAATAAAACTAACTTTACCATAACTTTTTTGTGACACCCTGTATATAACAAAATATTTTAGGATACGCCCCTTTATAAACCTTGAAACATATGAATAAAACTTTTTTCACATCTTCGACAACGACGACGATATTGGACTTCCTCGCACTAATGGGCCACCCTGTATATTTAAGGTGGTTTAAAGCTAGGTGTGGCACTTTTCTTCCCTCAAATATAAACTCAATATTTTGTCTATAATATTTTGAATATTGTTATATTACGACCACTTATAATAAAAAATAAATAAAAAAACATAAAAAAATACAGTGCACTAAATTTATAAGAGATTATGCTATTATAAAATTCTGTCAATTAAAAAATATGAATAATTTGCGGACACTTTAGATGTAGAAAATATTTACTCTAAAATTATATAAATTCGGGTCAGAACGTCCTACGACGTTGTCCGATGCCTAACTTCCACCCTGTGCGATTTTCCCATTAATCTTCGGTCAGATTTTTCTCTCATCGACCTTCTTATTCCTTCCATCCATGTTTTCTTGGGACGTCCTCTCTTTCGTTTACCAGGTGGTATCCAGTGAATGGCTTGTTTTGGAATTCTTTCATTGTGAATTCTCTGAACGTGGCCGTACCATATTAATTGTTTTTGTTCTATATCATTTACTATTGTTCCCTCTATTCCCATCTATTGTCTAATGTCTTCATTTCTGATCTTATCCCTCCGTGAAATTCTCATTGCTCTTCTAATCGCGTCCATTTCAAAATAAATCTATATAAATTATCTCGTAAACTATTATTGGAATGAAAATTTTATGGCAAATCCCCTGACCAAAAAATATTTTCATGCGCATATTTGAGACAACCTGTATATCTAAAGAACTATTTTTAAAATCTACCCACATGCTAAAAAAAATAATATTTAATTAATTACATAATATCTCAGCTTCTAAAATAACCAAATATAATTAAATGTTAATTGATAATTACTATCAGCTTGCCGATTTATATCCGATGGAAATCTAAAAAAACTCACAGAACAATTTTTTGAATTATTACTACAATTAATAGCAGCACACAGTAATGCACTCATTTTTTAGCAATCCGTCTCTGTGCTGGAACGCAACGCTCGAACCTTGCAGCTCGACGGACGGAATTCAACTGAAACGCTTTGCAAGCTGCCGATATTCGACAGCTTGCAAAAACTGGCAGAAAATATTTGCGAGAGTGCAACCAAAGAGTGCAACTACTCTTTTCCTTAAACTATGATAAAGTTATGACTATTTTTAACAAATTTGAAGATTTTGCAAGTTAGAAATTTTGCATAATTGCTAAATGTCCAGCAAATTGCATTGCGTCGATCCGCACAGTGGATCGACGAAATGCCTTGATTATTTATACATAAAACTTTCAGCTTGCGAAGCATTTTTCCAAGACGTTCGTTTTAAAGCAGCGTATCTCCAATACAAACAGAGATAATGTCGTGATTAAAAAAACAAAATGCTCACAAAAGATGAGGCTACAATGTGATTTGATTTAGCAATATCTACTACTACACCCTACAGGCTGCTGCACTCTACAGGGTGTTGCAAAGTTCGGGCAAAAACATCGTTTTATCGTTGTGCCCTGTATAATATGCTCAAAATAAATTCGGAATAAACATTTCTGACGTAGCATACGTTAAGAAGAAATTAATTTACAATTTAGTGGTTCGCGAGAAATCCAAATTTGAAATTGCGACTAGTTTTTAGCGGCCGGTTTTTTGCCGGTGAGTTTATTAAAAAAAAATTCTTTCTTTAATAATGCTACAACTTACACAGTTTCGACATGAAGATAAACAGCGGCAGGGCAGCCAGCACCCCCACCGGGTAATACCGGAATATCCACTGATTCTTAAAATAGTACTTGTAGGGAAACTGCGCCAGTTTGGCACTGTACGTGTAGGGAAATTTCATCGGCCTGGATACCTCCGGCGCGCCTGGCTTCGATCCAGCCGGCTGCTTTAGCGCTTCGACTATCTGATCCAGAAAAGCTCTCAAATCTTTCAGGTTCAAGTTTACCGGCAGCTTCAGATTCATGTTCGACGGAATTTTCGATTTCGCTTCTTTGCGCAGCTTGGTCAGGATGTCTCCCGGCTTCATTCCTGGAAATATGTGGGGATTAAAGGTTTGCTGAAAGTTCGAATTTCAAGGAAAAACGAGTAGTGTTATACACAACTTCAGATTCAGAGCTTTTTGTTTAACTTCTTAGACTGTTTAAAAGAAATCGACTATTTTTTTTTATTTGAAATTATATCGAAAATGTTGGAAATAACGAAAAAAAAACTGTGAAAATTTGAGGTCTTTCGAGATATTTTCTTTTTTCAGATTGTGCAAAATTTCGACTTTGGCTCGAGTTCTAAAACACCCTATACATAATTAAGAAATAAAAAACCACCGCAGAAGAGCGCCATCCACCCTTTATCCAGACATGCATAATTAGTTTCAGTCAATGGAGTAGTTAGAAAATTTTGAAAAAAAGTGTTAAAAAGCCAAAGCCAAAATTGAACTTCTTTGAAATAATTTGATTTCGATATCTTCTACAATTATTATTAAGATTATTTACTTCAGACGGGTCTAATTAAATATTTTATTTTTGGTATACAAAGTGTGTCATAAAGTCATATACAGGGTCATATACAAATGAAAAACGGCTTTTAAATTTTCGGATTTTTTTAAATACATAATAATATGGCTGTACTTAAACTGCCGTTAAACGGTAGCTTACTAAAATGCCGTTAATAGATATGACGTTGTTGATGTGACGCACTTGACGGCTTTATGAAATATAGGAATTTTATAAGGACTCACCAACGCTATCCACCCCACCAAATAACCAACTTAACCAACGCAACTTACCTCGACACTGATAAAAAAATATAAAAACAAATATAAATTAGTAAAAACCAACCAACCCCACCAAATAACCAACTAACCAATTGCCGAATATGGATATGAATTAACACCCTCCAAATATCCACGCTAACCAACCCGCCAAATAACTAAACCAATCCAACCAAAAAGAGTGAAACCAATGCAATAAGATCACCCTATTAGCAAAAAAAAATATAAAAAAGTCTTGGTCGGCGTGAGATTTAAACCACGGACCATCTGCTCATGAAGCGATAGCCTCAGCCACGGAGCCAAGGTGCTCTTGCAAAATGCTTATAGCTAGGTATTACTTTCCGCCGACATGAACGACGTCACAATATCTATTAACGGCATTTTAGTAGGCTACCGTTTAACGGCTGTTTGAGTACATCGTAATAATATTTAAAGAGAATCAAAATGGTCTTTATAATTATAAAAGTCTATTTTTTTTGAAAAATTAGAATTTTTTGCCCCGGTGCGGCGGTGGCGTAGAGGTACAGGCTCTCGTCTACCAATCTCAAGGTAGTGGGTTCGAATCCTACACCCGGCATTTCATCAGCCGACTATTTTTATTACCTAGGTCGACTCAGCCTTAAATGAGTACTTGGGATTCACAACCCTGAGGTAATAATAGGCGGTTGAAGCGTAGTGCTAGCCACATTACCTTCCTTGTATACCGAACGGCTCTAGCATGGCAAACTGTACCTTGGTATCAAGGCGTCAAACGATATATACGGGAGCTATTATTCTTATTAGAATTTTTTCGCAGAGCTGTCAGAAATAAAGAATAGCTGTCAGAATACAGTTTAAAACAGTCCGACGCATGCGCATGATGTTTAAAGCGTTTGCAGAAGAAAAATTTGCAGTTTCCAACTGATTTCTAATCGTTAGAACAGATGATGGTGTACTAATTTAATGTACTAGATAATTAATATAAAAGTATCTCTATAAAAGTTTTTAATATTTTGTATGTACAGGCCGTAAGTTATTTGCATTAAACTGATTTTTGTTAATAGGTATTGTAATTTTATTGTTTAAAATTATATTGTGTGAATTAAAGATTTTTAACCTGATAGGTACCTAACTTATACGATCTGTCCAAAATATCAAAAACTTTTATAGAGATAACTTATAGAGAATTAAAAGCTCTACAAAAATGTCACATGAAAAATTTTCCCATAAAGTTGAGTTACATAAAAAAAAATGAAAACATGTTAAAATTTATCAATCCAAATTTAATCTCAAATAACTTTGGAACCAATTAATATATCAAAAAATTATACAAGAACTTTGTGTAGAGCGTTCAGTTCTCTACAAGAATATGTTTCGACCTAACTACATAAAAAGTACGAATACTTGTTTGAGTTAAAAAATTCCGGTAAAGGTAATTATTTAAGGGAAAACTGGAAATCGTCCGATTTTCACCAAAATTAGTATACACACTATTTTGAGGTCGTAGATTACGAATCTGAAAAACGGAAAATTATTTCAACATTGAATTTTTTCTTTATTTCGGCCCTATAAGGTAATAACTTCACTATATTTTCATTATATTATAGTTTATCTAAAAGCCACACTTGATTGGGGATAGAAAAATGTCCAAAATTTTACTGAAAAACATTTTTCTTAACAAAATAACAAAGAAAATTGAGACCAGATGGAAGTTTGACATTTGATATATCCTTCTTTCTCTCTCCTATGTAATGAGAGAGACAAATATATTCTAGACCTAATCTAGAAATTTGAAAATTTACAATGTTGCCATATCTTCTATTTTTTCGGGTGATTAGGGATTTTAAATAAATTACCTATTATGAGATCGACAATAATTAAATATACCTACCTATATCCACAAAATTACGCGGTAGAGTTTTGATTGCACTGGTTTCAACTTTTATGCGGAGGGGTTAATCTTTTCTTTGTTTTTTGTTATATGTATTTATAACCACGAAGTTGCACGAAAGAGTTTTGATTGCATTGGTTACAATTTCCATGCGGAGGGTGTTAATCTTTTGTTGTTATATTATATCAAAAAAAGATTTTGATATAATATTAATAACCGCATTTCGTAATCCCAGAATGAGCGAAAAAAACACGCTAAATTAAGTTTAGCATTGGCAACGTTGCTTTAAATGCCATAAACACAACCCAACGTTTTCAGACTGTTTACAAATTTATCTTAGCAAATTTTCCTCTATTATGCATAGAATTGATTAAAAAAGTAACAGAAAATAGCAATGACATCATTGTTTATTGAATACCTAACATGTTTTGGTACCACATGTTTTGGTGCTTAGAAAACCTTAAATATATGAGAAATTAAGAAAAATTCGATGTTGAAATAATTTTCCGCTTTTCTGAAAAACGGTTAGAGACAGCCAAGAAAAAAGATTGGTAATCTACGACTTCAAATGTAGGTGTATACCAATTTTGGTGAAAATCTGACGATTTCCAGTTTTCCCAATAATTACCAAAATTTCTTTATAAATCAAATGGGAAATGGCTCAAACTTTCACAGTTACTATGATCTAATGATATTTTCTCGAAGAAAATCTCGACCAAAATCTCAAATATTTTTCTATAGTTCTAGATCTCGTTCTAGGTATATCAAGTTAATTTTTCGTGAATTTCATGTGCATCTAGTTTTTCTACAGTATTTTAAAGCACAAATTGCATATTCTTATTGATTAATAAATGGATAAAATAAATGATTAAGTAGGTATATTGAACAATGAAATTTCCAATTAAGTAATTATTTCTAAAATAGCGCTCGTCAGATATACTACCTACTTTATATTTGGTACTCGAAAGAATACGTAATAAAACATCTAGGCGAGAATGTTGCATCCTTAGAACAATCAATAAATATCAAGTATAGAACATTATTTTAGTTAAAACATTCTTCTACTTAACAACAACCATTTATAAATCAGTTCCATCCAGCCATTTCATAACTTATATGTATTTAAACCGAAACAATTATTACAAACTAGCAAAATATTAATATGAATGGTATTTACCTTTATCTGTGTACCACAATCGCATGTTTACAATAAAAATACCGTAACTCAAAAAGAATTCACGTGTAAAAACTGACAGGACAGATTATATTTTAATGACAGGAAGCATTGTTACCTGTCAAAGATGTTTTAGAGGTAAATATTAGGGGCGGGAAAGTGAAATAGCAAAAGCGGTTCCACCGTTTCCACGGAAATCTCAAATAAAATAGTTCCAGCCCTAGCCACTAGGTGGTAGTACAATTGATTTTTAGGTTAAGAAGTTGCTACTAGTTTTTGCCAGATGGCGTTAAATCAGAATTTTTTTGTAGTTTCCATAGTTTCCAACGGCCATTGTCATATTATTGTCAAATTCTCAAACAATATTGTCGTTGTCATAGCGCCAATCATAATAGTATCAAATAAATTATTATCAAAACGTTTTTCAAACTATAATTTGTTATATGTGTTTTAATTAGACAATTTCTTTTGTTTGTGGCCCTAAAAAATATAATGTAAGTCTTTTATTTTTGCCATCATTTAAGTACCTATTTATATTTACTCCATTTACAAAACTTTGGGCGTATTACGTTGGTCTTGTTTTATTATAATAAACGATGTTTAAATATTTGACTTATACATAAAAACTTTACATAATAAATAATATTTCACATGTTTGGCTTTAATTTTATTTAATAATTGTATAAATTATACTGTTAAATCTATCTTATATTTTACTGTTATATAATCTTATATTTTTTACACATCACAACGATACTTGTTATTAGTATTGTTGAATTTGTGTAAAAAATAAGATTTAATAATCAAATTTAATTATTTTAGAGCAAAATTCAATAAATACGCTCATTTAAAAAGCCCGCGCTTCGATCCATTTAAAACAAGCCCTACTCAATAGATGGCGCCACTTCTGTAGGACCATTTTTCAGTATGGCAGAGTCCATTCTTTTTCTAGCTAGGTATATTCTTTGGTAAATATGTTATTCAAGAGGATAAGTTGACCCTCAAATCGACTCACTCTTCGGGTGTCTTCGTCAGCGCGCCAAAATTTGAAAAATGATTATCCGTTAAATATATTCTAACGTGTTTTGGTGTAGTTATTAATTAATTAATTAATTATGGTGTTATTAATAATAAAATGCATTATTGATTTATTATTAATATAAATTATCGATTTATAAACATTATTGCTCTTTTTACATATTATTTTAAGACAATGAAGCACAATAATAAACAATACTGAAAAATAAAGGAACAGTACTAAATGAACAGAGTGATGTCAGAAAAATAATAAATTATTATGAAAGCCGAAGAATCTACATTAACATTTGAAGCAAATATTTTTAAAAGTACAGTATGAAAAGAAAACAAATAAAATATAACGCGATATTGTATGTGTGATTTAGAAAATGATACAGGGTGTTGAAAAGTTAAAAAAAATGAAAATACTTACAGGGTGCGCAAAACACAATATGGCGTGACACATTTCTGCGTAAAACAACATGGCGACCAGAAAGCTCTTAAAAATTTCAATGGTTAAAATTATCAAGGACATAAAAAAAGATGGATACATAAAAATTATAAAATAAATCTGTTTAAAATTTACAAACTCACTTTTCGCAGAAAGGTTCGGAAATTTGTATTGATTTGATTTTAGTTCGAAATTAATTACATTTCTTTTTTGTTTCTTACTACAAAGCCTGAATTAGAGGCTGTTTTATTTTGGTTAAGTTTTAAAACATACTGGGTACTCAAAGAATAATTTATATTTATTATTAAATATCAACCTATAAATACAAACATAGACAATTGGACTGACCTGTTTATCGTGCTAGTTATTATTAACATACAAGCAGGTGTTTTAAATGATTCTCTCAATCGCGAAAATATCTGAATGTTGAAACTATTGTAAACTAACCATAGCAATACAAACAATACTAAAAATAGTTTGTTGGTAGAGGTCAAGAAATAATTATAAATACATAACATACAACAACAGATGCCACTAACTGAATAAACTACAATTTACAATTAAAAAAATAATTAACCGTAGATGTTATTAGGGCAGGTGATGCAAATTAGATGTCTCGTTCCATTAAAACTTTGGGTCGATGCATTGCCCCGCGTGTCCGCGTTTTCTAGTATGCAATTTAGGCAAGTGACCCATGTAGGACTAGCACCATAACCAACATGACATACAGGCCAGAGACATCGATTTGTGACGTCACCGCACTAGTCGGGCTTTTGTATTGTGCCATATGGTACTGCATATAGTTTTTGCATAAATAATAATATTTATTGATAGTTTTGCCAGATATAAATATGAAAAATATTATACAGAAAGGTATTAAAAAATAACATTAACTTTTATCGCGTTAAAGTAATTGATTAGCATTAAAATTTAGATCTAAAGCACGAATATTAATATGAAATAAACTACAGCATAAGATGAACAAAATAAAATCTAGATAATAAAAAGCGTGTCCTAAAATTGCGTTAGCGAGTACTTAGCAACTAGTAATAATATACCTGTGATAAAAAGTTTCTAAATATTAAAAAATTTGAAAACTATACGTTTATCGACAAGTTAAGAAAATGTATATATGTATAAATGTATATGATAACGGCAGAATACATTTTAAAGTTTAATTAAAAATAATTGTAAAAATTTGCCTAACATATTTAAAAAATGTGGATATCAAATAGAATTAACTATTAGCATTAAGTAATTTGTAGTTCGATGTTCATCAAATAACCATCTCCATAAATCGTAAATAAAAAGATAAAGATATCATTTTTTTTATATAAAATACTGAAATAAAGTAAAAATTCATTTAATTTCTTTAAAATATATTGCCATTTCATAATAATAATATATATTTCATAATAATAATATATATTTCATAATAATAATAATACTTTTCAATAGTTATTTCATCCTGAATTTCCAAATCTTGTTTTATTTTATCGGGACGTTTTCTCTTTATGGGAACATGCACAGAGGGTCCATAAGAGGGTTGATTTGGAAAAATTGTAGGCACAGCATGTTCTGTAGGTTTTGGACGTGACCTAGTTACAGTTAATATTGTTGGGAAAGAGAATGTAGACAGATCCTGAGGACTTATTATAATTGCTGCTACAAAGGCACAGGCACAGAACAATGTCGCGGAATTTTTTATTTCAAAAAGTAAAAATAAAGAAACAAAAACTGTTTTACATAAAAATACACGTCACTTACGTTGGTTTAACACTATACACTAACACTAACTCTATTAATTATGTTTTCATATAAATTCCCCAACTTTTCCCTAGTCCGGACACACACCCGGCATCGCCGGTGTTACTATAATTTTTACCGAAAGTATGGTTTTTTTCGCGGGTACGATGTTATGAATCGGATCTAGATAGTTCACTATTCACTCAAAATTATTTAGTATAATTTTATTAGCATAGAAACGCGTAAAACACACATATTTGTTGCGAAACTAATGAAAACAATTGGTTTGTTTACGACTACTAATTCTGCACCACTTCGGTAGAACTGTCAAAACAGTCAGGCCTTGAATATGACGTTAGCCACGCTAGCACTTACTTAAAACTAGGGATGTGTTCCTTTAAATAAATCGATATGCGACTGCTACGAAATTATCAGATAACATGGAAAGTGCAGTTATTTCTTAATTTAATAATTCTAACATTTATGTAATATACCAATACCCTCTGAATGCGATAAATTTTACATTGGTGAAACATCTAGACCCTTAAATGTTAGAATTAAAGAACATAAAGATTATTTAACAAAGGAAGATTTTCACAAATCTAAGATTTGTCAGCATTCATGGGACACAGGGCACAAAATAAATTTTAATAACGCCAAAATTATAATGAAAGAAGCGATAGCCTCTAAAAGAAAAATAAAAGAGGTTTTTTAATTCAATCTAATAAAAATAAATGTATTGCTCATGCATCTGTAGATGTTAGTAATGTATGGCAATCGCTTCTTTGATTTTAAAGAACATATCATAAATAAACATAACATACGTAAAATTTAAAAATAATCATACAGAAAGTTTGGGCTTTTTGGTTTTACCTTATTAAGTAATTGTTATCAGGTAGTAATTTTTAATTTTGAAGTTTTTCTTGATATAATGTCATTTTAACAGAACGTCAACGGTTTCTTGTAGACGTTGTAACGATGTTACTTAATTTTTGTGATAATTAATTTGTAGTGATTAAATTAATTGGCTTTTAATTATCAAATTATTTATAAAATAATTATTTTGTTAAAAGCAAGTAGTAGAGTCTTGGTTCGCATCGATCGATACTCGCGGTGATACGGCGCGCGCCGTTGTCCCCACTGTGTGCTGCTTTCCCCACTCCTGTAGACGAGAACAGTACCGTTAAGGTGCGTATTCATTATCCGAACGAACGAACGAACGAACGAATGAAAGTACGGTATATTTAGACGGAGACCGAACGCATGCGGCCGTTCGTTCGGTCGTGCGCTCGACCATCCGCTTCGAGTCGGTACATCTAAGGCGTTCGCCTGCGTGCGCTTTCAGATTTAAGGTGCGTATTCATTATCCGAACGAACGAATGAAAGTGCGGTATATTTAGACGGGGACCGAACGCATGCGGCCGTTCGTTCGTTCGTGCGCTCGACCATCCGCTTCGAGTCGGTACATCAAAGGCGTTTAGACGTCATGGTACAAAGAATACAAGGTATGATCGATAGCGGCTCCAATTTCGTTCAGTTCGCGCATACCACCTGTGACGTCACTAGGAAAATAATGAATAAATAAAAAATAAAGAAAGTTGACAGGAGATCTGCATTTTTGAGGTTATGGTTAAGAATTGTTTATTTTTAAGACTTTTAGTTCGTTTAATTTAATAATTATTAAACCAGCAGTTCCAAAAATATATTTAAAAATAATAATTATCTATTAACATGGATTTGGACGATAATAGGTAAAAATACTAAATTTATTTCTATATTCGGTATAATATTGTTTATTAGGTTTTTAGTTTGCGATGTTTATGGTAAATAATTTCATTTTTATTGCCTCTGAATTCACATGAGGACAGAGATGAAGATATCTATGGAAAAGTAACATCAAGAGGAATTGTTACATCATTTAAAAAATGTTGGGAAGTTTATTGTTGTTAAAAATGTTGAACGTATTGTAATTGTGATAGAAGTAATTCCAAGGGTGAAGTTTATTATAATTAGTGGAAGTAATACCAAGGGTGAAGTTTATTATAATTAGTGACCTGTGCTTCTTTTTATATGTAGATGTTTCTGGTTTTGAGAATAAATGGGTTGAACCACACCCAAAATTTAAAGGAAGTATTTGCATACCCAGAATATGCCCATCAAGGGTTATATAGCTCAAATTTCCTTTAATGGTAGGCAATTATTCAATGCAAATTAACTTTTTAAGCGACTGAAATATTAAATAGTTTACAATATGGTATATCACTAAAAATATATTACTTTTAGGTACAATTATGGCCCGATACATTTCAAAAAGTAGAATATTATTTTATATTAAATGAGGTATTGTACTAACAATCAATTTATATTAATAACGGAGATTAAAAAAATAACAGAATAAATAGTTCTTCTTTCTTATACTGCAAAAATAAATTATAGAATACAACAGTATTTAAAAAAAAGTGATGTTCCGGCCGAGATTCGAACTCCGGTCTCTCGCTTCCTAGCCCGACTCCCATGCACTGCTCCATAGTAACTTGCTTAGCGATAATTCAATGACGGTATATAAACAAAAAAAAAACAGGTTTATAACAATATCTTGACGATTTGAACTGGCGCGCGAATGAAGAAATGCGTGCGGTCTTCTCGTGCGGTTCTATCGTGCGGTCCCCGTCCATACCACTAGCGAACATTCGTTCGTTCGTTCGTGCGGATAATGAATACGCACCTTTAGAAAATCAAAAGTCGTCAGTTGCTTGGTACCTGGTTTGGTGAATAGACGACAGCTCCACTATGCTCCTCCGAAGGTAAAACTCGACAGAAAGCCTCGCTTTCTAGAAAGTGCTCACCCGACTACTCCCCGCCCTTTCCGTAAAATCCGGCCATCCTGTCTTGCGCAGTGTCTGTTCTAGTGTAGTGCTACGCCACGTTGTTCATCAAGTGAAGCTTGTCGTTTGAAAACTTTCCTTTCAGTTTTCCTCGCTCAATCACGTGAACGTGTGTCCTAGCCAACGCCTTCGGAAAAGCGGTGAGCGGCTTTACATTAAATTGTGAAAGGCCGTTCTCTGTCTTTCAAAAGGTGGCTGGCTATGAAAAGCAGTAGGTGGCGTCCTCTGGTCAGTATTTTCACAAGTACTGTCGGGAGGCGTTTCCTGTGCCTAATCCATCCGTGATTGAAGGGAAAGCGTGAAAAACCTACAATTTTGACCGTGGGGTGCTGTTTTCACGTACGGTTGGATTGTGGGCTAGTGAACAAACGAAATACAAGTTTCTTCTCCGGGTTAAGATAGGGTTTAACTAGTAACTTTTGATTTCGCGATCTTGTCACGCGATCTTGCGCTACCCGACAGCCGTCAGGAGGCCGCCTGCCGTCTTCGTCCCGGTGCGCATGCGGTGCCCGATTTTCTTTTAGAAAGTAACCAAACACTGCGTAGCTGACTGAAGCGCTGTGTTGGGACCAGATGTCTTTCGAAAGTCATTCTAACTTTCGAAAGTTAACACATGCGCAGTACATTCTCCGACCGCAAACACTAGGGTGAGCCATCCACCGATCGTCTCCATTGCAGGGCCGCGCATGCGCCCTTGGTTAGAAAACAGAAAGTCTCGCGCTTGCGTAGAATCTTGCTCCGCGCCATTTTGCGCGAAACCTCTGAGCCAAGACTTTACGGCTGCTTCTCAATCAATTTGAGTTTAATAAAGATTGTGTATATTATTTTAATTGAAACTGATTGTTTTATTTTGACTTTACCTGCACCCCTTCATACCTGGAGTCTCCACTGTTTAAAGGCTACCCGTACTGGTAGACGTGGACCTCTACCACTTTAAATAACAGAGGTGGCGCCCGAGAGATCTAGATTTACCACTGTGCGTCAATAAGGCTATTTTTCACAGAACCAAAGAAATAGCCTTACAACGTATCTGTTTTAAAAAAGAAAAGTGTTCTCGAATAGTTCAATTTAAATATTTTAAATAGTTTTTTTTTTCTTTATTCTTTGTATTTTTTTTGCTTCCGACGACGGAAAGAGATAAACTTTCCGAAACGTTAAGCATTTTTTTCTATGTTAGGCAAATTTGTATAACTGTAAACATAACTTCTGACAAGCAGTGTCCGTTTAGGTTTAACGCAGAAGTGTTTACAAAAAGTAATTATTTTATTTTGTAGATTTTCTTGCAGTGCAGTGGCGAAATACCCATAAAGGATTTTTACTGTTGTATTCTTCGTCCCTTTGTAATATTTCTTGATGATTTTGATATTTAAATGAATGATATTTAGGTATATTTCTTTAAAGTTTCTTACCGTGATATTTTTGTTGAGTTGAAAAAATCGTCGGTTGGCGACTCAAGGTATGTTGGATTTGCCTGGTTTTGCATTGTTACCTGTTCACATTAAAAACAGATGCAATTTTTCTTTAATTTGTTGAAATGGGCTTGTCCAAAATTGTTCAAATTTGGAATATATATTTAGCACACGCAGTCTTCAAAAAAATAATTTACGACTTAAACGTTGTAAAACCAACAGGGGAGCCAATATTTGGACAGTTCAAAATTTACATGGCATTTCCTGTTTCCAACGACGATACACCACCCGGTAGGTAAACTGCATTTTAGAATTATTTAACAATGGCACAGGTACATATTTCACATGAAGCGAATGGATTTGAAACACGCCTGCTCGCAGATTTATTACCCTAGGCGACCCAATAAAACAGAAATGATTGGTGCAGGTGATGCAAATCAGTCGGTCGCCGTATTCCATTATAACCTTGGACCGATGCATTGCCCCGCGTGGCCGTGTTTACTTCGGTCTGGCACGCTATTTGCATTTGCCACTAGGGATGTTTAAAAAAATCGATATATGTTGTAACATGTTGTAAACAAAAAGTAATGACATTATTGTTTAGTATCTGATTTAAAAAATCTGGAGAATTTTTTGAAAATAGTTATTGAACACTTTAGATTAGTCACAATATTTCTCTTACTCACGCCATGATATTTACATTGTGTACCCCAGAAGCAAACTATATTACGTCTTACGTCACAAAAGATAGTTTTTAGAAAAAGAAATTTAAAGTTCTTTTTTGAAGTTATTTCCTAGTTATTTTTAAACCTATGATTGTAATATTTGATCTATAAAAAACTTATTTTGAATTTAAATGAAATGTAATAGTTATGTACAGTATAAGTGTGTTTATGAACATGATTACAACTAGTGTGAACGATTAGAACGACGAGGTTGTAGACCGAGTCGTTCCAATTACACCAGTGTTGTAATCATGTTTAAACGCACGTATCATGTACAACGTTTTATCCACAACCGAAAAATAAGAAAATGCTGTTTTAATTTTCGTTTATTAGTCGCCCACCTTTAACACCTTTAACTATGACATTTGTCACATTTTTTTAATTATAATTGTGGGGATTTGTTACCTGCTTCAGACTATAGTTACAAACGTTGTTTATCAAGTAGAGAGTTTTTTTTTTCTGAAAAGTCAGTTTGCTCTGTCAAGTAAACGCGAGCACTCTTTGTCCAGAAAATTCATTTTAAAAATTACGATAAGCGATTCCGAAAGTCTCAGATCTAGAAGTTGCCTCAGTACGTGCCACGGAATCATTATTGCCGGAAAAGTCGCGATCAAAATATGAAAAACCATAGAACCAGTTTTCGACACGGTGTGATGACAAAAATGTGAAAAATCAATGCAATATGCAATGTAAAAGTAATTTTAGCATATTTTGAAAATCTTGCACGGATATACAGCGCATCAAGTCTATGGACGTTTTATTCTATGTTGCGAGCCACAATATCCTCTGAAGAAGAACGTCGATATAAGTAAATATGCCCAAATCATTGCTTTCCTTAAAAGAAAATCTGAGTCCTACCAGCCTATTAAATCAAGGTCTTTCACAAGAAATGATATAGAAAAATTCCTGAAGGAAGCTGATAACAAACAATTTTTTGCTTATGAAGGTAAAAATTACAATATTTTATTTCTTATAGCACGTTAATGCTAACATCTCTGTTTTTATTTTAGGTTGCATTAATAATTGGAACTGCAGGTGCGTGTAATAGAAAGACAAATTAACTAAATTACTTATTGAAAATGTGACTGATGAGTGTGCCCAATTTCAGGTAAGACTGCCAAACACGAAAACAAAAATTTTAAGAGAGTTTTGCGTGACATCAGAAGGCATGGAAGGTATAAATTTAGTAGAAATGGTGCGAAGCTTTTTGTCTTTACGGCCACCTCATACTCCGCGTGGTAGATTTTTTGTTTTCTTTAAAAATGGGAAATGTACTACAATTGAACCCGTTGGCATTAATATGTTTGGGACGATGCCTAAAAAAATTGCTTGTTTTTATGCCTTAATGAACCGGAGAAGTATACAGGACACGCTTTTAGACGCACATCTACCTCATTGCTGGGGACTCGGAGGCAGATCTACGAATGGTTAAGCGTCATGGAGGTTGGAGAAGTAGTTCCGTCGCAAAGGGTTATATAGATTATCAAAATCAAAAGAAAACAAGAAAATTGTTGCGCAGCTGTTTTTGGGATCAAGAATCGCTGAGGAAGCATGCCAGCCCGAGTGCGAGCCAAATCGATCAACAGCCCAATCTATTTCAGTTAGACCTTCACTATTATAATCGTCATCATCATCAGCAGCAGGAATTGTTTTGAAGAAGTAAAAAATGTGTTATTAATATTTATAATAATTAGTAGTAGGAATTTGTATCAAAAATTAATATATTTAGATGTTCGTAGTTGTTTTTCATTATTATAAAAACTAGTTGTGTTATAGATTCATAACAACACTAGTTGTGTTATGAATCTCATAACGTAACTGAAATACTAAAGAAATAGTGATGTAAAAACCTTATAACTAAACGGTTGTAAATAAAACACACAGTTTATTAAATAAATTACCAATACAATTACAAATACCCACATTTTTTTGAGTGACTTATCATAATTTATATATTAGAAAAAAATATTTACAGGACTTATATTAAGCTTGACATATATTAAGTCCCTATTTATGCCAAAATGAATAAAGCTAAACCATTTTAATTCCAAATAAAAGTATATTACTGATATAATAAGAAAACATTTAACAGGAAATTGTAAAACAGTGATGTATGTTGCAATTTGGAAAAAATTTACTATCTTTATTAAGTTTAAATTGACTACCGTTTAATAAAAAAACAGTCAAAATCAATTTTTGTCACTGTGGATCAGTGGCATAACATATTACGGGTAAACTAACCAAAGATGTTTAAGCCAAACTACATTTTCGTGATTTAATTCTTAACTGACTATTTTATTATAGGTACAGAGCTTGGTACAGAGACAAGAGCAAAGGATAAAATATAAAAAGCTAAAAAACTTGAGTTATTTATCTCAAATATGCCAATTTTGGACTTAACATAGGTAGTTTGCCTCTAGGTTACAGAGATGGTTCAAAGACCAATGAGGAAGTGGTAAGCGCTTTTGTGCATACTAATTTATTATTTTTTAATTTAATTTATGAATAATTAAACATTATTCATAAATTCAGAATTAATCCTGATTTTATAATATTGAATGCTCTTCCCTAGCTTCTTCTCATTGGTTAATCTGCTCAGACTAACTTAACTTAAATGCCTATCGAATTTTATGAGTAAACCTTTCTCTAGTGACAAAAGCGTTGGATCTACTTGAACAAATCCTTTCGAAGAAAATTCATTTAAAAAATATACAGAGGCTTGAGGTGATTTGTGAAAATGTAACAGAAATTTCAGTAATATTTTCCACTGTAAACTTTATAATAATATTCTACTCTAAATGTATATAAATTTTGTTAGGTTAGGTTTCATTATAATCTATTTTTTGTATTGTTAATGACTAATCTGTGTCCTGTGCCCCATATTTTTCTAGATAATGTTGCAATGATACTTGCGAAATGACAATTTATACTATTTAAATATAATATTTATACATTAGAATTTTGGTGTTTTGTAGAATTTTATTTATTTTTCTTAGAGGTATATAGTACCGTATGATCGAATAAAAACGGCGTCAGCGATGGCTATGAAATGAAGATCGTTGTAATTTTATATGTAAATTTATATGGAAAATGTCATCGATGTGCATTTCGTAGCCATCGCTGACGCCGTTTTTATTCGATCATACGGTATTTCCCAAGTCACAAATGTACTGGTTTGGGGTTCTTAATTTCGGAACTGCCTTTGTCGACGCTATTGTCGACATAGTTCGGATAAACAAATAAAGAGACTTTGGAAAATACTATAAATATTTCATTTCTCCCAGCGATTTAATGCCTTTGGTGACCCCGTATCATAGATGGTGCAATGGTAAATGATTGGTGCAGGTGATGTAAATCAGTCGGTCGTCACCGCTACGTTCCATTACAACCTTGAACCGATGCATTGCCCCGTTTTGCCATGGTTTTATCAGGCTGGCACACTACTTCCATGCCCTTACAGCTAAGAATACGCTTTCGAAAAAAATAGATACTTGAATATTATTACATTAAAGGGTGATTAAATAACTTCCGTATTCCATATTAAGATAATATAATATGTCTATTATATCCATTTTTTTTTAATTTAGTACTATCTGTTTTCAATATTTTTTTACTTCCTTTACATTTTTCATTCTGTTTCTAACAAAATATAAGCGATAATGATTTTCCAGCCATCTCTGACCCCGTTTTTTTTATCTGATCAATAGACACACTTGCCGCTTATGCGCGACGGGTTACTTTTTTCCATAATTCCAAAATTTCGATAGATGTATCGATACCTTTGGACATCCTTCCTCACAATATGAACAAACATATGCCGACACAGAGATATAGAGACGTAGGTCTACAAATAAATATCCTGTCTAAAATTATTTTGATAATAGCGATGCAATACGACGGCAAACATTGTAGTGGTAATGAATTTGTATGGGTCTCGCGGCTGATCCACATACTGTGCCAAATAATGAAAAATTGGAATATATGTAAAAGGATTTGTTAGTATATACTTATTAGTAGTTTAATATGTTTGTTACAAGGGAATACGAGAACGTGTTACTATCGTAATCATGAAAGAAGCAAAAATTTTCAAATTTTAAGGGTTCTAAAGTAGAACACATTGAATACATTCGTTCCTCGGAATGTTAATGTATCTGTTACAGCAATGACTAACGAATACAAGGACGCGTAACAACCATATACCGGCTGCAACAGAATTTGTGCTGTTAGACTCCATCATTTTGGAGCCTACGAATGAGTCACTAGCTCGCCAACACTGACAATTTTAAACTATCAGAAATTAAAACTATCAGAAATTAATTTCTATTTTCTAGTAGAACATCTTCTATCTTACTATCTCAAACTTGGCTCAATTAACAGTTAGCTCAACATATTCCGAATAATATATTTCTATTCTATTGTTCTAGTTTCTACCTTATTCTAACTCTATATTATCCGTGCTGTTATTTTAATTAATTTTAAGCTTCGACTATATATTTCTGAACTTCAGGCATTGAAGCAAATTTTAATTAAATATATTACGATTTTATTACCCTTCCAAATATATTATACTTGATTGGCAAATGTAGTATTACCAATAGAGGATTTAAAATGCGATAAAAAAGGTACCTCCAAAAAATCCTCTGTAGGTATTTCGCCACTGCAAGAAAATCTACAAAATAAAATAGTTATTTTTGAAAACACTTCTGCGTTAATCCCAAACGGAAACTACTTGTCAGACTCTTAAATGTTCGAATTAAAGAACATAAAAATTATTTAAGAAAGGGAGATTTTCACAAATCTAAGATTTGTCAGCATTCATGGAACACAGGGCAGAGAATAAATTTTAATAATGCCAAAATTATAATGAAAGAAGCGATAGCCTCTAAAAGAAAAATAAAAGAGGCTTTTTTAATACAATCTAATAAAAATAAATGTATTGCTCATGCATATGTAGATGTTAGTAATGTATGGCAATCGCTTCTTTGATTTTAAAGAACATAAATAAACATAACATACCTACGTAAAAATTTAAAATAATCATACAGAAAGTTTGGGGCTTTTTGGTTTTACCTTATTAAGTAATTGTTGTCAGGTAGTAATTGTTAATTTTGAAGTTTAACTTGATATAATGTCATTTTAATAGAACGTCAACGGTTTTTTGTAGACGTATCTGTTTTAAAAAACTAAAGTGTTCTCGAATAGTTGAATTTAAATATTTTAAATATTTTTTTCTTTATTCTTTGTATTTTTTTGCTTCCGACGACGGAAAGAGATAAACTTTCCGAAACGTTAAGCATTTTTTTGTTCGTTA
Organism: Sitophilus oryzae; assembly: GCF_002938485.1. Classification (NCBI taxonomy): domain Eukaryota; kingdom Metazoa; phylum Arthropoda; class Insecta; order Coleoptera; family Curculionidae; genus Sitophilus; species Sitophilus oryzae. Next base: position 1,909,807 of record NW_022146106.1, read on the forward strand.
GGCAAATTTGTATAACTATAAACCTAACTTCTGAAAAGTAGTTTCCGTTTGGGATTAGCAGAAGTGTTTACAAAAAATAACAATATTTTATATTGTAGATTTTCTTGCAGTGGCGAAATACCCATAGAGGATTTTTTGGAGAGATGAATCCGCCACATAGATATAGACATTTTTTAAAAAAAAGTATATGGATTCATCTAAGCACTGCTACAAGTTCATCGACGTATTAATGAATATGAAGGTTCAATTCCAAAATCCGGCCTAACGATAATAACAAGGGATTTGACACAATAAAATTACAGGTTACGTTTATTTACCAGTTTTTTTTTTCTGTTGTTAATTATGGAACCCAATTGGATCTATATACTGACCTCGACGGTGTAAAGCAGAGAAAAAAATTGCCGACGAATGAAAAATAATTCGGGTAATTCATGGTATTTCGACGAAATGTCCCTCGATATTGCGTGTTTAGACGATCGAGGTAAAGGTAACAAGTAAATTTATAATTGCTGACTATGTTGCTGACCGTATTTTTTTTTAATAAAAGGCTTTAAAAAATGTTTGGGTTTTTGATTTTTATTCTGTATTCTGTATACATTTTATTAAATACTCCATACTCTATTAACAAAGGTCGCAAATCATTAAAAGAAACCCAGTGGTTAAATATTTATATAATCAAAAATAATTATAAAATAAGGGAATATACAGGGTAGTTCACCACATACGACACGGAGTATTGTGGCTAAACGATGATATTTTTAGAAATTGTAAGTCTGGGGTTCGTTGAAGGACTATTAGAGCTACAATTTAGAAATATTTTTACAAGATACAGAGTGTCCCAAATAAATAAAAAATAACAAAGTTGTATTTTTTAAATGGAACACCCTGTATATTATTACATTTTTAGTTTCTACGATTAAAATAAAGGTAAATTTGATTAAGGTTCATTATACTTAAACCTTACCGTTTTTGAAATATTTTCAATTTTGTGAAATTGCAGTAAAAATTTTAAAGCTTCATTTCTCCAAGGGTATCAATGTTTTTAATACTAAATATTTAATGAAGTTTATTTATTGATCAGTTATTGTGTTGCAATAATAAAAATAATACTACCTTATACAGAGTGTCTAAAAATTTATTTTAAATAATTATTAGTTTCAAACGGCAATAACTTCTTTAATTTAAACGGAATGCCCTGTATATTTTGGGATAAACAGATGCACAATTAAATTGTCTATCAAATTGTATTATACCATTTTTTACCTATCCCTTCAAGTTTTCGTAGAAAATGCATTTTCTTACAATTTAGACCTCATTTATCAATATATCCATGGAATATTGACATTTTAGATTGTTTTTAAAGCAACAAATGTACAAAATGTACAGACTAGTAATATTATCGTTTTTAGCAAAACGATAATATTACTAGCCCATTTGTATGCAAAAAGAAAACTATTTATATCTTTATAAAAGAGTTACACCATATTACACCATTATTTCCGCCCATATACTAATTAATTACATACTTAATTGTGTTCGTTAATAAATTATTATAAATAAATGTGGATTTGAGTCAGAAATCAATATAATAATAAGTTATCAAATTAAAGTCTCTGTTGTTATAAACAAGCATTTATTAAAAAATGAAATATCATTTTTAAGGTGTTACTTTTTACCACACTGTCTAATGCCCATACAAAATTCAGTTTTTTAGTATTTGGACCAATTATTATTAATCAACGCAAACAGTCAGTTAATGTAGTTTGAATGCTGGAATCATATTAATTGATCCTCTTTAACAAATATTTAAACAGTTTTTTTTATTTTTTAATGAAATAAACGAATTATATCGACAATATTAGTATCTGTACTCTTTAAAAATTTGGTACATCTTTAAAAATAATCTAAAATGTCAATAGTCCATGGGTATATTGATAAATAAGTTCTAAATTACAAGAAAATGCATTTTCTACGGAAACTTAAAAAGATAGGTAAAAAATGGTATAATATAATTTGATAGACAATTAAATTGTGCATCTGATTCTCGTAAATATATATAGGGTGTTCCATTTAAATTAAACAAGTTATTGCCGTTTGAAGCTAATAATTATTTAAAATAAATTTTTAGACACTCTGTATAAGGTAGTATTATTTTTATTATTGCAACACAATAACTGATCAGTAAATAAACGTCAGTAAATATTTAGTATTAAAAACTTTGATACCCTTGGAGAAATGAAGCCTTAAAATTTTTACTGCAATTTCACAAAATTGAAAATATTTCAAAAACGGTAAGGTTTAAGTATAATGAACCTTAATCAAATTTACCTTTATTTTAATCGTAGAAACTAAAAATGTAATAATATACAGGGTGTTCCATTTAAAAAATACAACTTTGATATTTTTTACTTATTTGGGACACTCTGTATCTTGTAAAATTATTTTTAAATTGTACCTCTAATAGTCCTTCATCGAACCCAAAACTTAGAATTTGTAAAAATCTAATCGTTTAGCTACAATATTTCGTGTCGTATGTGGTGAACAACCCTGTATACGGTGGAACTGTGACAATCACAGTTTTTTTCTCTCATTTTTATTCAAACAGAAATTGTTTTTTTTTCTAAGAATTTTGGGATCTTTCATTGGTTAAACTTTATTTAAAACGTTTTCGATTAATTTCATAATGAACTCCATATACATATATAGGTACATCCAGAATTTTCCATTATACCCATATACGAATATTTTAAAATATTGAAAATACTAATAAATCTCTGAACGGATAAAATGTGGGAAAATGTGTACGAGCGTAAGGAATTTTAGTGAAATATTGTTATTAACCTTTAAGTTATAAATTAAAAAATATAACGAGTATTTAACAATAGAGCAGTGTAGAGTTATTGCAAATATAGGATTTGCCTACATTCGTGGAATACAGGAAAGTAAAGTAAAGATAAAGTAAAGATTTCAGTTATCGTCTCCTTTTTGCTGCCAGGGCTAATCTGGACAGGGACTACTTTGTTTACGCGGAATCCGAACTGCGGTCCTCGGCCATATCATGGTGAATGGAATGCCGACATTTTTTTTTTTTTTTTGAGGTGTAAAATACATTTACGTACGGAATGTGGGACTCAATCTCTCCTTAAGCTGCCTGGAGGACACTACCCACTAAACATCACCCCCTCGCTCCTGCCACGTCTACCTGGGCCCGCTGGACGCATCTCCTCAAGTAGACGCCGGAAATTTAGTCATTACAATCTGTCTGACTGATTAAATATAATTAATAGCTATCTTAATAACATATGTAAAAATCACACATGTAAATATAAGGAAAGTTCATTCATTTCTTTTAGTTACCTTTATCACCTGGTATTCAAAGCACATGAGAGCACTACTGAAAGCCTAAGGTTTCATCTTTGTGAAAATAAGCTATGTCTGATCGCTCTGGGATCTTACTCTATTAGAAATAGTTGAGACTACAAAGCATAATATTTTAAGATGTAGCTATTGGCATATTCCACTGCGACCTTTTCAGATCTATTGAGGACGTATGATGAGGTCTACAATCTCTATTATTAGATTACATCCTACAGTTGTAGAATGTAGAATGTATGAGAGGGGGGTTAATCACCGACCTTACAGATCTATGGTGTCCCTCTTTTCAGAGTTACAATTCATCATACAGTCTCAGGGCTTTGACAATAGTCAGTATCTGAGAGGGTTTTACAGGGGCTAGTTTTCCATCTCCGACATCAGTCACAAACACAGTTTATGGCACGAATGGTTGTCGTCTCGGCGCACAAAATGATGGGTATTTTGATGTTTCCCGATTTTTCTCACAGAATCTGCATTCGCCGTTTTTTCTTTGCTGTAATCTACTGAAGTGTTCATTGAAGAGAAAGTAGTAGTGTCAAAACGTAAGGTCTGCATGCAAAACCCTGAAACTTTCAACTTTATTGAAGTAGATAGAACCATGAACAACATAGAAATAATATAGTGAATCCTAGATTCAAGTGCAACAATTAAAATAAGTTTCTAAATAATACTGAAAATATTTTCTTAATTAAAATACCACATTTAACTACCAACGAATATAATATAGATCGATACCCATCGAAAAATTTCAAAATAAAATTGAAGCAAAATTCTTGGGGTAATCGACACAAAAAGGAATTGAATTACCTAATGGAGGATTTTTATTACGAAACAGTTTTGGAATAAAAATTCCGACAGCGTCTGTGCTCTGAATAATAAAAGTGTGGTATATGGCCCGTCAAATGTAACGAAATCTCTTTCACTTTCGATAAATCGCAGACTTCTGAAGAATTTGTTCGGCACTTTATTACTTTTTGCGATATAGGTATAAACTGTTAAGTTAGAAATATTTCTTATACCTTAGCTAACGTAGGTAAAATAACCATTAGAATTAGTCAATCAAAACTATGTTAAAGAGTAGCAAGAAGAAAGGTTATCAAAGATTAGCCATCAAACTTTTTACACAAAACGGTTGTCCAATACTTGTAAATTTAATTTACTTTATTTAAATTGCTTACCCAAGTAGCATTTTTAGACACAAAATCTAAACAAAATATCTGCTGAGAAACATTGCGAAACAGTTTCGTCACATTTTTGATACATATGTTTCGTAACATAAATCGCTTTTTGTTTCGAAACATTTTACCAAAATATGGTTTCGCTACATAAGCTATAACAATAAAGATCTTAGTGTCACAAATTTTTTCGAAACTTTTAAGACATAGACGTGGCTCATATTTTAAAGATTTCGTACTTGTTTTGTGCTTGAAGTTTCCATAATTTATTTGATATGCTGTCAAATGAGAACAATAATTAAAAAACTTACTTTATTGTTCGGATTTTGTTCTGCAGTTTTTGCATTTAAGCATTCTTCAAGTCTTTATAGTACTATGATAATTATTAGCAGAAGGAAGGACAAATTCAGATATGGTGAGTACAAATACAGATATTTTACTTATGCGATTTTATAATAATTTATTATACGCATTACAGAGATAATTTGTTTTAAGAATAAATATATCTAATAACAGCCACTACCCATACCCAACAGGAGAACGAAGAAAAATGTTACCAGCAAACATTTTTTCTCTTTTTTCCACAATGGAATACATGTTTTTATGTTTTAATTGTGTAATAATAAGTAAATAAAAATGTTTTAATTATTTTGACCAGAAGTTTTTTTATTAGTGTTGTTGACAGGTGACTAGTTCGAAATTTCTACACAGATAGCGCTAAATCGAAACATTTCGGAAACAAGTTTTCCATTTATTGTCGATTCATTTTCGAAACACGAGTTTCTCTCTTTTTAGACACAATAGGATATAATGTAGATGATTGGTCCAACTCCATGTCAATTTTATAAAATAATGAATTAAAATTCTGCCATGTTGGCTAGCGATAGCGTTTTTAACTAAAAATATATGTCTTTATCCGCTGTTGCGCTTTTAAACTCATAAGAACGTGTTCTACTTACATTAATTTAATTATTTTTATTTTCAGAACCATGATATAGAAGTAAAAATAAAAATCTATATTTCAAACAAAAATATTTTATAGCAACAAATAATAGACACTTTTTGTGCGAGAAAACCTAAAAACAAAGATCTTAAGATAAAAAAATTATGGCGGAGGTCGACATTGTTGATGGTTGTTTTCATTTTGAAATCCACACACAGTAATAGACTACTTTAGTTTGGTATTTTTGTTTCTTTACATTTAGAAACAGTGGCTGCTGAAAACGGAAACATTTTGGACACAAATTGCAGAAAATGTTTCGAAACATTTCCTCTAAAACTTTTGATTGTGTATCGAAACATTTTAGGAAACGGCTAGTGCCGCCACATTGAAAACACATGTAATAAAGCCATATAAAATATATAGCTTTTGAAAATGTTTTCTATTTATGGCATACCGTTTCCATTTGAGTCAAGAAACAGACACGATTATTAGAAACATAACCTAAAATGTGTCCAAAAATGCTACTTGAATAGTGTTAATATTATATTTTAACAGTAATAAATGTAGAGAGAAGAAAGAACCGCTGTCGTTTTAAATGAAAAGACGTTTATTAAAAGTATATTTTTAGTGCATCTGGTTTATTAGAATTAAGCACGCTAATTTAAGAACAGGAAATATTGAGATATAGATAAGGCTCTACATGACATAAGCGAATCAACCCAGTAAACAGGCGGTACTTAATTAAATTACAGGAAGAATGCATTCTCTACATTTCGAATTAGAGCAAGTAAAATGGGTTCTAGTAAATTAACTGTTACGTCTGCTAATACAGAATATTACCAGCTCACCACACCAAGAAAGAGTTCATGCTTTTTTTCATTTTTCCATCAACAAAAAAAACAAAGCAAGAATTCTGAAGGGTGTACCCTCGGGCCTCGGGTGTACCTTTAACATTTAATTTACCTTTAACAATTAACATATTTATATATGCCATGGTTGGCAACAATGAATAATTTGAAAATCGCGCCCTCGATTACGTAACTAAAAGTTTAATTGGTATTAAATAAAGAATATAAGCAGATCCTGCACAGATTACGACCGAGACAAGTCAAAGATTTTTCTTGATTTAAGTAAAAACAATCTTCGAATTGTCACGGGGTTTCTAACACGACACTGTTTCCTCAACGAACACCTCAGTAAGCTGAAGCTGAGAAACAACGGCGAATGCATCAGATTCTGTGGGGAGAATGGGGAAACACCAGAACACCTTATTACTGAGTGCGCCCACTGCGCCGTGACGACAACCGGTCGTGCCATGAACTTTGGTACGGCTGATGTCGAGGATGGAGAGAGGCCTCTGTGGAACCGTCTCAGATACTGGCTTTTGTTAAAGCCGTGAGACTGTATGATGACTTATAACTCGTTATAACTCAAGAAAGGGGAATACACAATAGAGAGATCTGTAAGGTCGCGGTGATTAACTCCCCTTCTAAATATTCTACATTCTACATCCTGCACAGATGGAGTATTTACACTAAAAAAATTGATCGAAAAAAGAGTCAAGCGAGGACGAGAAGTATATTTAGCATTTATTATTTATTGGCCAGCAATAGAAAAAATCGTATCAATGAAGTCTATATTAACCAAAGATATTTAAACTCGGGAGATACAATGATCCGTTCATAAAACGCTCTAAAGCTTCATCACACATTGGTTTGCGAAAATCAACGAGTGCAAGAGAGAATGGATAGAGAAGGAAATAGGGGTATCTGCTCGATGGCAACAATGTAGTTGTGTACAAAGATTAGACGTTTGAGGTCAATTTCCAGTGGCGCGCCGATCGACCGACAGTATTTTAAGGAAATTAAAATAATTGTTAATAAATTAAAATAAAATAATAATAAAACTTACATCTTACATATTTGCCGCATTGTAAAAAAATAAGTTGAGGGAGGATAGCGAAATAAAATAGAAACCGGCACAATTTTTTATTATAAGATGGCTTTTCACAAGCGTTTTTTACTTAATTTTTTTAAATAAAATATAAAATTTTAGGTGTATTAGTAAATGCAGTTTCAATATCTTGTTCCAAACCTTGTTCGTCTCCGGCGAATGAGATTCCCTCTATTAGCAATAACAAAATAAAATAGTTATTTTAACCTAATAACACAATATTTTATATACAAAATAATACAAACTTTATTATTATATACCTATATGAATTTTACAACTACAATAGAAAACAGTGAATAAAATTTAAAATGTGCCTTATAATTTTTATTCGTTCACAATTGTTCATTAATGAGGGAATAAGAAGTATGAAAATTCAACATTTATTTACCTTAACTTTCATTTTAGGGATGTTTCAAACACAGTAAATCAGAACTGGAAATATAAGATGTATTTATACCGTATGATCGAATAAAACGGCGTCAGCGATGGCTATGAAATGAAGATCGCTATCATTTTATATGTAAATTTATATAGGAAATGCCATCGATCGTCATTTCCAAGCCAACTGGACGCCGTTTTTATTCGATCATACGGTATGTGTATATCTAAACAAAATTATTTGATATTATAATACACAGTCATCAGAAAAGTCTAGCGATAATTTTACAAAATCATAAATAAAATAAAATGGTGATTGTTTAGTAAAAGGTTCTTAGTTTAAAAAAATATTTAGTTTTTTTCTCTTGTTTGCAAAGGAAAATTCATATTGTTTATAAATAATAAAATGTGCATGTGCAAAGAATTTCAATACAATAAAATGTAAGAAAGTCATAAAATTCATATAATAAGAACATTAATTATATGTATGTAAAAAAGATGTCCATTTACATTATAGCAACCAAAATTTAAAACAAAAGCCGTATAAAATTGTAACGGCAACAAAAAAAAGTAAGGCCGCAAAATTCCATCTTTGGTACACCCCAATAAAATTTTCACAAAAGGTAGGTAATGGTTTGTCAAACCCAAGTAGGTACCTAGATTAGATTTATTCTTATAAGAAAGTACGGTTTTTCGAAAATAGATGTTGTTTATAAATTACAGGCGGTTTATAGAACTTAAATTTAATTTTTAACATTCAATACCCTTTCTTAAAAGGGAAACAGAAATTATTATTAACTTATTGGTAATTAGTATGTACCATGTATCTTTTTCCTACAAATAATTTAATTAATAAATATATAATTTAAAAAACATAATAAATATATGATTTAAAAAATAAACCTAAAAATATAATTTAGAGATCTGCTATTTTTTATGTCTAGTTACGCCTCTGATCTACAGAGAATATGATATAGTAATATACCTAACCCTACTTATTTGTATTTACCGGTGAAAAGTTAAATTTGGATTTAAATGATACACTCTCTTGTACACAATACATGAATGCACCATATTTTCAAATTAAAGTCCACTGAAGTCCACAAAATAACGCAAAAATACTATAATACTGCAAATAAAGAATATGGAGCTTGATCGGCGGCATAGCAACATCGCAAAAGGAGAATCTAGGATTTTCCATTCATCCTCGAAATACGTTATACTACGCCGGCATATTTCTAAAACTGACGTTGCCAAACTGCTTTTTATTATTAAAAGAAACACGACCATGATATTTTTATTCCATTATAAAATTTAAAATAGTAAAGCAGTTAAGCATTAAATGAAAAAATTGATTTTAGCAAATTAATGTAGTTGATATATTACAAAAATATAACGAAATTATTTATTACTTAATAATTGGTTGTGGTATTTAATCGAATACTAATACCAATATACAGGTAAATCTGGTAAATGTTTTCGTTGTATGAGAGATGGGAAAATAAGGATAGAATAATCGCTGATGCAGGAGAAAGGTAAACAATTGTATCTCTTGAGTTTAAATATCTTTGATATTAACGCAGTCAAAAAACTTTATTGTGGAAGCTAGATTAAAGTGGGCGGAAACACTTCTGAAGAATTTATTGATTCCAAGGGAGTCAGACAAGGATGCTCCTTAGTCCATATACTCTACGAAATATGGTGGAATGAGTCTGACTATACACTTCTCTTCCCCGGTGTTCAATTATATATTATTCACTTCGAAAAACGTATTGCTGTGAGAAGATATTGTTACAGTTACATCTAGGCGGGTTATCGAAATATTGTCAGCCCACCGCCGAAAAAATAACAACCGGTCGATAGACAGGAAATTTCGGAGGCAGTGAGAGATGATAGTGACAGCTTAGACGATAAGGCCTCAGACGAAGCAGACACACAGACCTAGTAAACAACTAGCATTAGCAGTGCAGTAGTGTCTATTTTTGTTCATGGTTCTCTTTTTCTGTCTCTCTCTCACTCTGTCTTTGGCGCGGCATTTTTGTTAGCTTCGATGTCGAATAACAAACAGGACATAGAACAGCAGTCTGTGGAAAATGCTACATGAACCGATGTTGTCAAACTTACAAAAATATCGCGAATAAGAGGAATAATACAACTTGTATTATTACGAGCTTCGAGCATTGAAATATTATACATATTACATGAAATTTGTTTGGTATGTATTTGGACTTATTTAATAGTTTGCCCTATTAAGTTAATGCATAATTTTCTCATACCACTAAATCACTTTTTTTCTTTCTTTTTAATCTGTTTTGTAATTATGATGGATACTTTTATTTTTATATTGAATATTTGATTTCTATTAAGAGTAGTTCAATGCCTAGATTATCATTGAGGTGGTTGGTAATATACCAACGAGCTTCTTACTACTATATTTTGAAATGTTGTAACTTGTTTAATTTAGATGCCTCTTGGATACACATCTTCAAAATTGTAGAGATGCCGTATATGTCCCTATTGGTCTTAAAATAAATGTCTATCAAAGTAATTTGTTTAGTATTCGTAGTAATGGTCTTCTTCCTGATAGACAGTATATATTTCTGTAATCAGTAAGTCAAGATTACTCAGTAGTTTTTTTTCTTCGTTTTGCAGTTTCCATGCAACTTCGCATCTAAAAGAATATTATAAAATAGCTTAGTCTTGTTAGGTCTTTTTTAGACGCTTAGAGAAGCTGCAAAAGAACTGCTGAAATTTGCTGAAACAAATTAGGAAAAGAAAATAGTCCTTCTGTTCTGGGTCACCAACGGATAAAAAGCAATGAAAAAGCAAACGATCTAGCTAGAAAAGATAGGAACACTCCATTATCTGGACCAGAACTGTTTTGCTTTCCAAGTGGAAACCAACTTGAAGCAAAACTCAAGAACCTGGAAGACTCCCTCTGTAATCTGGAATGGGAATCCTTCAACGGTCTAAGACATTCGCAGAAATTTCTCGGGGCCTATGACCGAGAAAAATCATTTAATACGGCGACTTGAAATTCTAAAATTTTTGTAATTATTTGCATAAAAAAATCCTACAGGGTCCGGCAATAGTGCGTCGGGCATCTGTAGCTCCTAGAATAAAATACTTGGGAATTTTGATTAAGTGCAAACCTAAAGTATGTACTAGGATCTATTTCAGGAAAATATTTTAACTTCTATAGGGTGGCTCAAAAAAGTGTGAGTGGATTGGGATGATTTTTTTTAATGGAACACCCTGTATATTATTGCATTTTTTGCTTCCTTTCAGATCACTTTACATAATCCTAAGACATGAGTAAATATATTTTGATAATTTCAGAGATATTAATAAATAAATAAAAATTATATATTTTTAAGTCTTTCTTAAAAAAATTATTAATAAGACAAGAACTGTCCTGAAATCAAAAGTATATTAGATATTTACTTTAGATAGTCTGTACTTACTTTGCTATAAATATGGAAATCGTAAATCATACAGGATGTTCAAAATTCTACGCCAAACTTTCTAAAATATAAAATTATTTTTCTTCGTTTTTTTAAATGGAGTGCCCTGTATATTATTTTTTCAATAGATGGAGAATTAACAAAAAATTGAGAGTATTTCAAAATTTTTAACGGTTTCGCAGATATTCCCGGTTTTATATTTCATATGGCATTTTGCACAGTAAATTTTTATCAAAGCCACCCAGTGATTTTTTTCTCGTATTTTACCATTGAAAGCGCCATATGAAATAATACGGCGTGTATCCGTAAAACTATTAAAAATTTTGAAATACTTTAAATACAAAAAATGTTCACTTTTTAATTCTCAATTAATAAAAAAATAATATACAGGGTGTTCCATATAAAAAAAACGAAGAAAAATTATTTTATATTTTAGAAAGTTTGGCATAGAATATTGTACATCCTGTATGATTTACAATTACCATATTTTATAGCAAAGTAAGAACAGACCATCTAAAGTAAATACCTAATATAGTTTTGATTTCAGAACAGTTCTTGTATTTTTAATAATTTTTTTGAGAAGGGCTGAAAAATATATATTTTTGATTAATATTTTAATATCTCTGGAACTACCCAAATAGATTTACTCATATCTTAGGATCATGTAAAGTGATCTGAAAGGAAGCCAACATGCAATAATATACAGGGTGTTCCATTTAAAAAAAAATCAACCAGATCCACTCACACTTTTTTGAGCCACCCTATAGAAGTTAAAATATTTTCCGGAAATACGTCCTGGTACATACTTTAGGTTTGCACTTAAACAAAATTCTAAAGTTTTTTATTCTAGGAGCTACAGATGCCCGACGCACTATTGCCGGACCCTGTATATTCCTATAACCTATATTCTTATTCTATCTATAGTCACGCATGCATTATCTATACAGGTGCATTAGGTAAATATCTGTTACCTTCCAATATAGCAAATAAATGCTCTAATTTCCATTTTTTCAGACTCCTTTAAATAATCCATATATCCTAAAATTTGTCCATAAAAAATGACAAATGCATGTTAATAACGATCACTAATTTGTTATACGATATGCGTTTAAAAAGCAAATTATGCAAAATTCCAAGTGAAAAATTCCAAGCAACAAAACCCGTGCGTACTATGATGTGCGATCTATGAAATGTGACGTATACGACTGATCGGACTGCCCACTGATTGTAATATACCGTCCTTCGTCATCGTCTTTGCGTGTCGTTATTATTTTTCATTAAAAGAGTATTTAGCTATTGAAAGAATGGCCATGTTTCTTGAATGAAGTACTTCCTAGCGTATTTTTCTTATTATCTCAAAACAAAGTAACTTGCACTTGGTTGAATGAAAATAGATTCAAGAGAAATTTTCGAATTTTTCAAGAAAACCAGTTTTCTTGAGTTAAGAGAGTTTTTCTTCAGGCAAAATATTTTCTTTTGCGCTAAAATAAATTCTCTTGCCACTAAATTCTTTTTTTCAAGAACGATGACGACTTTAGTTCAAGTCTATCATTTTTATCAGTGCACGGGCTTTTAACAGGACATTGTCTCCTCAATGAACACCTCAGTAGATCGAAGCTAAGAAACAACAGCGAATGCAGATTCTGTGGGGAAAATCGGAAATGGAGAAATAACTTCTCTAAAACTATCTCAGATACTCGCTTTTCTCAAAGAATGAGAAATTTTGTTTTCAATATTTTTAATTTGTTTTGTCAATTAATTTAAAATTAAATCCAAATGCAATCGTTTACAGTCCATTCGTGCCGATGTTTTTGGTTCAGTATGATTTAGTGTGACAATAAGGGCCTTGTTGCGTGTACTAATAATTTTCAACCGTGCCTGGGCGAATATCTTTAAGAAAACCACAGAATGGTATAACTCATAGTCTGAAGATATTGGCACCAAACATATCAACCTAGCTGAGTAGCCTCCCTAATCCAGGGACCTCAGTAGGTACCTCCAGGTAGGAACCTGCTAACTAACAAAACATCTTTAGTTATGAACGTTTTAAGTGGTTTTAAGTGTGTTAAACCTCAAACCTTGGTACGAACAGTATTTGTATTATTATTTGTTCTTTTTTATTAAACTTTAGAACAAAATAGTTGAATTCTTTAGAATAGTGATCAAGGTTTTCTCTGCCGTGCTCTTTTGCTTGTGAATTCCAGGCAGAGTACGGCACTCCTTTCATTTCATTTAATTAAATAAGTAATGTTATTTACAAATTTAGCGTTTGATTTACATAACCTATTCTTCTCAAATTTCCCTAATATTGCTTCAGTCGAGTGCATCCGAGGTAATCACAATAAAAAATATTTTTAACGCAACGTAGGTTCCTTGATATCATTTAAAAAATTTGTTATACAGTTGGGCAAAATATTACCTCTTCAATTTTGCTGAACGAACTTGGGTTGTTATATTACAATATAATATTATACCACGTTGTTTCACAATATTAATTTATATTTCTTTACTTTTCAGGTGAGCATTTATAAGTGTCAACTAAACAAATCGTCATAAGAGTAAGTAAAATTGGCACTAATATCTTAGTAATATTTTTTCTTCAGTTAGCTTTTATATTAGCAAAGCTTTTATATTAGCAATCTAAGTTTCTAGTGCAACCCAAGCAGCATTTGGACGTCGGGACAACGTTGTGTCACGCGACCAAACGTCGGCGTCGGGGCACAACGTCGGCACAACCTCATGCCAACCCTAGTCTGCACTAGTTTGGAGAATAATTTTTGGGTCGTAAGGACCTTGGATTGGCTAGCAACCTAATTTAGTACAAACTGCAACGTTGTTTAAAATCCTAATTCACAGAAATACAAAACTATAATAATATGGCGTCTAAGTCGCGTTTTATCCTAAATTGGGATAATTATAGTAAAAATATTACTTTTATGATTTAGTTTAGAGACATATGCCAGATGGCAGTAAAGGAAAACAAAACAAATATATTTAAGTGTGGAGGATGTTTTAAGATCATAATTATTGAAACACTTTAACCAACTCTGTCAAGGCAAAAAAGTTAAACGCAAACAACTTTATTGATAAATGTATTGTTTCTACTTTGAAAAATACTAATGGGCCTTAAAATTAAAGAAGTTTTAAAAAAAATTTTGAATTTTTTTTTAGTAAAATGAGAATCATTTATTCGCAGTCGAAAAAAAATAGTTTCCGCGTGTTGTTTAGGGTCAAATATTTCAAGTTAATGTATTCTAAAAGCAAGAATTGCTATTTTAGGAACGAAACATTTTCTTATTCCACAACATGGCGGCTTTCACTTTGTTGTTTTGGAGATTAAGATGGACTAGTTCGACTAGTCTCATACTGGACTAATAAAGTCGCAGTTCAGCCTTAACAGGTAGTATACTAGTCGCAAGATTGCCTAATTTAGCCATCCTAGAGTCTAGCTTGTGCCGCCCTCTATGTTCTAAATAAACGAGAGAGTGGATAAAGTATCGGTAATATGTCGATGTATATTTAAATTTAGTTTTATATCTGCCTTTCTTACGTCCCATTTTAATTAAGTTTTTTTTATAAAAACAAAAACAGCACTGAACTGTCTGACTGAACAGAACAATGAAGTGAAAATTTAAGATTTAAGGTTATGGTTCAATACAGTTGCAAAAAGGCAGTGGCTCGACGTCCTACCAACGTAAGAATAAGGAAATCTAAACAACGTTGGAATTAGTAAAACAAACGACGTTTGCATAACGTTGAAATAGGTCCTGAAAGTAATGTCGGAAAACCCTTTATTGCCCAACATTGTAACTACGTTGTCCGAATCACCTAAAGATCACTTAAGCAAAAAAGGTTACAAGACAACGTTTATTCAACGTCGCAGAAGCTTTTACTTTGTTGTAGTACAAGTTCAACGTCGGCACAACGTTACAACAACGTTTACATTTATTTTAATACCTAAGGTACGGAGCTAACTATTTTTTGTAACTAATCCAACGTTGTGTTTAGTAAACATGTGGTCGCAAGTCGTGAAAATGCTACTTGGGAACTGTACTATATCCATGAGAAAGTTTTTGCAGAATAACAGCAACTGATGTCTTTATATGTTTATACGTTTTGCATTTTCAAATGCATTTGCCACATTTGCAATAGCAACACACACAGACTGCTTATAACGCCGTCTCTTCAATTACGTATGCACTCAGGGGCAGACGATTGTTAACATTCAAGACGAACAATAGATGCATTTATGCATTGTACCTATACCTAGAAAAAGAAAACAGAACCGGGTTTATTTATAACTGAACTTTTTACAATAGAGGTAAACACTACTGTTTTAAAATAGCATGAGTTCCATTCAAATCATTATAGATTTATATGAATTTTTGTTCTGAATATCACAGCCCACATTTTTTACAATTTTTTTTAATTGCTCTCTTTTGGCATATTTTTGCACGTAAATTTCATACCTCAATCTGGCGTATTTCGGCATTGCAACAGAAATCTAAAAAACAAACTGTTATTTTTTGTGAAATGCCACTGCGCAAATTCCAAATAGAAACCAGATTACCTATTGAGAATAGAAACCTATTGGCTACTAAATAAATATGTCTAAAAACAAAAATTTAATTAACAATTAATAGCTCATATCGTTTACCTAATGAAGTAATAAAAAGCTTAAAATGTCTGTATAGCAAATACCTATTTTGTTTTTGTACGAGGATGTCTAAAAAATGAAAGAAGCCTATGACTTCTTTTACTAACATTTATAAATATTATTTTCCATTGAATGTATTGTTTTCCATTCCATTTTTTATTCTGTTTTATTATGTATTTCTCTAGATTTAATTTCAGGAACATCTTTAGGGTGTATCTTTTTAAGGTTTAAAACATAACATAAAACAAAAATCTTTGATTTTATTGCTTTGATTAAGTTTTGTAAGACAAAACAAAATATCTATATATAGGCGAACAAGAAGGAAATTTGAACTTGGACAACGGTCAAGAAAATATTCAGAGTCAAGAGTATGAATACTTGGGAATTACATTTGTTAACACTGGAACTGATGGCAGAGAAATAGTGAAAAGGATTACCAACGCGAAAAAATAATCGGATGTCTAAATGGAATCTTAAGGAGCAAATCAATAACAAAGCGAAGAAAATTCAATATATATGAAACCATGATAAGAGCAGCCTTCTATGTAGAGCAGAAACATGGAGAATAACTGAGACATACAAGAAGAGGATAGGGATCTTCGAAATGGATGCCGTTCGAAAATAAAAGGGAATTTCCAGACAACAACGAATAAGAAATAATACCATAAAACAACAAATAGGTATAGATGGCACGATAACATAGGATATAGAGAGAAAGCAGCTGATCTGGTACGGACATGTAGAGCGAATGAAGAATACAAGATGTTCCAAGAAAATAATCAATTGGCAAGTAAATGACAGAAGAAAACAGGGAAGACCGAATTTGGAATGGCAAAAAAGCGTACAAAGCAATGAGTGAAAGAAACCTGTCAACAGAGGATTGTACGAAAAGAACAGGCTTCTTCTTCTTTTTCTTACAGTGTCATACTCTATATAGAGCGTCGGCTACCTCTCGCATGTACTTGTGATGTGTGTCGTCAGTGTTTCACAAGTACACGAGACCTACAGTTTATCCCCGAATCCGAACGGCACTATTTGAGAGGCTGTACAAGGCAAATCTACTCAAGGTGGTTTGCCATTGCCTTCCTTGAGGTGGCGGCTCGTTGGTCGCTCTATTTAGATAAATTAATATTTTTAATTTAAATAAATAAAGCGACCGTACTGGCTGGGGATCGAACCCAGTAACTTCCGCTCCGCAGATCGACACACTAACACTGGAGCTACGGCCGGCCACATAGAACAGGCTGGTCGGCTGGAAATTGGGTATCGGACAACGTAGAAAAACGTTTTAAACCGAATAATCAGGCCAATGGCAAATTAATCATTAAAACAATTTCCTTCTTCAAGTGCATATTTTTTACAGGGTTTCCCTGAATTTTATCTTGTAGTTTTTGCTAGAATTTCTAAGATTTCGAAGAGCTTTGTCATCGAAAGCTGCAAAAATTATTGCCATACATATTTACCGAAGTGACCTGAAAGACTGGTTAAATTTTTCTACTATTATTAGAATTAGTTTTCACTTGGAAACGCAATCATGGTCCATGTGATATCTATATTGTTGCGACCTAGCTTTGGGGGTTTTAGCTAAGGTCGCTTACTTTCCAGGTTCTTTTTTATGATTAAAACAACATAATAAAAAGTCTATTTATTGAGTAATTCCATAGAAACAATATATGAAATAAATCTGCTCTGTTGAACTTTTATTCTTATCTGCTCTCATAATATTCATCTAATTGCCTATAATTTGAGCCTTTTTGAGTAATTTTATATTATTAACATCTATACAATGATCTTTATCAAAAATAGCCATAATATGTTCTTTAAATGTAATATTTTTTTTTTGTAAAATGTTTTGTTTCACAATATATTTTTGATTACAATCTTTACATGAAATTCTGCCGATGAAGCTGCATGGTTAGCGAAACACACTTCAGTGTTAAAAGTAAAGTATTTTGGTGTATACTCTACAGCTACAATTTTCTATGATTTCTTTAAAGCTTTCGACTGTGTAAATCATAATATTCTAATTAACAAACCAAACCAAACCACTATTGACGTCGTGGACTCTGTGAGATTCTTAGGACTTGTTGTAGACAACTCGTTAAAATGGGACTTGCACATCGAAGCTTTATCAAAGAAACTAAGCGCTGCCTGTTTTGCGCTAAGATCAGTTTCTAAGGAACTTAACTCATCAACCTCTAGAATGGTCTATTATGCCCTTTTGAGTCGCATCTTCGTTATGCCCTTCCATTCTGGGGTACTTCCTGCGCGACAAAATTTGATCGTATTTTCAAACTTCAAAAGAGAGCAGTTAGATACTTATTGGGACTAAACAGTAGAACTCACTGCCAGAATTTCTTTAAAAATTTCAAAATACTGACTCTTCCTTCCTTATTCATTTTTGAATCCGTTTGCTTAATCCGCAAGCACATATTCTCTATTCCGGCAGGCCTTCTCACAACTATCCACTTAGAAATGCGGAGCACGATATTTATCTGCCAACCCCGAGCTCAGAACTAGTTAAGGGCTCAATACTGTACAATGCCAAGAAAATGTACAATCATTTGCCTTCGAATATCAAGTCACTTTCATTCTTTCCTGCATTTCGCAAAGCTCTGAAATCATACTTACTGGAGAGAGCCCTATATGCGGTAAACGACTTTTTTGTTGATGTTTAATCATGAACCATTTTGAATTTTAAAATTTTGATCATCTCACACACTGGTTAAAAGTCTAGTATTTAATATTTAATATTTTATAACTCTTGATTTTATGATATATAACATGATTTTATCCATTTACAGTTTTCCTTTTGTAAAATTTTCTAGAGACGCCTGTATTCTGCAATGTCCATATATGTTTTATTTGTAATTTTATGACGTAAATTTTTTTGAATTGATTTATATTGTATGACATTTTTTTATTTTTATTGTTTGTATATTTGTTTTTGTGCTTTTTTGTTTTGTGAATGCTTTGTCGATGAAGCTGTTTTGGCTTTTTGTACAGTAAAGTGTTATTTTTTTTATTGTGGTGAATTAGTGTTTTATTTTTCTGTTGTAACACCAAAAGTTTCAACCTCCAACGGTAATGTTATAGAATTAAACGCGTACATTTTTTCGTACTGTTTCGTTTTTGAGATTTACACCTTTTGTTCCCGAGATATTTTCGAGGTGGACATTTTATGTATATTCAAATATCCGATGAATTTCGACATCAAATTGCTGTCCTAAAAAATGTTTAACGCCAGATACACATTTGCAATATTGACGATAAAACTCATTTGATAATAGTTCATATTTTATCCACCATTAAAATATGCTCATCAAATTCCACCGTATGCTGGTGGCCCCGTTCTCACAGACCGGCAACACTGCCGCCGCTGCCCTTCCTCACTACACACCGCTCAACGGGCCCATATAATCGCTCGACTGTCCTTGAAACCATATGTACACATGCACCGCATTGGATCTCGTATCTGTCTCTCGTTGCACGGACGCTGCAGCAGCAGCATCGTTTACGCGACGTCCTAAGCGTCGCTAGTCAGTGGCGTACACCGCCAACGCTACGTTAATGTCTCCTATCCGCGCGCTGTTGTAAGATCTTGTCGAATTTATCAGGTTCTAGTAAAGAATTTTTGTATAATGTATAACAGGGCGTTGATTATTAAAAACTGTTTGAGGATAGAGGGGTGTTCAAAACCGAATTATCTTAATAGTCGAACGTCTGATAATGCTTGCAGCCTTGTAAACTCAATAGACATCTATAGCTGATGGGATTAGCAGATGACGCCTTGTGCAGAGAAAACACGACAAAACACATTATATTATGTTGGTGTTATAACTTTCTATGTGTGAGATTTTTTATACAAGGTATTGGCAAAGACCTCTGTCCACATGCGGTTCTGTGTAACAGGAGAAGATTGGCCATTGATAGAGAGCTTTTATACAAAAATATTTGGGGTCTGTGCAATCTGTGTAATATTGTATTTTAGAACACTTATTGCGCTTTCTTTAATTTTCATTATATCCAATCTATCATTTTAGTAACTCATGACCCATTAGCATACTGTGCTCTATGTATATCAAATTTTGTTGTATCTACGTTGTAATACATATGCATATGTTTTTGTGCGCCTGTAGTGTAAGTGTAGGTAATTTAATATATGTCTGGTAATTACAGAAAATGTTCTATTTACATTTACACATTTTTTACATATACAAAAATTTTCTATTTACTAGATACTGTTGTTTTAGATATAGTCTGTACAACGACAACATCCTTGACAGTGATAGATGTGTCTGTCATTTTAATTTCAAAGTAGTTAATTTTATTTTATAAATAATAAGTTGGTACAATTGGAACGCTTAGCAGGAAAATTATATATTTAAAATTCGAATGACTAGTGATTACTTCAAAATATTGTGAAAAAAAAACTATGATAAACTGAAAAAATCTGATCGGGATAATTTATTAAAAAAAAGTTCGGTATGTGTTAATACAAAACAAATAAGAACAAAACACCACATACCAAAAAATTTAAAAAAGAACTATTTCTTACTTTCTAGATTCAAGAAACTTCCCGCATTTATTATTATATTTATCAAATTAACATAATATAACTTATGTATAAATAAAAAATTGTAATATTCCACAGGAATAAATAAAACAAAATATTTTATTAATAATAACACTGGCCAAATTTTATACCTTAAAAGTTGATCAATTAACTTTAATCTTAATTTTTTTAAACCAGTATCTTTTGACATTATCTTGCTGCAGCTCTAAGAGTTTTAAGCATATGTTCGACGAGATGGTATACAAACGAGACGATATACAAACTTAATTAATGGTAAATTTATTGGTGTATAAACTCTCTGCCTGGGCACCCAATATTAATTATAAGTTGTGCAAACACGGATAGGGAATTTTTAAAAAACATATGTTTCACTGACGAATGCACGTTTACCTTAAATAATGAACCCAATGTTCAAAATTATCGATATTGGAACAAAGAAAATCAACATAGGTTTGTCGAAACAAAGACGCAATATCCACAGAAAGTAAATGTTTGGGCAGGGATATTCTGACACAATATTATCGGGCCATTATTTCTTACGCGAAATTTAAATGCAGAATATTATTTAGAACTACTCGAAAATCATATTTTACCTGCTTTATATGATGCCGCTAGGGAAAATCAGGAAGTTTGGTACCAAATGGATGGCTGCCCGGCACATAGTACCCTGGCTGTTCGAGAATATTTAGACAATAGTTTTAACGGAAACGTTATTGGCCTAAATCATACAGTAAATTGGCCAGCAAGGTCTCCTGATATTTCGCCAAATGATTTCTTTCTCTGGGGCCATTTAAAAAACAGGATATACAAGGATAAAAAATACCCAAATCTAGACGAGCTAAAAAATGCTATTTGTGCCTAATGCAATAGAATTTCAGTTTACCAACTAGCGAATGTAAGAAGAGAATTTTATGATCGCCTGGGTAATTTTCTAGCAGTCACTGGAGGAATATTTGAACATCTTAAATCCTAAAGTTCTAACAATTTAATAGTACCTAAATTAATAAGTTATTGAATATTGTAATAATACTATAATTAACCTTGTATTTGATTACTTTATTTTACTTTAATTCATATTAATTTGTATTTATAAATACATCTTTAAGATTTCCGATGTAGGAATGAGTTTTCAATAATAATAAAGCATTAAATAGGTAAATTTCTGAAATGACAACTTCATTTGACAGTTATCTTTTACCTTGACTGGTGCTCATAAGTAAATACAGGGCCATAAGAAAGGAGAAATATTTAAAAAGAAATCGGCGATAACTCGTTAACGAGCTAATAAAAGATATCTGAAGTTATTCTTTTGAATGTGGGTTTTAGTGCTCTTCAATAAACTTAAATAGAATTATTCACTAAAATAAAATTAGGGAAGCCAATAATTGACCCCATTAAAATTTACAAGGGATTTCCTATGTCCTGTCCGACGATGCAAAACCCGGTATATATAAGTTGGTAATGACTAGCCCTTGAATCTAGAAGAAGTTTTTACAATTTTTCATACTTGTATGAGTTACTAATATCCAGTCTCACAAATATCCTACAGCCTGAAAAATTTGGTAAAACACTTTTCTATCATTTGGCAACGCCGGTTCAGCGTGCCACACGTTTTCATTCTGTTGTCGGTCAGTCGCGAGCGTGTTATCGCACCGTAGATACGACCGAGAGGAGTATTTCCGAAGCGAAAGTGAGTTCGAGTGCGAGAGAGACAAAGCTAGACCGGTGCCGTCAGTGATAACAGTGCGAAATAACCAGTGGTGGATGGTCGAAAGAAACACAGTGACATATTTTGCTGATAAGGCGAAGTAATTGTGGATTACAGTGATAACGGGGTCAGGAGGTAACGTTTCGTTTTTTTCCTGTTGAGTAATAAGTGGCTTAACTGTATTTTTTCGGCGTGACCCAGATTTTTCTGTTAGTGAAATTATTGTTGTTTTGATAGAAATATCTGAACCGACTGCTACTAAATTTGGTAGTGAATAGTGAAATAATAAATAGTTTCATTCTTTTAAGAATGGGATTTGAATAGTTAAATATCAGGACTGGATATATAGAAAATGAACATAATTCTACTTGATGTATTTTCGGTAATTATTGGGAAAACTGAAAATCGTCCGACTTTCACCAAAATTTGAGGTCTATTTTGAGGTCGTAGATTACGAATCTGATTTTTTTTTTCTGGCAGTCTCTTACCGTTTTTCAGAAAAACGACAAATTATTTCAACATCGAATTTTTCTTAATTTCTCATATTTTTAAGGTTTTCTAGCTCATATTTTGTTAGGTGTTCAATAAACAATGATGTTTTTGCTATTTTCTGTTAGTTCTTTAACCAATTCTATGCATAATAGATGAAAATTTGCTCAAGTAAATTTGTTAGGGTTCGTGCAACTTTGTGATTATAAATAGTCTTTATACTTATAACTTTTTTGCGAAGGGGGTTAATCTTTTTTTAATATAATATAACAAAAAAGATTAACCCCCTCCGCACAGAAGTTGAAATCAATGCAATCAAAACTCTTCCGCGTAACTTTGTGGATATAGGTAGGTATATTATTGTCAGATCTCATAATAGGTAGATAATTTATTTAAAATCCCTAATCACCCGAAAAATTAGAAGATATGGCAACGTTGTAAATTTTCAAATTTCTAGATTAGGTCTAGAATATATTTGTCTCTCTCATTACATAAGAGAGAGAAAGAAGGATATATGAAATGTCAAACCTCCATCTGGTCTCAATTTTCTTGGTTATTTTGTTAAGAAAAGTGTTTTTCAGTAAAATTTTGGACATTTTTATATCCTCAGTCAAGTGTGGCTTTTAGATAAACTATAATATAATGAAAATATAGTGAAATTATTACTTTATAGGGCCGAAATAAGGAAGAATTCAATGTTCAAATTATTTTCCGTTTTTCTGAAAAACGGTAAGAGACCGCCAAGAAAATCAAAATAGGGTGTATACCAATTTTGGTGAAAATCGGACGATTTCCAGTTTTCCCAATAATTACCGTATTTTCAAATTTTAGATAATGGGAATATCGAGGTTAAATATTTATTTTTAAAATACTTTAGGAATATTTACCTAACAACCCATCATATTTCTTTTATTTGCGTTATATTTATTACCCTTTAAAGGTCTGTGGTGATAGATACATAGTATGGAATTAGATACCTCTCGGAGATGTTATGACAAAGTTTCTTAAACAGTTGATAACAACTCAATAGCATCTTGTCAAATGCAATGTGATAGTATAACAGGCAGAGGGGTATCCGAGACCTCACATTAGCGATTATGTATCGGAAGTAAACATATTATTTCCGATACTTTTCTCTAGAGTTCAGTCAGAAAGTGTGATCATCCTGCTATAAATATCCACCAGGCTTATGAAAAAAGACTTATTATGGATGTGTGACAAAAGGTCAGAATATATACAAATACTCTAAAAAATCTGCATTGACTGTATGTCAGATAGGCGATAGTTTTTGTTTATACTGTCATACATAGGAAAGATAGCTGTATGCCAGACCCCTTGGGTAGTAATAAGTAAATATAACTGTGGTGTTTTGGACCACGTGATTGATTCCGATTTTAATGGGGTTCAGTTAAATACTTGTGTGTGTAATACTGTGTAATTTACGAAATGGGCCAAATTATATCTTATTTTGAATAGCTCAGAAGCAATAGTATATTACATACTGAGGAGGGGAAGTGTTTCATTAATGTCGAGAGATTAACTAAATCTCGAGGCAATAATGAAAACTTTTCTCCGAGGTTTGTATACTATTTTATTTACAACTATATAATTAATTAAAAAATAGGGACAGTATTTTATTTTGAAAAAATAAATAAATATGCGAAAATTTGTCGTTTTCTGTTTTGGCATTTCCATATCTATAATTACTGGTACCAGTGGTTGTTATGGCGCAAACCTCCAACAGCAAAACAAGCAACTAAGTGACAGTTTTGAATTTCTCGCTTGTTTTTTCGAATTTACATAACATAGAAAGCCAGAATGTTGTCGGAAAGTTCTGATAATGAAGACTACTTTAATATTGGTACTCCACCAGAACTTACAGAAGCTCCAAAAATAGCAGAAGCCAGTTTACTTCCAGAGAAAAGTAGGGGGCGATATGAAATAGCATTGAAAATACACGAAAAATGGTGTGCCGAAAGATATGCTAAGAATATTGCTTCGGAGACAGCGCCATGACAGGCAGAAAAAGCTATCTACTCTTTGGGGTACGTACAGCATGCTACGGACAATGCTAGAATTAAGGGAGACTGACATCAAAATATCACAAACTCGTCGCTTTTTTAAAACGCCAGAATGTAGGTTTTAACGCGTACAATAAGTCAAATTTGACCATTAATTTCAACAAATAAATGTATTAAAATCTTCAATTATTATTATTGTTAATCTTCTTGTTAATTTTTGTTGATGTTAGATAAGTATTTAATAAAGATATTACGAGAATATCTTGCTTAATTAAATCAGGCGAGAAATAAGAAAAACCGAGCGAGGGAAATGGAAGAGTGAAGAAATTTAAAAAAATGACCGCTACTAAATTAACATAAAAATTGGAGTCATTAAGTTTGACTAGTTGAATAAATTTCAATTGTTAAACATATTTGAATTACCCGATGCTAACAATAGCCTTATTAATAACTATTTAGATGCTTGACTGATCACGATAAATAGCGAACCTTTATTGTTCTCTTTTTGTTTTAACTTAGAATACCATTATTGATTTTTTCTGTTTTCATTTCATTGTTTATTCCAGCTTATTCTTATTGGGTTTTTGTTTGAAGTAATTGGAGTCTGACTTCTTGTTTTGATTGACAACAAAAACTTAGTTATTTTGGTTTGGAATAGATGGATGGAGAGATAGAGAGAAGTGGAGATTAGGAATCGGAAGACGGGAAAACTTTGTAAACCGATTATGTATAGGTATATAAGTTTTTTATTAAGCTAATTGTTAAGATTGTAATTAATCGTTATTGGTTTCTTTAAAAGCGAATATCTCCAACAAAAAAAGCTATTGAAATGAGTAAAAAAATAACTATGGAAAAAAGATGAACCTTGACGATAAAGTGATTTTAAAATTCCTTAATTTTATTAAACCATTTCACGGAGTGTTTCGGACTTTTACCAAAATACCAACATTTAATATTAAATTTTAAAAAAGACTAAAAAGTCTAAATTTAGCTACACATTTAGCTACACAAGCATAATATTTAGCTTATAAAACAATAAACTTTTGATTTCTAACCAAAATTTTTCTTGACGGGTGAAAATCAAAGGCCAAAATTACATTCTTCTCAAATTTTGAAGTATAATTAGTGGTTAACAAAAGTTTGTTAACTTTTTCCACTAATTAAAAATTACTACCACTAATTATAACGTTCTGAATGCTTACATTAAAGTTAGATGAACAAACTTCTACGACTAATTGAAACAACTAATTTATTCCACTGATTTCGAGGTTCTGAATGAAGCTTAAAAACTGATTATTATTATTTATTTTGTTCTGAAGCTTGGTTGTTCACAATGTAATTATAGTATTCTTTCCCAGCTATTCTCAAATATTGTATTATTAATTATTCTAGTTCTTTACCAGGAACGATGGTATAGAACCCATTTATTGAAACTCTGCTAATGCTTAATTGAATTCAAATTATGTGATTTAAAAAAAACTGTTTTCATGGTCTATCACGTTAACGAAGACAATTACGTAAATTAATATTCGAATTTATAGCCACAAATATAAATAACAATATTGGACATAAATATTTTTTTCCTGAAGATAAACTAGGCCATCCAGTAGCAATTATTTTCGAGTTAATTAATGCTACCTTGCTAAGTGGTCTGCAGGTTCGTATGGTTTGATTTTTTTTTATTCGACTTGATCATTAAATTTGATTTATAAGGGCCATTTGCACGCCAGGTTTCCATGCGAATGGAATGACCAGACAAATATTAATAACCGACCAAGTATGTAATTGAAAGAGACGTTTTACAAAATTATGGGCGTCAAATATAGGCAAATCGTGTTTTAGAAGAAAAAATTTAAAATAAAATATCTTCCTGCTGAATGCTGTATTCTGTTTCTTAGTTTTGATTATGGTTTTTTCGAGGGTTTTTTATTCTGCTTGTATATTTTGCATAAATTTTTATTTAGTGATTCCCTAAATGATTAAGAGCAAGATTCCCTTGGGCTAGCAGTTTAACAAGTAGTCTTGGTCCTGCATAGAGTCTAATCTTGGTCTTGGTGATCTTCTTACAATATTCTAGCAAATGCTCTAGCTAGAAAAAGAGCGAACACCCTCCGAACTGGACCAGAACCGTTCTGCTTCCCAAGTGCAAGCCAACTTAAAAAAAAGTGCGGAACTGAAGAACCTGGAAGACTCTATCCGTAACCTGGAATGGATATCAGTCAGCACTGGGAGAGATTTCTCAGTATTTATTACCGAGAAAGATCAAGGGGATTTTCCTTGATTAAGTAAGAACAATCTTCGGATTGTAACGGGGTTTGAACAGGACACTGTTTCCTCAATGAGCGTCTCAGTAGATTGAAGCTAAGAAACAACGCCGAAAACAAATTCTGTGGGAAAAATCCAGCACTCATCACTGAGTGCCCCGAGTCGACAACCATTTGTGCCATGAACTTCGGCACGAATTATATCGGAGAAAGTGATTTTATCAAATAATTAATTGATCGCGATTTTGTCAAAGCCCCGAGACTGTGTGGTGAGTTGTAATTCAAGAAAGGGGGACACGATAGATCTTTAAGGTTGCAGTGATTATCCCCTTCCCATACATTCTAAAACACTATAAACAATAAAAGACTTGAATGGTTCAAAAAAACATGAGCGCCTTAACTAAGGCAATATTCGGTATGTTTCGACCAAACAGCATTTATGCCAATATGGCTTGTTGACGGCTACTATAAATCACATATTTACTGGCAATACTTCCAGAGAACCCCTTTTGTTATTTTTTATTTCATAAATTATAGGAGATGGGAGAGGGGTAAGTAAATCAAAAAGTATTTTTTTAATTATTATCTACGAAAAATGAGATGTAAATAAAGAAAATGACAAAATGAAAGACTGCAAGAGTCTAGCATGCTTAGTCTTGGTCGAGGTCTTGGTTTTAGTCGTACGTGTTGCACTGGTCGATCTTTGTCTTGATCTTTGCCAATCTAACGCTAATATTGGTCTTGTTTTGTGCAAGAACAAGACTGCATGACCAAAACTAGTTTCAGACATCACTATTTTTATTATTACGGAACACGGTTCTTGAAAATTATGTCATTATTGTCATTTAAAAGTTTTTTATTACACTTCAATTTTCTGATTATATTAGATTCCTAGAGGTGGCTATTGGCTTTATCCACGGCGATCTTCTCAGATCATTTGTGGTCCTCTTCTGATCCTTAGGTCACATTCTCCAGTCTTGTTAGTAGACCCACTACAGCTTTGACTGTCTTTCTGTCTTTGCTTATCAGGTCCGCCGTGAATTTTGCCCTGCTAAGTTCCACCATTCTAGATATTTGTTGGCTACCCATATATCCGTAGCCATTCTCGTGACTGCTTTTGCAACGCCGCAGAAAGGTTCTGGGCCTATGACTGGCATTGAGGAGCATTGCTTGGCCATTTTATTTGCATTTTCTTTACGCTTGTGATCTTTGTGCCTTGGTACCCAGGCTAACGTAACAGTGCTACTCAATTAATTACAACACAACCTAAAGTATTTAGAACACAGACACACACAATCTTACATTAGTCTAGAATTGCCGTTCATGGAGTACATTTGACGCTGCTTGTCTGCCTGTGAAGATGGTAACCGAACGATGTGTTCTTTGCTGCCTTATTATTTTTTCTACATAATAAAAAACTTGCAGTGCAACTTGCAATAATAATTCCCACCATGTTATATGGAAGCGAAACCTGGGTGCCGTACCGCCGCACAGTGGGGTATTTGACACTGATAGTTGATCGAAATTTTTTTTATGTCGACCTTATATAAATTATTGCTATTTTCAATTAAAGTGGAAATAATATGAACAAAATAAAGGATAATTCGTCGATTCTAAAAAAAGAAAGAAAAATCACTGTTCCAGTGTTTCCACGGTCAGTGCCAGTAGTAATATGGCAACTACTACTACTAATGCTACGACTGATCCGCGAGCAATGCCCATACCACTAAAGTCGCTACTAATGCTAAATTGTGCTATACTGTATAAAATCGCAAAAAGTCGCAGTATTTTATTTTACTGTATGAAAGCCCAATGTTTACTAAGTAAAACGTGCGAAATGCGCAACTAAATCTCTAAGTATAATAAAAATGTCACAAATTTAATCAAATTTTCTGAACGCCTAACTTTTAGTTGCAAAAAAAATCGTTAGTATAGAGAATATCAAAATAAATAATACGTTTTTGTAGAATACATACTGTCGTGATCCTGGATTGGACCACCGTCGTCACCAATCTTGTAGTCGCTGCCACCAAATGTTGTAGTTCTCTATTTGACTCGTATCACCACTTGTTGGGAATGTTATTCTTTATTTTTTTTATAATTAAATTCTTACTAAGTTGTTATTACTTTTTATTTTTAAACTTTTAATACAAAATATAAATTTAGCAGTATTACGTCTATGAAAAATTTTTATGAATGTCCCCGGTCCCTTCTGTGACCGTGCTTTTATGAGAATGCCCTCTCCGAAAATCCACGGGCGTACCTACTATTTCTTAATAATATTTTCAGGTAGGTTTGCAAAGGGACAAACATGACCATTTCTTAAGTAAATAGAAACCAGACATCGCGTCTGAAAGTAAACGAATTACAAAGGAAAACTAAAAATGATGCAACTATTTATGACTATTTCTTCCAAATTTCATCTTAAGGTAATGGTTCTGTTTATTTGCATCACCCATCTTTCTGAGAAGAATAATAATGTTGATGGTATTTTTCGTACCTTAAATTCTTTAGGCATAGCCGTAGAATAAGGGTAAAAATAATATTTTATACAATTTGTCGAATATACATATACATATAACCATATTAAATGTATGTTCACAACACCTCCCCCCTTAATGAGAGATTTCATGAGGTGAAAGTGATATGAAATCTCAAAACAAATGTTTATATAATTAATTAGTATAACTCAGATGGAAATGAATAAAAGTACATATATAAAAGTATTATACAAGTCTTAACTACTAATTATAACTAACTTACATTCTAACTTAACTAACATTTTTTTTTATAACTATTGCAGATTTAAAAATGTATCAAATGCGGAAATTATTTTTCTTTTAATGGTCGCCTTGATGGTACATACCCAATGGGTCTGCGCGAGGGCGCCTGTAAATTAACATTCTCTTCTTCGGAGTTTTCATAGTTACCTACATTTTCAGAGTTTTGGCTAATATTACGATTATAATGAGCAACATATCTATCACTATTTCTAGAAGATGGTTCCACAGACTGATTAACTCTAATGCATAAGTTTGGAATAATTCCGCAACAGGCTGTCTTGTTAGTACATTTTGTATACAATTTATAAATAATAAAAATAATAGCAAGAAGAGCTAAGATATAGGCAATTACAGATGCTGGAAATGTATAATTGTTTACAAGTTTCCTTTTTAGAATTTCATCACCTAACTTTTCAATATCTTCTAGCTTATGGCTCGCTACATTAAGTTCGGGGATGTGCTTTGTTAATTTCCTATAATGTTCGTTGAGAAATATTTCACTAATGTTTATTTTTTCTTCCTTTATCCTTTCGCAACAATTATCACTAATGTCGAATGGTGGAATAAAATCACTTGAAATATTGGACTGGACTGTATTTCCATGAGGGATTAGCATTGATGATGCGCTATAAGCTTTACATTGTTTACCTATAGTGACACTACCGCAATTTTTTAGTATTACATCTACGTGATTTTTTTTATTATTACATGATATCGTAAGAGTTTCTGGATGAGGAACTGCAAATAACCAAGTGTTACTGGTTTGTAGTTGAATAAAAATTGCTCTATCTGACTGAATTATACGTTTGTCACAGATATCAGGTATGATATTTGTGAATTGCAATAATTTAACTTCGCAATTATCTGCCAAATGAGCAAGAGAAACTGGTTTTTGTTGCTTGCAAATAAATTTATTTTCTATAATTTTTAAACAAGTATTAAATTCTATTTCCGACAGTGTAATAAACTGCTGTTTGCTTTCGTCAATTGCTATATATTTAGATGAGGGTTGAATTAATATAAACTGGTTATTTGACATTAATTTTGGAAAGGGTGATATTTTATAAATATAGAATAAATTTGTTTCAATTAAAGGGATGTTTATAATATATATTAATCGTTTGTTTTCGAAATAAACTTGCAACTCGATAACATTTAGAATGAGATTTGCATTGAGCGGATCTAATGGTACAGGAAATTCTAATCCATGAGGTAGAGATTCGGACACATCTTTTAATTCGTTAATTAACCTTAATGGCGTTAATATTGAGGGGTGTAAAACTCCCTTTCTTGCTACTAAAATAGCATTCGTAATCGTCATGATTTCTAATTGTAATTGATTTAGCATCATATTTAAAATAGTGACGTGTTCTTCTATGCCGGTTTTTATATATAGAAAATGAAAATTTTCTTTGACTTTGCTTAATTCATCGCTAATCTTTTTTATATTATTTTTTAATAAATTTTCGTTAAAATCTAAAGTTCCAATAGTATTATTGAAATTAATTATTGTTGATTGAACAATTTTTGTTTGTTCTTTTAAAAGTTGAAGGACTGAAGTTTCGTCTTTATTCATTTGTGAAATTTTATCATTATAGTATTTAGCATCTTCTTCATCTAAAACGCCGAATAAAACTTTAGTTGCTTTTCCTACAATATTGAACCAACCTCGTTTTTGTCTACTTTCTGATAAATGACTATGACCGATCAATTCGTGTAAGACTTCTAGTTCTTTTTCAATTTTTTCGAAAGTGTATTTAGAACTTTTCAAAAATAACTGACAAATATAATAGTGATATTGAGCATTCTCATTATTGCATAAATCTGTAGTATACTTACGGTAATTCTTTAATGATAATAACTTATTACTAATATTTTCTAATTCTACAAAAGTTACTAGTTTCCATTTGTTATTAAAAAACCTTAGTTCGCCCAGGTGCTCAAAGTGTATTCCAGGGTTCAAGTCATAAGTGGTTATATTGTATTCTGAGTGGACTACTGCTAGGATACTGGTAATTATTATAAATAAATTAACCCTAAAACAAAATATATATACTAATAATAAGCTAATTAAAATTTATTAATTCTAGTTTTTATAATCTATATATACTGATTATGTTTAGTTTTAATAATAAAAATATTTTAATCTATTTGCATGAATAGTTTGTTTATTTTTTCCTTTTTGAATTGTATAATTTACATCTGATATTTTTTTTATAATGGTATATGGACCAATCCATAAGGCGGAAAGTTTTTTACTTCTGCCACGTCGAACTGATTCGTCGTAAAGTAACACTTTGTCACCAATTTCGAATATTCTGGTATAACTGTTTTTATCGTAATTATTTTTTGATATGTTTTTACATTTTAATAAGTTTTCTTTAGCTAATTGATTAGAATGTTGCATTTTTTGTTTAAGATTGTTTATGAAATCATCATAAGTATAATTGACTTTAGGTGGTTGTTTAACTGATGTTGGTAATGTAGGAATATGTCCGAATAAAAGTTCAAATGGAGAAAATTGTGTAGCAGTGTGAGGTGTAGTATTATATGTAAATGTTGCATAGGGAATCCAATTATCCCAGTCTGTTTGAGATGTCTTAATGAAGTGTCTTAAATATTCTTCTAGAACTTTATGAGAGCGTTCTAGTGCTCCGTTTGACTCTGGGTGATAACTTGTTGTTTGGATCTTTTTTATCTTTAAAAACTTGCAAGTACTTTTAAAAATATCACTTAAAAAATTTGACCCCTGATCTGTGACTAGCATGTCAGGTATTCCGTAAATGCATATAATATTCGTTACAAAATGATGCGCTACAGTTACAGCTTCTTGATTTCTCATAGGTATATTAATTATATATTTTGTTAAATCATCCTGAAAGGTTAATATGTATTTGTGACCATTTTCGGTTTCTGGTAGTGGTCCAACTATATCTAAAAAACATTTTTCGAACGGTTTTGATGCCGTGGTCGTAATTACCATAGGCATTTTTGTTTTTCGAGACTGTTTATTTTTTTGACAAAGTTCACATTTTTTTATAAACTCTTTTATGTCTTTTTTCATACCTTTCCATGTATATAATTGAGATAATTTTTTATATGTGCGGGATGACCCTTGATGACCTCCTAATGGACAATTGTGATTTTCATTTAATAATACAACTTTTTCAGCATCTGAGGGGTTGATAAGACTGTTGTTAAATATTGTAATTTCTGAATAGAGGTCTTTAAAAATATATCTTATCATAGGAAGAACGATTTCCCATTTGACTAATGAGTTGTAATGATATTTTATAAATGATAGTTCGGTTTTTTCGTTGGATATAATATTTCGTAAAGTTAGTAAGCAAGACCAAATATTTTCATAATTAATATCACTGAATGTATTTTCGTTGTCTGTTAATAGAAATATATTACAATTATTTTGTTGATACTGAAAAACTGACGGCATGTCTAAAGGATTTGTGTTATCGTAATGTTCTAAAAATGTATTAATTTGTTTATTTTTTTCTAGAATTTTAAAGTCGTTTTTGTTGAATAATTTTGGCAAAAATAAAACTATAGGTATAAGTTGTGGTGTTTCAAACAGATTTGTGTTTTTTTCTTTGACTTTGGAATTAATAATTATATGGCTTTCGAGATGTGTTTTAAAATTATCATAATTGGTAATAATAGAATTGACATTTGTTGTGCTAACTATTCTACTCAATGCATCAGCATTTGTATTAATCTTTCCAGCTTTATAAATTATTTCATAGTCATATTCTTCAAGTTTTATTCTAAAACGCGTCAAACGAGAACCAGGGTCTTTGATATTAAATATATAGAGTAGGGGTTTGTGATCTGTAACAATTTTAAATCTTGTGCCAAAAATATATGGACGGAAATGTTTTACTGCCCAGACGATTGCAGTTAGCTCTTTTTCTGAAGTTGAATAATTTTGTTCTGCTTTATTTAGAGTTCTACTAGCAAACGCTATTGGACGATCATGATTAACCTTACCCTGCGATAAAATTGCTCCTACTGCGAAATTACTCGCATCTGTTGTTATAATAAATTCTTTGGTAAAATCTGGGTATTGGAGAACAGGTGGAAAAGTTATACTATCTTTAAGAATTTGGAAAGAATTTTCGCATTTTATACCCCAATTAAAAACAGAATCTTTTTTTAATAATTCGGTTAAAGGTTTAGCAATTTTAGCGAAATTTTTGATAAATTTCCTATAATATCCTACAAGCCCTAAAAAAGATTTTATATCTTTAGGATTTTTAGGTTGCGGAAAGTTTGTTACACATTGAATTTTTGATGGATCTGGTTTAATGCCGTTTTCTGTAATAATGTGACCTAAGTATAAACATTCTTTTCGTAAAAACTGACACTTCGAAGGTTGAAGTTTTAAATTATGTTGTCTAAATCTTTGAAAAACTTCAATTAATCTATCGTTATGTTCATTTAAGTTGTTTGCATAAATTACTATATCATCTAAATAAATAAAGCATTTCATACCATTAAGACCGCTTAAAACTGTGTTCATGAGTCTTTGAAATGTGGCGGGAGCTCCTTTTAAACCGAAAGGCATTCTGTTATAAACGTAATGTCCTGTATTAGTGCTAAAAGCGGTTTTATTTTTATCTTTTTCGTCCATTTCTACCTGATGAAATCCACTAGTAAGATCTAAGGTAGTAAAATAATGAGATTTTCCTAACTGGTCTAAAATTTCTGCTATATTAGGTAGAGGATATGCGTTTCCAATGGTAATTTCATTTAACTTTCGAAAATCAACGCATACTCTAAATTTAGGTGATAATGGGTCGCTTTTCTTAGGAACAACTAGTAAAGGACTATTCCAAGGACTGTCCGAAGCGGAAATTACCCCGTCTTTTAACATTTGCTCAGTTTGTTCATTAATTATTTCTTTATGTTTGAAAGGCAATCTATAAGGTTTTACGTTAATAGGACCTTTATTACTTTCTGTCGGTATAGTGTGTTTTATTGTGTTGGTGCTTGTTAGTTTATCGCCTTCTAAGTAAAAAATATCGTTAAAATCTCTACAAATATCTAATACTGAATTAGTTTCTTCTTCATTTAATTGGTCTAGATTAATTTCTTTTCTTATTTTAGCAAAACGATCGATAATGTCATAATTATATGTTTCTATAAATTCGTACTCATTAAAAGAAATAGGTTCGACATTCACTCTAGGTGTATGGATAGTTTGAGCTTCATTAGAAATATTTAATATGCTAACTAAACATTTATAGTTCTGGACTTTTGTTAGGCTTGACCCTAGATATAAATGTTCGGATAATTGTTTTGAAACTACTATGCCTTCGGACGAAGATAAATTAGCTAGAGCAGGTACAATAATTTGACATCTCGCGGGAATTATTGTAGTTGCTTCTGACGGCAAAATTTTAAAAAAATTGTCTTCAAAATTAATGACTCCGTCTTCGTAATTTATTTTGGCTTTATACTTTTGCAAAAAATCGCGTCCTAATAGTCCATCACTTTTAATCGGTATACTATCTGGCACAATGTGAAAAGGATGAGTTATTGCTTTGTTATTGTTTAATTTAATTGGGATGTTACAAACACCTTTAGTAAATACAGGTTCTTTACTTATACCTTTTAATTCTATAATGCAAGTTTTATTTAATTTTAGATTATTTTGTAATAAGATACATTCTTTCAATAAAGATATATCTGCCCCTGTATCTAATAAAAGATGTAATTCTTTATCTTTTATATCTAAAGAAGGGATTTTAATTATCTCTAATTGTTGGTAACTATCGGAAAATAATACTGATTTATGCGGTATGTCAATTAAGTTTTGCTCAATTTTAATTTTATTTTTATGCTCAGGTAGTGTGTAATTCATAGAACAGCTATTATCTAATTTTAAGAAGCGCTTAATCGGCTGCTCGCGACCAAGGCTTCGCTCTCGTTTCCCGAAAAATTTTGAGATGTGCTCGGTTCTGAAAAATAATTATCTGCTGAATTGATTAACGACTGAGAATTTATAGTTTGAATTTGTTGTGGTGATCTATTATTTGAACTATTAAAATTGGTAGTACTGGATTCATTATTGTAATTAGAAAAATTTTGAGATTGTTGAGGTATCGAAACATTTTGCTGCCGTTGAGGAACTTGTGAGTTATTAAAATTTCTTGGATTCTGAGAATATCTATTATTGTAATTTGAACGAGGATTATTACTGTTATAATTGTTACCATAATTACGATTATAATTACGCACGTCGTTGTTCTGATTAAAATTTTGATTGTTGTAGTTTCGATTAGTGAAACGTCCTTGATTATATTGTACTGTATTTACGTCTTGTCTATTTGAAAAATTATTATTGCTATTAAAATTTTGCGGTGGGCGTGTCTGATTATTGCTAGGTACATTTCTATTATATGAGTTACTATTTTGTTCGTATTGCCTAAGCTGTCTACACTGTGATGTTAAATGATTATTTTTAAAACAAAATAAACAGGAATTATTAGAAGAATGATTATTTAATTGTCTATTTCCACGCTCTACAAAACCTATATTTTTAAAATGCGAGTTTTTAAACCTGTCATTATTCTCAAGTTCCATTTCAATTGCTAATGATAAAGCTTTATCTAAATATGTAGTATTTTCGGCAATAATACGCATTTGAATTTTTTCATCGTTGAGTCCTTTTCTAAAAGTATTGACTAAAATGGAGTTTAAATTTTCTATTAAAACAGTAGCTTCGTTATTTGCATAATTTAAGTGACACGTTTCTTTATATTTATTAAAGAGAATTTGTAATCTATCGCCATATTCTTTTACAGTTTCCTTAAAATGTTGCTTTATATTCATTATTTGTGTTAGAAAATGCGATGGTGGTGTTTTATCAGTAAAGTGCTCTAATAAGAAATCTTTTAGTTCTTCCCAATTTTGAAACTGTTTATATTGTGTTACCTCTTGTGCCTTCCCTTTTAATTTAGTACCAAAAATTAAATCTACTAGTAATTCTTTTTTGATCCACTTTGACAATTTTTAATATTGAATCACAATTTTTAAGAAAAATTGGAGTGAATTTGCGTCACCCTGACCATCAAATGAATTTATTAAATTCAGAACATCAGTTGCGTCTTTACCTCCTGCCATTATTATATTTTATTAATGATTTATTACTTTAGTTTAAGAATTATTATTTATTTTTATAGATGTATTTTTAGTTTGAAGAGAGAGAAAAAAAATATTTACGAATTTTAAGCAATATTTTTTTTTTTTTTTTTTTTTTTGCAGCCCAGAATTATTATTGTCTTAACTTAAATCTAACTAACTAAAATCAGAAGAAAAACAGTAGCGTCACAATACAGTAAACAAATGAAAGACTTACCCCGTCATCATCTGGTGAAAACAAAAGCTTCCCTGGAGACTTGCTGCTGCGTCTGGCGCTCCTTCAGTGTCCCCAATGTCTACGTCTCGTGTCGGGCTTCTTGCTGCTTCTTGGTGCACCTTCAAGAACTGCCC
Source organism: Sitophilus oryzae (assembly GCF_002938485.1). Classification (NCBI taxonomy): domain Eukaryota; kingdom Metazoa; phylum Arthropoda; class Insecta; order Coleoptera; family Curculionidae; genus Sitophilus; species Sitophilus oryzae. The sequence continues at coordinate 1,947,102 of NW_022146106.1, forward strand.
GTTGCCTCTATCTTCTTCCAAAAACTGGTAGGTTTTCTGCTGCGTCTGGCGCACCTTCAGGAAACCTTGGTAGTATCCCACCGCTGCCACCAATGTCGTGATCCTGGATTGGACCACCGTCGTCACCAATCTTGTAGTCGCTGCCACCAAATGTTGTAGTTCTCTATTTGACTCGTATCACCACTTGTTGGGAATGTTATTCTTTATTTTTTTATAATTAAATTCTTACTAAGTTGTTATTACTTTTTATTTTTAAACTTTTAATACAAAATATAAATTTAGCAGTATTACGTCTATGAAAATTTTTTTATTAATGTCCCCGGTCCCTTCTGTGACCGTGCTTTTATGAGAATGCCCTCTCCGAAAATCCACGGGCGTACCTACTATTTCTTAATAATATTTTCAGGTAGGTTTGCAAAGGGACAAACATGACCATTTCTTAAGTAAATAGAAACCAGACATCGCGTCTGAAAGTAAACGAATTACAAAGGAAAACTAAAAATGATGCAACTATTTATGACTATTTCTTCCAAATTTCATCTTAAGGTAATGGTTCTGTTTATTTGCATCACCCATCTTTCTGAGAAGAATAATAATGTTGATGGTATTTTTCGTACCTTAAATTCTTTAGGCATAGCCGTAGAATAAGGGTAAAAATAATATTTTATACAATTTGTCGAATATACATATACATATAACCATATTAAATGTATGTTCACAACAATACCTGCAGCTTGCTGAGCCATTTTCAATCAAAAGGATAATATAAACGTAAAAAGAGCACAAGAACAACAACAATTTATAATTTTAAACATAAAATTTAGCCATTTACCTCTTATCTGTGAGAAGTAACAACTTTGACGTTTCGTTGAAACAAATGAATGCAACTAAACACACCCATAGCAACGCCATTCATGGCAGAGATGATTTAACTTATCATTTATCTTTTTTTGGGAAATCTTAAACACATTTGCTTTTTCGAATTTCGATCACCTTTTTCATGCTAATACCCCACCGTGCGCCGACACATGAACACATAAACAAGTTGCAACAGAGACAAAAATATAGTTTCCGATGTATCAGAAAACCCAAATTAAAAACCATCCGAACTTATTCACAATAATAAACTACTATATCCGGCTCGAAGGAGTAAAATGTTTTGTATGTAAATGCCTCGCTGATTGTGAAATAAATTCGGAAATAAACTAATCGTTTTAAACTTAACAAAACTTTTTTATTCTCAAACAGTTACATTCGACGTTTCTACCATGAATACTAAAATTCGATTTTAAAAATCACTTAAAACTAAAAAGGGTCACATATGGTCTATTTTGGCCCTTTTTTCGCCCTACATCCAACACTCGACTGGTACCTGACTTTACGGAAAACATACCACGTTGCTGTGTTGCCGTTGTGAACTATGTTGCCACGATTGTGCATTTAACAGAGACATCTTAGACAACTTTAAAGAATAAAATGGTTCCATCATGTCTCAAACGTATCGGTGCTTGAAAAACCTAACTGCGAGAGTATTGAAGTCATGATTACTAAGTCCCGCTTAAGATGGGCTGGTCACATATGCAGAATGCAAGAAAACCGCATACCAAAATATCTGCTTTACGGTGAGCTTGTAGACGGTAAGAGGAGGCCGGGTGGACAACTCAAAAGGTACACAAGGATATTTTTCACGAAAACTTAAAGGGAATTAACAAGCACAATGAGTGGGAAGAAGCAGTTCACAATAGAACGGAATGGAGAAGAATTGTAAAGTCAGTTAACAGCGACAACCAAAAAGTAAAGAGGCAACAAAACAATGAGATTTTTGAATGTCTGGAGTGCGGTAGACGGATAACGTCACGTATCGGGCTTTTCAGTCACAGAAAAGCTCATGAAAGAAAACGCCTTGCGTGACCATCTTCTGATGCGTGTCAAATACTCGTCAGCGAGTAATGGCAGTAGTAGTAGTACATAATAGTGGATTACCGTTATTTCCGCTTGGAAAATTGTGACATCCTTAGATAGGCTTACGTGGAAAGATATTCCTGGTTTCGGTCCTACTATTCCAGCTCCTACGCCTTCCGATGTTCTTGAACCATTTGTAAAGCAGGTTGCCTCAGCTTGAATGGGTACACCATTTCTCCAGTTTCCCTTCCTGGTATGGTTATATTAAATTTGTTGTTAAAGCTCTACCTTGTAGGTGTTGCATCAGTAATCTCAATATTCTTTCTGCTTTTAGCTCTTCGATTCTGGTTTTCAGCACTATGCGTCTGGCTGACTGTGAATTAACCTGTGCATAACAGATCTGGCCCAGTTTTCTGATTAGAGATACTCATTAATGTTTCAATTTCAACAGAAAATATGGGTTAATATTAGCTTTAATTTCGGCTTTAATAATAAATTTACTACAGAATAAAACCAACACATATAAAAACATGAAACAATAAAGCCGGGGGAACGGCTGGCCATTACGCAACTAAATCCTCATTATTTCGTATTTACATCACGTATTACACATGGGTGAATCGGGTGTGAGAAGCGCGCACCGCAATAAATACCAGTTTGCTTGAGTATCATGAGAGATGCGGCAATTGCGAATAATGTTCCAGCTTGTTACGACGTTATCGCACCCGCATAAATATTCAACGGAACATATTTGTAAACAAAAAAACAATAGATAGTACTGAAGGAAAACATATTTTCATTGTTCGATTGCATGGAGAGGTGTATCGATTCGCAGGATACTTTTAAATGTAATGTCTCAATACATTACTTATATTTATTAAAAATAAGATATACACTCAGATGCCAAAAAAAGCAGCGAAACATTTTCCGCCAAATTTAAAGCGTTATATTTTTTTTTACTTTTAGCTCTATTTTCATGAATTTTTTAGCAAACTGTATTTCAATCTATCAACTTTAGTTCATAAACTCAGTTTCTTATAAACTTTAAGAATTTGGCTTATTATACAGGGTTAATTGGAGGGTTGTTTTTTACCCTTAATTTCAAAACACCCTGTGCAATAATTTCGTGAGTAACTTTTCCTAGGATTCCTGCGGACTAGGCGTTTATCTTTTCTTTCTCATTAGATGGTTCTATTAATTACATCGACTTGGAGTGCTTGGAAGTCGGTATACCTGCCCAAGAACGAATATTTCTCAACCAGGATAACTTTTATAACCTATACCTACCCCTTTTAACCCCTTCGATTTTACCCTGGAGACGCTGACAGTGATAGCGTTCTCCACGTAGTATGTCTCCCAAATAGGCTGCGAACAAAAAAACTTTTCAAAGCCCCCACATTCTTCTAGATCAGCTCTTCTGGAAATATCTTTATTTTTCACACAATAACACACTTGGTCCTGATACACAGCATTCGTCGTAAGGTCCACATTTCGAAGGATTCAATTCTGTTCACAGCTGTTACTTTCAGTATCCATGCTTCCACATCATACAATAGCACGGACCAGACCGTTCTGTATCTAAAGCCGAAGTTCAAGTTCCTATCTATGAGAAACCTTCGAAGTTTTAAGAAAGTTCTTCTAGCTTGGTCGATCCTACATTTTATCTCCAGATCTGGATACGTTGAACCATGCATCTCATACTTATATAGAGAGGAGATATATAGATATATGGAGATAACGTCACCATCTAAGGGAATTCTGATGTTCGGAATTTTGTGTCTACTAACAGCCATACATTTAGTTTATCTAATATTAATTTTTCGACTCGAGTGACTTTCGTCATTGACCTTGTTTAGAAGAATTTGGAAATCAGTTGCATTTTCTGACAATATCACGGTGTCGCATCCTTATATCGAATATTATTACTTGGAATGCCATTTTTTTTTAATCAATGGGCATTTAGACATCAATAGGCATTTTTTTAATCAATCAATTAATTTTAGATGCAATTAATGCTTTTTCCAGGATGAAGGTTTGAAGTTTACTTAAATAGTTTATTTCAGTTTTTAGTTGCCTCCCACTTTGCCTGAGTACCACTTTTAATTATGTATAGATGTAAAAAAATTATTTCAGAGATTGAGGATTGCAAGTTGTATAAAATCTTTCCATCGTTCGCCGCAGCCTTTGCTATCTTATCAGTATTTTCATCACCTTCTATGCCCCATGTGGCTAGGAGGAATCGATACTAGATCTTCACTTGAGCCTTTAGATATAGAAGAGTGAAGCAAGTGGAACATTTTTTTTTAACGGCTAGAAGATGTTTTATATTAATTCGTTTAAACATTGTAAGACATTTAGTGAATCTGAACATATAATATTTGGAAGGAGGTAAGTTGAAGATTATTCTTAATGATTCCTTAATAGCTAATGGTACAAATGGATCCTATATATACCAGTTTCAGCAAGGCATTTGACAAAATTGATCACAATATTCAAATTTATAAATTGAAAAGGGTATTTTTATTTGTGGTGATCTACTTAGATGGTTCTCTTCGTACATCCATAATAGGTCTCAGTTTGTAAAAGATAATGGTTTTAAGAAGTCCTTGTCTTACATACTTACATCTGATGTGGCATAGGTATCTCACGTGAGACCCCTATCGTTTCTTATCTACATTATATAACATTAGAAATTGTTTTAAATTCTTCAATATCCTGTTGTACGCGGATAATATACATATTCTCGCCTGTTGCAAGCATTGATAGTGCCTGTTTGCTATTGCAGCAGAATTTTGAAAGCTTTAACAATAAACTTACTTGAGAAAATTAATAATTACGAGTGTGTACTCTTTGAAGCTGCTTTTGATTGCTTATTTTATTCATTAATATGGAAAATTAATGTAATTCAAGTGACCTAGCTCCATGTTTGTGTTTCCATTGATTTTAATGCATCATATGTTATTATAGGGGTTGCTTTGATTAAGCTATTGAGGGATATGCTTGCACTTAAACATGGCCTGTTCGTTAAGTTACCCCTATACCGATTTAATGACTATGTGAAGTCTCTATGTTGGTCAATGTTTAATTACTGATATAGGGATGATTTTTTTCATTCTAAACTTTTGAGAATAATTTTTAATTAAATTTGAAATAATCGTTAGAAAATATCAATTTAAAATACTTAATAGGAACAATTAGCAAAGTTTATTGAAAATGTATATATTGATCTTAGTCATTGCGTTTATTTTTTCTTATTTAAAGAAATTATTATTTAAGCTTGTTTGTGGTTTTAGCTTATTACATAAAGATTTGTAACAATTAAATATTGCATTGTATCGCTAATAATATATTACGGTAATATTTTTTAACTAATTGGTTACAATATGACTGAAAATGCGTAGAAAGTGTATATTATACTACTAACTGGGGGGGGGGACAGCAGGCAACTTTTACTTTTATATAGGAGTACTCTGTTTTGTTAAAACGCATTTCTGAAATATTTTTAAAAAGTGAACATTACGTAATTGACGAGTCCTTAATAAATTAAATTAACATTGTTGTAATACATTTCATATATTAAATTCTCTTAAAAATGATGGCCGCGACCTGAGCTTCGAGCTCAGAACACTGATGCTCAAGTGCTGTATATTCCCAGTCTTCTTGTATGGTGTAGAAGCTTGGACCCTCAACGCATACTGCGAGCACAGCCTAGAAGCCTTCGAGATTTGGGCCTACCGTAGGATGCTGAGAAAATCATGTAATGTGTATTGTAGCAAAAGATCTATTGGAAGGAGAAGAATATCTTGGTTTAGGAACCTGCGACAAGGGTTTAACGTCACATCATCTGACTTATTTAGGGCCGCATTTATACAATCTCTTTGATAAAAGCCTAACATGCCACTGAAAGAGAATCTAAAATTCTACTACTTCCTGATCCATTCAAACTTAAATTACAAGAATACTATAACTAAAACAGAACTAAAATATTTATCTTTTTACTTAGCTACAAACAGTATCAAACATCAAACGTCTAACTGACTATCAATTAACATGAAGTTGCACGAATGAGATTAAATTGCTTTGGTTTTAGCTTTTTTTTTTCGTGATTCCTTAGTTATTTTTAATTTTAATACAAATTTGAATATATTAGTATCAATATTGAATGTATGACGTCAAATTTTCAGTTAGCCACTGTGGGATCACAACGCAATTTCCAGATAGTAGATTACAGACAGTTGCTAGAAAAAAACAAAACGAATTTGAATGCTAGGGTTACCTAGTAAATGTTTGTTTCAAAATTAATTGTTGAATTTTTACTGGCTTAGGGTGTATTCCGTTGCTTACCGTGGTTATCGTTATATGTTCCGTTTTTATCGGTTTCCTGAAAGTTTTCTTATTACGGAACACGGTTCCTGAAAAATTCGGTTATAACTGTCACCAAACTAACTAGCGCGAGAAGGCTGGTTTTTCTGGTTTTGTTTGACAATCAATGTCATTTATGTGACAGAAATCAAGCAAATATTGGAAGTTCAAGTAAAATCCTCATTTAATTTCTAAAATTTGTAAGAATATTTTGTATTTACATCCAAAAGCAATGGAGGTAGGCAGTAAAGGTAAATATATTTCATTACCTAAATACAATGACTTTTTAGAACCTTTTAAACTTATCATGCAGCCATTGTCTCTTAAAGTCAGGAACATAATTTTTATTAAAGAAATCATGAAAAACAAGACAACAAGTAATCGTGAATGTTTTGTAAGCTATAAAAATATAAATATTGAATAGATTTGTTTATTTATTATTGATCTGTTTTAATCTTGTTTTAATATTGGACCTGCAAATCTTCACTTGGGCTGTCTAACGAGTTTAACAGTTTATTAATAAAGCACTTTTCAGTATTAAACTCCATTGAAAAGAAGAAGCAAACGTAAAAGCAGAGAATAGGTACATTAAAAATGCATAAAAGATAAATTTTATAATAGAGGTATTGAAATTTAGAAAACGTCATCATTTGACGTTTCCAGTATTTTACCGAACCGTTCCGTATCAAACCGATGTTTTTCAGGAACTGCTCTTTACCGTAGTTTACCGGTCTGGTTTGCCTGGTTTTGCAACGGAATACAGCCTTAATGTTAGCAAATGAGTGAATATGACTTTTAATTCGTAATTGTTAACATTTACTGATTTCTGGGTTTTACTGTGATAATAGATATTTAAGAGCAATATATTGAAGAAACTAGTAAAAAAGATTCAAAGCATAAACTAATGTTAAAGTTCCGCTAATTTAATTATATATTTGTTATAAAGGAACGAGTATCTTCACGAAGATAATCTCTTAGACAGTTTTTCTTTTCTATTGTTAACTGCATACCTTATAATTATTATTATATTTTTTACCAATAACCTCATTAAATTACTTTTAAACAGTTTTCTGTAAACAGAGTTTAGTACCACATAACAGTTGTCAGTATTCGAAACCATGTTCAATATTTAACAACAATATTTACAATAGACTGTGTCTGTAGACCAATCTATTGACTATTTAGATAAAACATGTTACATCTTATACCTTCTTTATTTGAATAGCACTATGTCATTTCACAGAATTTTTATTATACACTTGAGTATAGTTTATAGTTTTATTATATACCACTCTAAAATTTTCCAATGTGTAGAATAGATTGCAGAAAGAGGACTTGAAAGCATAAATTATTTGGCTTTTTAATCTTTTTTCAAATTAAAAGTTAAAGGAAAGTTGTGGAATGGTTTAAACAAAGTAGGGAATTTTGAAAACCACTTTATCATCAAGGTGCTTTCTTCTGGATAGTTTTTTTATTCATCTCAGTATCTTTATTTTCATTGGGGGTATTTGCTTTTCAAGAAGACATTGTTTTTCTAATGTAACTGTTATTGAAAAGTTAATATAGTTATTGTTTGTTGGGAGTTACTAAAGCAGAGATGGTTTTAAGTTCATAAGTTGTATCGACTCTTGTTGCTTTAATTGAACATAGCAGAGATTTAGAGGTTCAACTTCTGGACTTAATCCCATCTCTCCTTCCAACAAACAGCAATAATATGACCTTTCCATGACAGTGAAATTAGAAAAATAAAAAACTCATTTTCATATGCGTGTTGATAAGGACCAAAAACAAAGGCATTTTTTAAGTCGTTACTGAATTCCTCAGGAACAAACATGTCCAACAAAAATGAAGCTATCGAGATGAATCTAAAGCAGTGATTCCCAAAGTGGTCCAGGTGGACCCCCAGGGGTCCACGGGAGACTTGCTGGGGGTCTACGTAGGCGTGAACAAAAAATGGGGGTCCATAAGATGTTAATGGGGGTCCACGAAAATTTATCTGCTTTTGATAGTAAAGAGCAAAAATGTAAGCATAGTTTTTATAAGGGCCTACCTACATTGTTTTAAGTACCTATCTAAGCAGATAATATTTTAATAAGGCAAGCGACTGTTACTTGTCCAAACTTGCGTATTCGATATTACGTACAATTTCGTGTACAGACTTGCAAAGCGCTATCCGCCCGACAATGCTTAATGCTTGTTCAGACATGAACTTGATCACCACTATAAATACTTGATGCCAAAGGCAAACGCATTCATTTGTTTCCGGAATTTCGAAAAAAGGCGGAATTTGGAAAAAAAGTTGTGAGAAAATTTATATCTGTGTTTGCTAGTGCCGGAGAAAAGTAAGTAACCTACCTTTTTTTGTTATAGTACTTAAGTATTTTGTTTACGTGTACTAGTCGGTTGATCACAACGGCCTGTATAGATAGGTAACTTAGTAACTTACAGATATTTTAATTGTCCTCTTTCGATTTGAAGACAAACACAGCACGTTTTATTCAATTGTTTTTTCACGAGAGAAACACTGCCTCTCTAAAAAGGCCGAATAAGCAATATTGCAGAGCAATTAATTTTGTAATTTTTCTTGCAAATAACTACTAATTTTATAAAACAGTAATTTCATAATCATTTTAAATTGGTTTTGAAGTAACTATTTTATCAAAACTATTCCTTTTCGGAAAGAGCGAGCGGTGCGCGGGCGACGGGAAAAGGGCAGGGGCTTGGACTTCGATGCCAGTTTGTCACGTTTTAACAATGAAGCCGCAGACAAAAAATACGCAAATACACGGAGCGCGTGAACTCATTGATTTAATAAAATGTTAGTTATCGTTTTTATGGACAATTTTGGGATTTCGACTTTTATTTTTCCTACACAAATATGATCAGTATTCGATACTGAGTACACCAATTTTTATTTATACTATTAAAAATTAGTGGTAAATTATGTACTTTAAAATTGATACCGTTTTGCGAAAACGTCTGTATTTGTCTCAGCGGTTTATTAGTTGGTCCCTTTACAAGCCGTAATTCTATTTCCGCGTGCTGACAAAGGCTGCGGTGTGATACCTATATTCAGAAAAAAACTTGGTTACTAAAACATTTTTTTTAGGAAGGTAACTGACACGAAACATGGCTACAGCAAAGAAAAAATGTCGACAATATAGTATCGATTATTTGAAATATGGTTTTGTTCCATCAGAGGCAGACAAACAATTGCCCATGTGCCTATTATGCAACAAAGTTTTGAGCAATGACTCTATGAAACCATCAAAGCTCGAAGATCATCTAAAAAGGTGTCATACTGATAAAATAGGTAAAGATTTAAAATATTTTCAAACATTGAAAGAAAAATATGGAAAGAGACCCACCATGCACAGTATGTTCGCTTCAACATCTCAAAGTAACGATGATGGCTTGCGGGCATCTTACAATATCTCATTACTTATAGCAAAATCTGGAAAACCGCACACTATCGGAGAACAATTAATTTTACCCGCTGTTGAAGAGGTTTTAAAAACTGTTTTGCACAAATCTCCATTTGACGTACTAAAAAGAATTCCATTAAGTAACAATACTGTACAAAGACGCATTGATGAAATGAGCTCTGATATCGAAAGCTTTTTGTGCAATCATCTGCAAAAAACTCATTTTTCTATACAACTGGACGAGTCAACGTTACCCAGTAATGAAGCATTACTATTGGCATATGTCCGATTTATTGTTGAGGAAGAAATTCACGAAGAATTGCTATTTGCCAGAACTTTGGAGACTGACACTAAAGGCGAATCAATATTTAATGTCCTGAGTAATTTTTTTACGGAAAAATCGATCCCATTTACAAACATTATTTCAGTGGCAACAGACGGAGCTCCTGCAATGGTCGGGCGATATCGTGGGTTTATAAGTCATCTCAAAAGAATTATACCAGGACTTACAGCTATTCATTGCGTAATCCACCGACAACATCTTGTGGCAAAACATTTAAGTGACAGGTTGAACCAATCTCTTCATTTTGTAATAAAAGCTGTCAACAAAATCAGAAGCAATGCATTGAATACGCGTTTATTTGCTCAATTGTGCGACGAAAATGATGAAGACTTCCAACGACTGCTCTTACATACTGAAGTACGCTGGTTGTCGAAAGGTGCATGCTTAACGAGATTTTACTCTGTTTTCGATTCCATATTAGAGTTCTTAGAAAGTAGAGATCCAGATTTAAAAGAAAACTTGATCAAATTCAAAGCAGACATTGCGTATTTGACAGATTTGTTTAAAAAATTTAATGATATTAACTTGCAGTTACAAGGGGACAGCCTGAATTTAATAAAAACAAAGGGGATAATTTCGGCTTTTCTTGGGAAATTGAAATTTATGAAGCAAAACATTAGTCGGCGCGAATTCTCTCAATTTCCAAACTTGTCGCAGGTAGAATGTATTGATGAGGATATCCATACCTACAGTCAACATTTAAGTGCTCTGCATGATGACTTCAAAACCAGGTTTGAAGATATACTGACGATGGATATACCACCATGGATCATAAATCCATTTGATGAAACGGAAGTGGCCAATGTTGTATTACAAGAGGAGCTGCTCGAGCTAAGCACTAATGAGGAGCTGAAGGTGAAATTTAGAAAAGGCTACCCAACATTTTGGCTGCAAGCAGAAATACCCGAAAAATATCCTGGACTGTGGGAAATCGCAAGGAAATTTTTAATAGCTTTTCCCTCGTCATACCTTGTCGAAAGGAGTTTTAGTGCCGTTACAAACCTCTTAACAAAAAAAGAGCAAATTAAACATCACAGAGCGGGGGGATTTGCGGTTATTGCTCACAAAAATAAAGCCAAACATTGATCGTTTGCTGACACTCCATCAGATACATCCTTCCCATTAATTAAAATTATGACCTGAACCTATATTACCTTAATATTTTTCTTGTAATTCTATTCTTTTAATAAATAAAGTGATATAAAATGTACCATTTTTCGTTTTTATTTTACATATCGGAATATAGGGACAGAACTCAGAAGTGACACAATTTTTATTTTTTGGCGACTTTAAGAATGTGGTAGAAATGTAGCAGCAGGGGGTCCACCGAAACCAGTAAAATTTTGAAAGTGGTCCACGAGAAAAATAAGTTTGGGAACTACTGATCTAAAGACAAACTATCGAGAAAAAATCCACCTTAATGAATGATTAAGGGGTCTTGACATTCCTGACTTTTTTCAATCACTCTTTGAGTGCTTCAAACTTAGCTAAAATAAGATTTTGTTTTCCCTGGTATAGCTAGTTAGTTGGGGACTTTTTAATTTAAAAAGAAACTTAAAAGATAAATAATTAAGTATTTAACAAGTATTAACATAACAAATTGCTTAATCATCAAAATTGGCTGACTAGAACAAAATATAGATTCGTGGTTTATATTTCTGTATATTTGTTATTAACAAATAAACGTTAAACTCATTCATTGGAATAATACATCCAATGCTGTAAATTAAATATAATTAAATAATTACTTTCAATTTTTAATAGAAAGAAAGGAAAATCTCTGGTGAATCTCTGGCAAGAAATATAAAGGATTTTAGACCTTAACATTTCGTTTTACATGGCTGGAATACTACAGCGTCATAAAAATAGTATACGAACATCTGCGCGAATAGTGTTTGGATGTATTTATCGAGTGCAGTCTCCGTTGATGGCACGAACCGTAGTCAATTACGCCTAGCTAGGCTTGTCCATTACTTTGTTTTTTAAATCTTTTTGATATTTAGTAAATTGCGGGTAGTAGACAATGTTGAATTTTGAATAAAATCTCAAAAAAAATCCTATATGGGTATTTCGCCATTGCAAGAAATTCTACAAAATAAAATAGTTATTTTTTGTAAACACTGCTGGCGTTACCAACTGTATCCGCCACATAGGTATAGACACTTTTTGAATAAAATGTTTTGACTTTCTATGTAATAGCTAAAAGTATAATGATTTTTAGTTAGCTCTTTTCTATGAAGTATTTTCTATGAAATTCTGAAAAAAGTAAGGCAATACAAATTGAGTTGAGAACAAAACCAAAAATACTTTAGACTGCAAGACTAAAACCCAAACCAAGAGGTTCTCGGTCTTTGATTTGCAGTTACCCATCCACTACTGCATTAGCTTCTTTATATTGATTTCATTCAGATTGGTTTGGAATAGAAGGAAGATAAAGAATATCAAAAATACGATGCAAAATATCGATTACTTAGAATTCTGGAGGTTACAGAAGCAGGTATTTGAATGTAACTTGACTCCTAAAAAAGTGCTTAGGTATATTTAAAAAATCAGTATGCACCCTCTTTATGCAATGATTCTTTCTGCATTTTTATTTACAATCTTTTTTCTTTTCATTTCGAGTCTCGCATTTATTCTTCAGTTTAGAAGACTTAAAACTATTCAGTTACTCTTGTATTCGTCTTCTTCCATTTTTGATTTCTATATAGATCTTTTCTATATGACCTAACCAGATCTTTGCTTTGCGTAAATTGCATCTTCCTATTTTATCTTTTCGAAAGCTTAGTTTTGCAGATTTCTTTTGTGTTTACCAGATTTATTTTTCCTCTCATACCTCACTGTATATCTCATTGTATTGTATGTCGCTGTATTTATTTTTTTCAAAACCTATTTGGACTTTATCAAGTTTACTAATTTTTATATTTCTTATTTCATTTTGTATCCTTTCTCCGATTATATTCTTTTTGTTACTATTTTCCTCTATTATTAGTAACTAATAATCGTAATTCTTAGCTGTTTTAAAGTTGCAAATTATATTACTCTTAAGTTAAACGACTATAAATTTTTAGATATAAATACTACGCACATCGGCATCGAACAGAATTTATGTCGAAGTAATGTCGTTAAATTGTAAAGAGACTTTAAAACGTTAAGCGTTTTGTTGGGTTAAGATAATTTGTATCAATGAAATGGAATATTCTCTTAAACTCACATTAGTTTTTCACTAAGGACGCCAGAATTTGAACGTTTGATAAGTGCGAATTGCCATAATGTGGAAATTTCCACGCTTGGATTGCTACAGATGTGGCCATAACAACCGCTTGTACGTTCCCGCTTTCCGGTGGCCGGCTTATATCGCTGCAGGTCTTATCGCTTTGTGAACCTGTGGCATTGAAGCAGGTAGTGGCCATAACAACCGCTTGTAGGAAGCGGGAATGCCATTTGGCATCATGGAGCTATCACGTACTATTATATATATATATATATATATATATATATATATATATATATATATATATATATATATATATATATATATATATATATATATATTTGTTAGCTAGTGATAATGTTCATATTAAATTGACACAAAAAAGTACTACTCGCGTTCATGAAATTAATCGGTCTCATTTTGAATTTGGTAAATATCAAACGTTATATCCACAACTCACAGCTCACCATCAAAAATTTTACGAATATTCCCGCATGGAGAAAGAAACAAATTGAAGGATATTTTCAACAAAATTGAACACTGTTTAAAAAAAATGCTGCAGTTTTCAAAATATATCATAATAATAATAAGAAATATAGATTTAATATATATAAATAATGTAGATGTACACAAGATGGTTATGATTGAAATCGACTAATTTTTAATAATTTTGTAAATAAATAGCTTGAATTGTGCTCAAGGGTAACCTTTATTGGAACTTTAGAAATGAGCCGAGCAGGGTAGATTAAGTTTGGGGGAGGGAGGGAGTTCAATCGGTATCCTTTTTGGGTAGCGAGGATAAAATTGTTGAACGGGTGAAGCGGATAAATGACAAAAAGAAACAATAATTCATTCCAATAAAAGCCGATAAAGGCAGTTTAAGCCGATTGAAGCTGGCTGACTGGCGCACTTTGACCACTCGCATACAATTGTTCCTCTATTTTTCACTGCTAGTCTGCCGCGATAAAGCGGGAAGCTGGAAGCCGCTGCACTATGGACGTACTCTTACTTTGGCTTGATATAAACTGGTTTCTTTAAATTTACGTTTTTTTCCAATGATGATTTTTGTGGAGAACCCAAGCTTCCGACCACTTTATGTTTTGGTGCTTGGACCACACATGGTCTACAATGTGTATTATGTTTATATATATTTAGAGGACGTTTTGGCTCTCCAATATAAGACAGATTGCACTGACATGGTTACTGGTATATACATTTTTTTCCTCACATCGACGTTTTCAGTCATGTTTTGGGTAAGACGCTTCTTAGAGTAGTTTGAGACTTGAAAACGGATTTAATGTGTTATATGGTGTTTGGCTATTCGCCTGATCTTTTTTCATGTTTCTTTTATCACACTTGGTAATGGTGAGTGAAACATTTGACTGATTTGTAAATTTGAAAATAAAAAACAATGTTAGTCCAAGATTAAATCTTATTTCATAATTCGTCATCGTCTATCACATTTCAAGCAATTTGTGCTAATAAAAAAGAGATAGAGGTTGCTGAAATATTTATCACAGTAATATAGTTTTAGACAACTAAACATAGTCATGCTAACCCCTAAATAATAAAGTATCTTTACTATAATAAAATAATTATGTTTAAAAAATATACAGACCGTCTAATAATCACCGGTCCAATTTACTGACGGCCGCGCTAAATACATCTTCGACCGGATTCATGTATCTGCATCTCGTGGCTGGTATGACGCCAAGGCCATCTTGATTTAAGTCGGCAGGGCATGTGAAAAGCCGTCTATACGGCTTTTATGTATGTAGGTATCCCGTATATTAAGTCTGCGCATACGATATTTATATGTCTGGGACGTATTCAAATATTTATCGGGTTTAAAAGAGGTGGAGAGTTGCGTTAGTATAGTGAAAAATCGTTGAACGAAATTTGATTTTATAGTAAAAATAGTTTAGTAAAAATATCAAGATATTTTTAGAGGTCTCTCTATTAATACTTTCAACGTTAAATTATTCGGAATGTAATAAAAGTTAGAAATATTTAGGAGTCTGTAAAGTTTTCTCTTTCAATTTAACTTTAAGAAAAAACAAGAGTTTTAGTCCAACAAAATAATATAAAAAAATAAAAAAGTATAAAGAATATTGTTAAAAAATATTAATTTGTTAAATTTCTTTGATAAAAGAAAATTTGTTTTTTTAATCTTTTAAATTTCTCTTCTCGATTTGCTTTGTAATAAGTTACTATATTATATGCTGAAATGTTTAGATTGAAATGGAATGTTTAGTAAACTTAATACAATTTTAAGAATTGTTAGGTTAGCTTCATTCAGAGAAATTTCTTCCATTGTCTTAGACTTCTTAGACCCTTGGAGGATGACCATTCCATGTTACGGAATGAATCTTCCAGGTTCTTAAGATCCGCTTTAACTTGGTTTCCACTTAGGAAACAGAACGGTGCTGGTCCAGTTAGTAGAATGTTCAGTCCTTTTCTAGCCAGATCGTTTGCTTTTTCATTGTCTCTCTTTCTATCTCTTGTTGGAGGACCTGTGTAGGAGCACTTTATGAAAGTAAAGTAAAAAACGTTGACTTAAGGTCTTCTTTTTTCTGCTAAGGCTAATCTGTAGGAGGCCTACTTCGTTTACGCGGAATCCGAACCGCAGTCCTCAGTAATATCATTGTCAATGGCCTACTGACTTGGCGATGTCTAAATCAACACTAACTAATGAGATATCCAATCTTAACCGGCCTCGAATCGGCGTGAATGAGCTGTTTGAACGACAGAGTTTGCAAAGGGTCATCAGTCCGTCCACTTGCATCGTTTAACGTCGCTTAACTTTGGTGATTTATCGAGAACCGGTGTTTCGACGTAGCTGGATCGTTGCCCAAATCTCATGAGTATTTTTATGAAAAGAGTAAGGAATTTATAGAGAACTCAAAAAATATTGGTGAATTTACAAAATAGTCATTTCTCGAATATTTGTTTTATATAGTATTATTTGATCAAGAACAGTAATTAAAATTAAGAAATAAGGAATTGAGCTTTCATAAGGTGGATTTCAACCAAACGGTCTCAATTATATTCTGTTTTATTTATAAACCAACCTCTTCTATTTATAAAAACAGAAACAGAAACAGAAACATAGCTTCAGTTTCGAAAAAAAACTCGACCCTCAAATTCTACTAAATGGTCTTATGTTTCGAAAATGTTTCCTGTAGTTTCTACTAGACCAGTGATTCCCAAAGTGGTCCAGGTGGACCCCTAGGGGCTCACGACATGACGCAAATTTCAATCGTAATGCCGGGTCCAGACCAAGCAGACAAAACGACGACAAGACAGAAACATTAATGTTTTACGACAAAATTGCGATAAATCCAATACATCTCTGCGAAATTTTTGTCTCATTTTTGTTTTGTTTCAAAATTCGGAGACTTTTCAATGTCCCGTCTCGAGTAGGGATCTGCAAGACAAGAAATCTTGTCTTGACAAGCAATTTCTTGTCTTGTCTTGAAATATTCTCAAGAATTAAATTTGTCTTGACCATTTCTCGAGAGTTGACTTCTTGTCTTGATTCAAGAAATCTTGAAATTTCTTGATATCTAGACAAAAGGGGAACCCCCGTTTAAAATTCGTTTATTGGTGAGATTGGTTAATGTGATGTTTATGCTCTATGCGTAAAATCGAGGGTCAGGCATCGAATTTTCAAAAAATTCAAAAACTTTGGGCTCATTATACTACAGTAGCCAAAATAATCAGATTTACATAATTTTGTTAATTATTATTATTATTATCTAACATTAAAATGAGTGATTGTGATAGTTCGTTGAGCAGCAAATCTGAGCCATTCGTAATTGAATCTGGTTCAGAATATCTACCACCTCAGACAACTCTGGACGTATTAGAAGATTAATTAGTGACTTTGACAGTAGTGACGGTGATAATACTACTACAGATAAAAGCAGTCAAAACAACAATGATAAAAGCTACTCTACTTCAGTGGCGTACATTAAAATATATTATTTTTTTATTTTAAAAGTTTTACGTTAATTCAAAAAGTTTGTATGCCACTGAAGTAGACCCGCTTTGCAAAGTTTTTTTTTATTCTAATATCGTAGGCCATAACATATCCAAAAAATTATAAAAAAATACATTAAAAATTAAAAATTAATTGGGCATTAAAAAAGGTTCCAATTTAATTTGGCCCACAGTATGCCAACTTTGGACATCCGACTTAGGACGTACTTTGGACATTGGACATCGGACAAAGTGCCACTTCGTACAAATATTTTTTGCTTAATAATTTTTTTATCCATCCATTAATTTATATTCATATAATATACAAATACCTAAGTAAATGAGTATTTCTTTTTTATTTTATATTTTCAAGAAATTTTAAGATTTTCTTGATTTCTTGTCAAGAAATCTTGATCTTGAGAAGTAATTTCTTCTCTTCAAGTTTGTCTTGTCAGAATTCCCAATTTTTTGTCGCACGTTTGTCTTGTTTTTTGTCTCAAAATCGTCTTTACTTTGTGTCGCCTTGGTCTGGGCCTGGTATTAGATCTAATCTTCGCATTTTTTGACGAGTTTTTGGAATATGGGACAAATATAGCAGCAGTGCATCCACCGAAACATAATTCTAGTAAAATTTTGAAATCGGTCTACGATAAAAAAATGTTTGGAAACCTCGGTAATTACTAGATGATCAGTTTTCATCGTTTCTTCTTTACTTGACGATTTATTTAATATGGTGGTTTTTTGGAAGTTTAGTTTAAACCAAATTAAAATTGTTATGCATTCAATAAAATGACTTGCTGAAATACTAAGTGGTCATAATAGAGAAGGCAGACGAAAAACATCAATAATAATTGTGCCTTGTCATAACTGCAGTACATAACAGACAGAATAATAGATAAACACGTCTGGAATACCCACTTATACCTCTAGTCAAGGACATTTTTAATTTTGGAAGTAGAGTTAGTTTGCATTGATATTTATAGTTCATCTTAATTTTGACATTTTGTTCTTACACTAACAAAAAAAAATGGCGCCGGGAGGCACGTATAGCCGCCCATACTAAAATATGTTAATAGCTCGAAAACTGCGACTTTGACTGATTTTGATGTTATTATAAACTAGGTTTTTCCCGCGACTACGTTGGCGTTACACCTCGAATAGTTCATTCATTGATTTAAATGATTTACTTTGTATATAGAGCTAGTGAGCCTTACAAATGCCCTAGTTAAACTATGTTTTTAAGAGTTTTAGAGCTACTCGTATTTCATATGAAAGTTATCAATTTTCGATTTTCTGGGTGTTATACAGGGCAAGTCTTGAATAAGTGCAAATATTTTCAGGGCTGGTAGATCTCGATAAAAAAACATATTTTCTCTTTACCGTTTTTCAAATAACTCCAAAATAACTGAGTTATTTTACTTTAAAAATTTCCAAAGAAAAATATTTTTTGGTTAAATTTTGAGAACCACTGCAACTTTTCGGGTTTTTCTGTCTTGTAAATTTAATCTACTACCTATATGTTGCCATATTATCAAGAAATTATGGTTTTTAACTAAAAACTAAAAAAAATCCAAAAGGTTTTTCAAAAAATTCCAAATTTTCAAAAAAAAAACGCGAAAAAACTCATAATCGTGTTTTTGGGGTCAAATATACCTACTACCGCTAAGAATAATTGCATTATTTAAGACTCGCTCGATAAAGAATCGATATTGTTATTTTTGACTTATTACATATTTTTTACTTAAAATTTATAAAAAGCCGTCCATATTCCAATTTCAAGAGCATTTTTATTCTCTTTAAATATTATTATGTATTTAAGAAAATTCGAAAATTTAAAAACCGTTTTTTATTTTTTCATCGCCTGTATATGACTTTATGACACACTTTGTATACCAAAAATAAAACTTTTGATTAGAGCCGTCTGAAATAAAAAATCTTAATAATTCTAGAAGTTATCGAAATCAAAGTATTTCAAAGAAGTTCAATTTTGGCCACAAAACGTTTTTGAAATCTTGCTTTTTTTAACACTTTTTTTCAATTTATCAACTTCTTCCATTGACTGAAACTAATTATGTGTGGTTGGATAGAGGGTGGATGGCGATCTTCCAGGGCGGTTTTTTATTTCTTATTTATATATAGATTATTTTCGAAATCGAACCAAAGTCAATTTCAAAGAAATTTTGCAAAATCTGAAAAAATAAAATCTCTCCAAAATAATAAATAGTGAAATGATTATTTACCCTTTATAGATAGTATACCTACCTGTGGTCCCATATAAACTGTATTACTAAAATAAATAGTGGTGGCCAAAAGTATGGACACTTTTTTAATTTGTCATTTATGCTGAGAAATTAAAATATGAAATAAAACGACTTATATAATCTTGACCTACAAATAATTCCCTACAAAACCTAATACATTTAAATAAAAAATTACAGCTATCAAAAAATATATAAAAAATTATGAATATTTTCTTGGTTAAAAGTATGGAAACTTAAGAAGAATGCTTATTAAAATTCAAGATAATATAAAAATTACTAATATTTAGTGGAATATCCCTTTGAATTAATTACTTCTCTACATCTTCGTGGCATCGAATCGATCAATCTCGTACAATCTTTACTGGAAATGGTCGCCCATTCAGTTTTTAGCACTTCCCATAATTCATTTTTATTTGAAATAGAATGGCTTCGAATTTTGCTATCCAAATGGTCCCATAAATTTTCTATGGGGTTAAGATCCGGAGACTGTGAGGGCCAATCCATTAGTGGAACATTATGTTCATTTAACCAATTTTTAACAAACCGAGATTTGTGCTTGGGATCATTGTCTTGCTCGAACAACCATCTGAGTGGCATTTCTTCATCAGCATGAGGCAGCATATTATTCTCCAATATGTCTTTGTACAAAAAACGGTCCATTATCCCATCAATTTTAACAAGAGGACCAACACCTGAGCGAGAAAAACACCCCCATACCATTATACTCCCACCCCCATGTTTTACTGTGGGCATCTGGTACTTATGGCTGTACCGTGTACCTTTTGGTCTTCGGACATAACGTCTCCCGTCACTACCAAACAGTTGAAACTTGCTTTCGTCGCTAAACAGTACAGTATTCCATTTCTGATAAGACCAGGTGAGATGATCTTGAGCAAATTTAAAGCGGGCCTATTTTTCTTTGATATTAGTGGTTTCTTCACCGCATCTCTTCCAAAAAGTGCCATGTCATCCAACCTTCTTCTCACCGTGCGTGTAGACACCGATATTCCCCTTTCACCCATTCCTCGAGAAATGTCTGTGGATGTTTTTCTTGGATCTCCAATTGATATTCTCTTCATTACTTAAACGTTCCCTGTTTTATTAAATTTACGAATTATTTTCGAAACGGTGCATTTTAAAATGTTTAAATTTTTACTTATTTGAATTTGTTTATAACCGCTCTTGTATAATTCAACTATTTTATTTTTGAAATCCGTAGAGAAATATTTAGACTTGGGCATTATGTTTATATGTATCTGAAGCAAATCGTACCGTTTATCAGCTTAAACTAAATAATTTTAATGTATTTATTTATGGTTTCCGTGCTTTTGGCTACAAGAAATATATTGTTCTCCTACAAAAACTGCTAAACAGATTTTTTTCGCTGTGTAATTTTTGGAATACTTTTATTTGCTGATAAGCTGTTCATTTATATTCCTGAGAGTTTAAGCATAGCAATATTTTCTGTGATATTTTAAAAAGTAAAAAGTTTCCATACTTTTGGCCACCACTGTAGTTTTGAAATATGAAGTTTTCACATCAATATTTGAAATTTTCAATTGTCGCTTTACTTAATATACTCCCTTGATACTCTATTTATAGTTATTTTTTATTCCTTGAAATATAATTGAAGAAGAAATATTTCGTTTATATTATTGATGTGTCACTAAATAAACCCTTGTATAAAATTTGATACTGCTAGATGTTATAGTAATGCATTTTCGTACAGCAAACTTTCATTCCCTATTCTACTCCCTAAGATTATAAATTTCATAAAATCTCTTTATCCAAATAATTAACTCATGTCTTTTAAATGATCCTTTGTGCCAATCTTTATGTGCATAATCCAGAGGTCACCAAGTTTTATATAAATTTTTACTAACTTTACCCATTTGGTTGATGAATTTCAAAAATCTTTTCTAATTATTTTTGTAGGATTTCATTCTTCTAGACCACATAGTAAGGAATTTTCATACAACAAATTGTTCCGACATAATTTTACTCTCTAAGAGGATGAATTAAAACTAAAATCGCTTTGTGTAGCTAATTCACTAATGTCGTTTAAACGAACCTTTATTCTAATATATATGTATCTAAAGCTGGCTGTATGAACTGATCCCTAAAATATCTAAAAACTTGATATATAATCTAACTGACAAACCACTGACAATGACAAATAATTTATTTCTGGAGGTATTGTGTGTAGGTGTTTTCAGGTATGTTTTAACATTTAGTCGATTTACACAAGAGCCGCTGGAAAATTATGATGAGAAATAGTCAAGAACGAATGAATACGGGAAAAATGGGAGGTAAATCTAGGATTCTCGATGATATGGCAACCAAATAGTTGATATGGTATTTGTTGCATGTACAAAGGATGTCAGAATACAGGCTTATAAACAAATACTAAAATAGATTCCCAAGAAAGTAGAAGAACTTCTTAATGCATATATTTATCTTAAAAATAACGGCTTAAATATTCTATTCTGACTTGCAATTTTATTATGAGACTTAGTAAACATTACCATTTATTAGAAATATTGCAAAGACAATTTTTTTTCCTAAAAAGTGCTACGGTACAATAATACAATTTTTTAAACCCTGATTTAACAGTACCATTGATGAAAAACAATAAAACTGGAAAAGCTATCATTCAAATAATTTAACAACTTTCAACAAAAACTTTCACAAATCATTAAAATAACAGTTAAGCACATATATAATATCTGATAAAAATATTTATTTTTTCCTTTCTAAAACTTAATTTATAAAAATGTAATATTTTTACGCTATGGCAATTTTTGCTTATTTCGTTGAAGTTTATGTTTAAACATTATTTATCTTTATGGGTCATTTTCCACTTTCTCTATTTTCTTTCTGTCATTTCACTGAAATATGGTCGAATAAAATTGGAATCTTTCTTTGTTTTATTACGGTTAATCTATCTTGGAAATTGAATTTTAGTCATTCTTACAACTGGCGACACCTGCAAATTGGATTATAGATTTATTCATGAAAACGGGCAGAGAAAATATACACGATTGTGAATAATTAATTGGGGTAAAGATATTAGGAGAGAGTAGTCTAAACCTTTTGCAAGTTAAAAAATACCAGATTTTTCTCAATGGGTAGTTGTGATTCTTTTAGTTTAATCTCTTCCAAATCTTATAGATATACTTTTTGAAATTTTTATTAGCATTATTTCAAATGAAATATCAATTTTTTAAAAGCGTTTCAAATGGTACGATTCAGACAACAGTTTGTCGTACCACTAGGCTTAGTCGTACCACTAGGCTTAGTCGTACCATTCCAAACCAAGAAGCATCGACTGTAGCTGAAGTATTACAGTAGATTTGGAATTCCTTTAGAGCTTCACACTGACCAAGGAAGGAACTTCGAGTCAAGACTGTTCCAGAAGATGTGTGATCTGCTTGGTATTCACAAGACTAGGACAACAGCTTTACATCCGCAGTCTGATGGGATGGTCGAGAGATTCAATAAGACCATTGAAGAACATCTCTCGAAAATGGTGGATGAACATCAAAGAGATTGGGATCAGCATATACCACTATTCCTAATGGCATATAGAAGTGCAGTTCACAACACCACCGGACTTTCACCATCGAAGATTTTATTTGGTCGAGAATTACGGTTGCCTTGTGACTTGGTGTTCGGATTACCAGACGACAGCACCACGAACGTAGAGGACTACGCGGATGAACTGAAGGAAAGGTTATTGGGAATTCATAAGGCCGTGAGAAGTAAGATTACGCTAGCCAGTGACCGGATGAAAGCTCGTTACGACCTCAGAGCTAATTCTACGGGATTTCGACAGGACGATAGGGTATGGTTGTATAACCCACAGCGCAAGAAAGGAAGGTCCCCAAAGTTAACTCCAGCATGGGAAGGTCCTTATACAGTCATCAAGAGGATAAATGATGTTGTGTACCGGATTCAACGCAGTCCTAGAAGTAAGATGAAAGTAGTTCATCTGGATCGATTGAAGAGATACCAGACAGGAAACCTTGATCGGGACCATCAAATTTGAGAAGGGGGCAATGTCAAGGTGTATTACTGGTTGCATAACTGCATACTGCTAAAAAATCGCAACTGGCGCATTCGCCAGAAAGTAAAGAAAATTATAGAATTCTTTAGAAAAATCTAGAAACAACCGCCAGGGGGTATATAAGGCCCGCGCTTTGACAGTTGGACAAGTTTAAAGTTTGAAGTTTGCAGTCTGAAGAAAGTCTGAAGTTTGAAAATACCGCGAAATACCGTTAGAGTAATAGTAGTTGCATAAGTTGTGTTGTAAATAGTATAAGTTGTGTGTACAGAGTGAAACAAATAAATTCGTTAAGTATTTTATCGTGAGTTTAAATAGTGGACCCACGGAATCCGTAACAATATTTTACTATATTTTTTTTCTACAACCAATTTGTAAATAAATATTTTTCTAAGTTAATTTTTCCCCTGTGGGGAAAATCGGTAATTATCAGAACATCTCATCACTGAGTGCGCCGAGACGATAACCATTGGTGTCATAAACTTTGGTACTACTGATATCGGAGATGGAGAACTAACTTCTGTAGAACGTAGAACCGTCTCAGATACTGGATTTTCTCAAAGCCCTGAGGACTCAAGGAAGAGGGACACAATAGAGGTCTATAAGGTCACGGTGATTATCTTCCCCCCTCCCATACAATTTTCAATCTACAAACATACAGGGTGGCGCCTCTCATACGCCGCGGAAGCTCCAAGGAGAACGGTAGTTTATATCGAAATGAAATTTTGGCAGCATATGTATAGTGTGACCAACGGATCTGAAGCTACGGGGTATCGGCAGGGGAACGCAGTTGTAAACAAAACACGCCCAATTTCATTCATAAAATAGGCATGGGCGTACGGTGTTTTATAAAAATAATGTGTATCATAAATATAATATTCAGATTAATAATTTTTTTCAAAAAACTTTATGCTGTTTGAATCGTTACTGCTGAGTTAGCAGATAAACACTAAAAGCTTTTATTAAAACTCCCTTAAATATTTTGAATCATTTTATTATTATGTGTTGTTAATAGATATAATAGAAGACATAATTTCAGCTGGGGGTTGGAACCAGCAAAATAAAGCACTAAATCAGCACAATACACCAAAACACTTTTACTTTTACACTAGACGCCCGTTTCGCTAACCATGTTAGCATCATCAGCAGATAATCAAGACTGAGTCTTGAGGTATATTTATTTATATATCTATACTAGCTATATTTTTTCTATAATACATATACATAATTTTAGATATAACTATTTCCAGCAAAAAAAAACCTTGAAAATAGTTAGTAAAACTTTGGAAGCGCAAACAAAACAAAATTTTACTCACCAGTAAATCCAATATTGCCTATTACACCAGATATGGTATCGCTCCGCCAGAACTTTTTAAAGGTTAGGTTAATAACCCCCTAAGCGTCTACCCATGTTTCATCCAAATAGATAATACTTGGCGATATTTTCGAATTTCGCGTATATATTTGTATCTCTCTCTGCAATATAATGGGCCGATCCATTAATATTTATCTGTTATTTTGACATTTACGCCAAAAAAATCCATTTGATTTTAATAACCCCCTAAGCGTTTCCCTGCCAAAGGAAAATTTGATTCTTCCTGCAATTTTTGCAAAAGCTTTCTAATTGTGGGGACGACTTTGAATTCCAGATAAATTCTATTTATCAAATCCCTGACCACTTGGAAATCAAAGTCGTCGAGCTTTTCAACAGCAGTCTCACGTGGGCGTTTCTTTCCAGGGCTGGATATCATTTTATCGGGGTTAGTTTCTAGCCTTTTTTTATCTTCTGTGTGAATTTTTTTATCGCCGATGCGCTAACTCCGGTATAAAGAGATATCCGCTCAAGTTTACGTTTAAGCGGCAACGTAAGCCAACTCTCTGTAGCTTCTTCGTCGCAAACCCTATTATGAACACAAGGAAATAAACCAAATGAGATTTCATCCACGTTTATTTATATTTATTTTAGTTTAGCTAAAATATTTAGGTAAAATGCGTGCTTTTCATTTTAGCCAATATTTAATTTTAATATTTTAATAATTACATATATTATTATTATTCTACTTACCTATATAAATTAGCTACTATTTCTCTTGTCTGGCTATGTAGCGTCTTACCCTTAACAAATTTATTCATTTTAAAACACATATATACGATCAAACTTAATATTAATAATTAAAAACTACGAACGAAAAACATTATAACGATAACAAAACAATAAAACCGGATAAATTCAAATTTAGGTAGCTTTTATTGTAATCTAAAAATTATTTATTTCTAGAAAATGTTAATCATGTCAAAAGCCTTACATTTTAGTCATATATACTTCTTTTATATAACTCACCTTTATTTTTCTTCCAGAATCCGAAAATCAGTTAATATATAGGGTGCTCCATTACAAAAAACAGAATCTTGATATGTAACTTTTTTAGGGACACCCTGTAGAACTCTATATTTTTAAAAAGTGCTCTGAACTAAACTACGTATGCTCACAAAATTTCATTTCAATACAAACTATCGTTCTCCTTGGAGCCTCCGCGGTGTATGAGACCCTGTATTTTTATATTAATAAACTCCATTATTTTTGTCTGCTTAAAACTAGTCTCAGTTACTACTTAACCTTAAAACTACTCAAAAGCACTCGTGGTACTTGTATGATGTTAGTTATTACTGGGCGTCCTCATTGGGCTTACAAATATACCAGAAGGTGTCTCGCTACTACAAAATTATAAGCTAGATATTGTAGAGGTACCATTGAGGAGCCTGTTAAATATAGGTGAATTTTTACTATATATTTAACAAAATAATTTTTTAACTCATTTCATTTTTAAACTATCAAGCTCTTAATAACTGTACGAGTTATTAATGATTATATTTTTGTTTCAGATTCTAAATAATTGTGGGACAATCACTCCAAGGCAACGCACTATTAAAGGTAGGAGGATATTTTTTATAAATTAAAATAATGACGTAAATAATATATTAAAAATCATGTTATTATTTTTGTTTTTTTTCCATTAAGTCGTTAATTAACCTCCAAGGAAAATACGCACTAATAAGTTAAAAGTACTAAAATAAATAAAAAAAAAATATGTTTTTAAAGCATTTTTTAAATAGACTATCTAATTACAACGCTGGAAAATGTACCTATTAATTGTGAAAGTTACAATATTCCTATGGTATTATTTAAACACCTTTTAGATATTTTTTTATAAATTATACATCAGAGAATGTGAACGAATTATATGTATCAGGGACTTCGATCATAAATACACTTTTAATTATAGCCACAGTGGAAATACTTTGGAAATTATAGGTACACACTATTATTATTTTATAATTAAATATTTTTTGATCAACAGAATTATGACATTTGAACTGTTATCACTATGTGTTATACAAGGTGAGTTTCCTACGATGTTCTCTATGGGTATCTCGGAAACTACTGGAGATAGAGTCGGTTAAATGGGAAAAGAATTGCAGTTTTGTGGGGTCATAAATATGCGCCTTTCCGATTTTTGAAAAAGTTTATGGCTTACTAGATATTTTGAAAAAAAAAACAAATTTCGGCTATTTTAAAAGTTGTACCTAATTCCATTAATCTACATTAGACAAAAAATTTTCAGATAAAAGTTGTAGATAATCACATCCTAATAAGTACTCCGATTTTTTCTAAGGCCTGTCATTTTTGACATATGACACAAAGATATGTTTTTTAAATGGAAACCATAGTTTGCCATGACTTCATAAAAAGCGCCATTTTTTAAGCTTTTCAGCGATATAAGCTATAATATGTTTATTTTCGAAAAATTACTGAATTATAGCTAATTATTATCTTTATTGACTAATTTCACTTAGTTGGTATGGTATTCTTATTATGTTATGATTTATAACTTATAAGACAGAATATTTTATTAAACGGTCCTTTACAATTTACATTACACAAACTAAAGCTTAAAAAAATAATAATACTACATACACTTTAAGCTATAGCAAATCTTAAAAAAAACGCCATTGTTTTTAGTACATAAAATGTATCTTTTAAAACTGAACTACAAGTTTTTCCCACAGAACGGGACCGGTGGATTTTAATAAACTTCTCCCGTACCGCCTTTTCGAGTACCTATCTTAATCCATGTTCTTTTGTAAACCTTGTTGTTAACCATACCGCATAAAAAATCTAAAATGGATAGATCAGCTGTCGAGGAGGCTCATGCAATTGATCAACCTCTTCCTATCCCTGAGTTTGCATAATTATGATATAAATTATTTTTAACATTTCTTTCATTATGAGGGGGAGTGTCATAATGAAACTCATGTTAAAACCTCTATTGATGCGCAAGTATCTAAATTTAACTTTTCTAAAAAACGTAAATAACGTTCACCGGTCAACGTATCCTCGAAAATGTATGGCCAAGAAAAGTTGAACCAATATAATCCTACACACTTTTCTTCATTTGGAAAATTCATATCTACAATTTTTGTTTATTTTAATTTACAAAGTTTGAATGTGATAGTTTCACATTACTGAGAGCAACAACGATTGAACTTGTTTCCATGGCTAACTAAGTGAAATTTTTTACAATGATAAGAATTGGCTATAACTCAGTAATTTTGTGAAAGAAACATATTATAGCTTATATCGCTGAAAAGCATAAAAAATGGCGCTTTTTACGAAGTCATGGCCAACTATGGTTTCCATTTAAAAAAACATATGTTTGTGTCATATGTCAAAAATGACAGGCTTTAGAAAAAAATAGAGGATACAGCCTTATTAAGGATGTGATTATCTACAACTTTTATCTGAAAACTTTTTGGCTAAAATAGATTATAATGGAATTAGCGACAATTTTTCAAATAGCCGAAATTTGTTTTTTTCGAAATATCTAATAAGCCATGAACTTTTTCAAAAATCTGAAAGGCGTATGTTTATGACCCCAAAAAATTGCAATTCATTCCTCATTTAACCGACTCTCTATCTATAGTAGTTTCCGAGATACCCATAGAGAACATCGTAGCAAACTCACCCTGTATAGTCGACATTAAATCTATACGTTTGAGCCATACTCCGATTCAGAAAAAAAAATTAGAAAAGATTTTCAATACTTGTTTAGCTAGTTAATTACAGATTAATTTTTAGTTTCGTTAATTGCAATTTTCTGTGGGCAACTCTAGTAGCTAACCAAAGAGTTAAATGTTGACTGCTCGGCATTTTGCAGATAAAAAAATGTAGGTATACCTAATTAGTTCTGACAATAAATCTCCTAACAAATATTCACAATGATTATGTATGTATTTATTTCTGGTGTTAATTAATTGAAGCCATTGTTACGAGTCAAAGAATGCCAAAAAAATTGAGGTATTAAATGAATTAAAAGTCCATCAAAAGAGTTGCGAGAAATATAAAATTAATCCCACTTAAAAATAACATGTAATGCGGATTTTATAGACAAGGTCTTCTTATTATAGTACTATTATCTACTGTTATTAAATTATTATCTTTCATATTTCAATTTACAACGTAGAAATGAATCAGGATTTACAACAGAGCTAATTGGAACTCTTATGTTAACCATACTTTTTATTCTTCTTCGTTTACAGCCATTTCCAAGTTAATTGACTCTCTGTTTACAAGCTTTTTAGTTTTTCTTGTATTCGTTAACATCGGATAATAAATAATTTATCTATTCCTGCAATCTCAACATTGTAAAATTGTTTTTTTGTCTGATCTGGATACTAATATAACATTTTCTTTTTGTTCAGCATTAAGTTTGATCCTTAGATCCCGTATGCAAAACGCATATGTTTTTATACAGGGTGTCCCAGAAATAAGTGCAAATATCTTCTGGTCCAAAAGAAACATATTATCTCTTTGCCATTTTTAAAATAAATTGATAATAAACGAGTTATTTAACTTTGAAAATTTAAAAAAATAATGACTACATTTTGAGAGTCGAAGGTAGCAATCGATATCAGTCGCAAATACCAAGCGATTAGCAGAATCTCAGCAAACACCTCCACTGGAAAGGTCGGGTATTTATGATATTTCCTGTAAAGATTATAATCAGAAATATGTTGGGTAAACTAGAAGATCAATATTAACTAGATTTAAAGAACATTTAGCTCATATAAGATGTCTTAGACCGGATAAATTTTGCGTTGCTGAACAAGAAATTTTTTACAAGAAATTTCATAAATACCTGACCTTTCCAGTGGAGGTGTTTTATCCTTTGGATTACCTAATAATTGTTGTAATTTATTATTAGCACTATACACAAGTTTATAATTGACATTCTTAAAAATTCCTTTTAGACCACGGGATAACTCTCTATCAAACGGTATTGAAAAATATTTAGACGTATCTTTCTCCACTTGAAAAGTCGAATTTTCAGAAATCATTAACCTATACCTACGTTTTCTAATTAATTTATCAACTAGTGAAGGAGAATAACCATTGCACTCACCTACATTCCTAATGTAATCTCTTTCTATTTCATATCTTTCGTTGGAAAGTGGGAAACTAAGTAACCTATGAACTAAGAAATTTAAACTAGCCATTTTATGTTCAACACTATGATGTGATTCATTAGGAATATATCTGCGTGTGGTGGTATTTTTCCTATAGATATCAAATTCCAGGCAATTATTAGTATTTCTAATAACTAATACATCTAGAAATGGTAATCTGTCGTTGTTCTCAATTTCATGCATAAATTTAATGGAAGGAAAACGATTATTTAATTTAGAAATAAAATTATCTATGGTGTCTGAATGAGTGTCAAAAACAGCAAAAATATCATCCACATACCTAAACCATACTCTTGGAAAATACTCAAACTGATTCTTAGCCTCCACTTCAAACCTGCTCATGAATAAATTAGCCAAAAATGGATTACCCATTACTGTACCTTCCCGCTGTTCAAAAAAGTTGTTATTAAATTGAAAACAATTTTGTTTCATACATAACGATGTAAGCTCAATATATTCAATCACAGTTTTGTTGTCGAGACCATTTGCGTTCAGTAACTCCTTCAAGTAGCCTAAAGTATGTGGAATTGGAACACTTGGGAACAACGAAGATACATCAAAGGATACCAAAATTTCACCTTCATGCAATGTTATATCTTTAATTTTGTTAATGAATTCAATATTATTTTTAACTGAGAAAGAAGGTTCATGATTAGGTAAATTTTCGAACTCCCTTGATAACCATTTTGCCAAATTATAAGTCGGAGAACCTACAGCCGAAACAATTGGGCGCATAGACTTGTCCGGTGTATGAATTTTTGGCAAAGCATACAATTTTGGTAATGAGGGATTGGATACTTGCAATTTCCTCTTTAAAGAAAGATCAATAAGGCTGTTACATTCTTTTAGAGTTTTTTTAACGTCTGCTACCATCTTAGACAAAGGATTCTTTTTCAAATTTATGTAGCGGCCATTATCGGTTAAGTTGTTAACCTTATCGTAATAGTCTTTTTTATCTAATATAACAACCTTATTTCCCTTATCAGCTTTTAGGTAGAAACAATCTTTGTTACGCAAATTCTTGACAATATTGTGCTCCTTGTTAGATTTTAATGGTTTACTTGAAACGATATTTTTTGATAACTGATTTCTAAAAGCCTCTCTTGTAAATACTTTAGAAGCCTCGGGCAAGTGCTGAATAGCAGTTTCAACACCAACGACGATTTCCTCCAAAGCGCTACCAAGGTTCAAACCCTCAACTGTAATAAAGATGTATAGATCTTAATAATTTAAAATTAATTACACAAGTCTCAAATTACAGGCAATTAGATGCATATGAAAGCATCAGAATTAATAAATGTAAAGATAGTATGAACAGAGACAACGGTCCAATTCCTTCAAGTTCTTTGTTCCTACTACTCTAGTGGCGGAAATCTAACTGTTAGGCTCGGTGGGCTCTGACTCGGTTGGCTAGATCTTGCCACGCCCACTCGGTGCCCACTGAGCGAGTATATAAACGCTCAAATTGTAGATTATAGTTTAGTTTTAATCAGCTGCTGATGATGCTAACATGGTTAGCGAAATGCGCGTCCAGTGTAAAAGTAAAAGTGTTTTGGTGTATTGTGGTGATTTAGTGTTTTATTTTGCGGTTTATCTTACATTTGACTATTTTTTTTCAGTTTTGACAGAGGTTTACTACTGTTTTGGTAAAATCTCAAATGAATTGTGTAACCTAAAAACTCCATCAGCTGATATGTTTAAATGTAGGTCAAAGTTTGACTATTTACATATCTAATAAAGGGCGTTGATTCTGAACTGTTGACTCTACCAGAGCGGATATGTGGACAAACTCACACTTGACTCTAACCAACTATTTTATGGGTTAATGCTTTTCTCTGGGATATAAGGCCATTAGACTCAGGATTTAAATTGGTTTGTACTTGATAACACTGTCGATTATAGATTTGACCGAAATGTCGTGTAAGTTAAAATGAATAAAGTCAATCGAAGCCCCAAATTATCTTAGTATTAATACTATCTACCACATTCAGTGAGAAGTTCAAGTTTTATACTGCAACAAAAAAGAGATATGAAAGAGATTGAACGTCACAAAATTGAAAAAAAAACTGTCTTTTTTCTCTGGTTAATTTGGTGACAATTATGACAGATATTTTTCATAAACCGTTGTATGATAATAAGAAAGATGTCAGACAAGTTATAGAAAAGGAACACAAAACCAAGGTAGGAAACGGAATATAGCCTAAGTATTCAGTAAAAATCTGCATCCTTGACATTTGTACAACTCAACAGAGAAAATTGAAAAATCAAGCAAAATACTAAAATATATATATATTTAAGTACGACCTTGCTACAAACATTTTATATACGTAATTTTCGAAATGTCCTTGATTCCGGAAAATACACTTGCCAGCGGAAAATATTTTTCTAGATAAAATAAAATAGAAATACCGACAATATTGAAATTTCCTATCTCCTTAATGACGACCCATTGTCGACAAAAAGAAAATAACCGACATTTTCCTGAATGAAAAAGCTCACGCTACGTAGGAACGTTGTCTGATGAAAACGGAGGTCGTTCTAGTAGAAATTATTTGTCTGGGCCATTGTTGCGGCAAAGCAAGACCGTTTAATAACCGGTTGAAGGAAAAATAAGATAAAAGAAGACTCAACCAAGAGGAGAACACGTTCATTCGGTTTTGTGAGAATTCCAAATCAGGGTTAAATTATTGCCTGGTATCTGGTGTACTAATTTAAAAAAAATCTATAGGGTTCTTGTTTAGGTATAAATTTATAATGTTTTTATTTTGTTTTATTGTGTTAACTGGAGTTCTCCAATCGGTCATATTCGCCACATTAACCAACCATTAGGTATAAATTTAAAATAGACTCTTCTGAAGTCTGTTTAACAGTAGTACCTTTGCATTCAAATGATGACGATGAAATGACCAATGATGATGAAATGAAAATATAATTTACCTGCGAATTGAAATGACAAATAACAATTGTTGGGTATCCTCTCATTGGATAGGTCTCTATTGCAGTCTCTCCTATTGCAGTTAATGTGGAACTTTGTAATTTAAAAAAATCCGAAACATCGACTTATCTATACAAAACTTGTCTATTACAAATCTTAGATCAATAATGTCGTGACTACACTGATGGCTCGAAATCTGCCCAAGGTGTTGGCTGTGCTTTTTACAGCTCTGCTGCTAATTAAAAAATCAGATTACCTGGTTTCTCTAGCATTCTAACAACCAAATTCACAGCTATTTATCAGACTCTTATTCAGTTCAGTGTATGCCTCCCATTGAAGCTATACAAATACTATCTTTATGTGGATTCTTGGACCTAACCTAACCTAATCCACCAGATAAACTGGCTAACGAGGCAACGCTCTTACAGAATAGTGAAACAACTAAATCTGTTCTCGGTTTCAGAAATTTTCACAAAAATTGTTTCTCAGTATAATTTAAAAAAAAAATGGGACATCATCGAGGGAACTAATAAACTTAGATCACTTCTTCAGTTGTATCGAAATATATATTCTCTTGAACGTGGATCTTTCTGTAAAGTTGTAAGAACCCTCACGGGACACTCATATCTTACTATATCCTATATCATCAGAAATAAACTCCCTCCGAAATGCACCTTTTTCTTTTTGAATGCTTACCTATCGG
Source organism: Sitophilus oryzae (assembly GCF_002938485.1). NCBI lineage: Eukaryota > Metazoa > Arthropoda > Insecta > Coleoptera > Curculionidae > Sitophilus > Sitophilus oryzae. The sequence continues at coordinate 1,980,813 of NW_022146106.1, forward strand.
CTTCCATAGGTCTATTTACTTTAATTCTGTTACCTATGAGAATGTTTTTGTGCCTTTTAAGATTTCTAAAATTAATAAAAGTATGGACGCTTTCTTTATTTTAGTGCTGAAACTTTAATAAACACATATTCATTATATTAATGTACAAAATCATTGATTAATGAGTTGTACATTGTGACAATGAACAATGTTATTAATACAACGAACACACTACATTATATTAATGTACGCGGTTATTAATATCATGAATAAAATATTAGGGCTTAAATGTCCGCCATGTTGATCGGTTACTTTGGCACTTTAATAACGTCTGTGTGGTTGAGTTATTCAGTGAGGCTTTAGTTTAATTAGAGCGGTCAGTGTTCTCTACAATATTTTAAATATTTTAAATAAAAGTCCTATCGTATTGTAGTTAATTTGTTGTGTTGTCAAATCAAATTCCGCTGTGTGAGATCTCTGGTGTGGGTATTCATTAAAATAACGGTTTCCAAATATGTTTCAGAAGATAAAAAACAAAAAGAAGAAAAACATAGTAACAAATCCAGGCATGGAACTGATTATGGGTAAATTCGAATGTTCTTTTAATATTTGGCATTTTAATTATTTTGATATACGTCTTTTAGAACCGGAAGAAGATGATGAAACCTGCCTTCAAGCCTTCAAATTCGACAATTTAATATCGGACCCACTTGATGCGACTTGGAAAGCCTGTTAGAAATTCGTCTAGACGTTATCAAGTCTAAGGGTACAGCTAATATAATGAAGAAATGGTCTTTTTATAGAAATCCCTTAGGATATCGACTGGTAAATTAATTTTCTTATTATAATTTACCCTAAATTTAATAATAACATTACTATTCTCTTCGTCGATTCGATTTTTTAAATTTTTAATTTGTATATGCTATATCGAGTTTAATAAATTATAATTAGTTTATTGCACTTATTTTTTATTAATAATCCCTAATGGAAAAATTTACTGTGCTCGTAAGTAAGTCGGCACTATAGTCTGTGAAACGAATAACTTTGAATTTGACAGTTCCCGCGGGCTTTTCTAGTGTTAATTTTATTAGGTTAGCAACTTGCGGCCATGCTGACGCAATGCCGTCTCTAATAGAACAGCCTCGGGCGAGATTTATGACGTCACGCTAGTTAAATACTGGGGATTAATAAATATGTTGTAAATATATACATGGAAAACATAATAATTCCTCGTATTTTTGGTTTGTATTTTAAAAATCATATAGTTTACATGAAATATACATAATATACAGTTAATAAATACAATATATTAACCTATTTATAGTAATAAATACTTTCGCAAATAAACTATGAACCATACAAATGCAGCAAATGTTTTACAATATACAAATAATGAATAATATACATAAGATAATGGGTAAAATATAAAATATATTTTAAATTTTGGAGTTTGAAAATCGATCTAATTTAACAAACAACATTCAATGTCTACTACTTACTATGACTGAAATCGTACTCCATAGTCAATGTAGATAGTTTTAGTGTTAAGAATAATAATTTAAAAAAATACGTGGTCATCTTTTGACAAGTTTATACTAGTTTATTAATTGCAGTAAACATTATGTGGTGTGTGGTGATTTTATATGTAATTTTTTTGGATTATATTCGACATTATTTTTTTCATATGACAACACTGATAAAGGCTATGATGTTTTTTTTAAACCACAAAACTTAATCAGCGTTTTTCCCGAACCTAAATCCCAAGAAAATCAAAAATTTTAGAATAATTTTACATATAAAATGACAGCGATCTTTATTTCATAGCCATCGCTGACGCCTTTTTTTCTATGATATTGTATTATTTGCAAATATAATATGTCGAACATTGATACTTGCAAAATATACATATACATTTTGTGAATGCAAATAATAATACATCACTATTAGTAGATATTGAATGTTTTTTTGTTAAATTAGATCGATTTTCAAACCCCAAAATTTAAAATATATTTTACATTTTACCCATTATCTTATGTACCTATTTATTATTTGTATATTGTAAAACATTTGCTGCATTTGTATGGTTCATAGTTAATTTGCCAAAGTGTTTATTAATATAAATAGGTATATATATTGTATTAATTAACTGTATGTTATGTATATTTCATGTAAACTGTATCATTTTTAAAATACAAACCAAAAATACGAGGAATTATTATTTTTTCCATGTATTCTACAACATATTTATTAATCCTTAGTATCTCACTAGCGTGACGTCATAAATCTCGCTCCGAGGCTGTTCTATTAGAGACGGCATTGGTCTGATATTTAGAAATGTCAAAAGCTGATGACAGTTTACTTTTGACAATTGTGTTGATTTTTGCAAGAAGAGGAAGAACTGTCGCTTGTTTTATTATTTTCCTTTTCTATTTCACGAAAGTAAAAAGAGTTACCTATCTGATTCGTTCAGGCACCCAATTTAAAGAATATCAGTAACTTTTTTGATAGAGGGATTTTACATTTGCCCTGTTGGTAGAAAATAACGGTCAAAATTCAAAGTTATTCATTTTATAGACTAGTATATTAGTAATTTTGTTACCTTCGTAGCTAAGGACTTATTCAAATGGAAATCTATTTATAGTAGAATTATTTCAGGTAGTTGGCTGGGAAATGACTATCAATGACATTTCATATCAATGACAGCGATCTTCATAATCGATTATACGGTGTAACAAGAGTTACTAATAGTGTCGACTTTTAAATGTATAACTAAATAGTTTATGAAATTATTTCATTGTATTAATGATAACGGTTCATTAATACAATGAAATTATTTCATTGTATTTATGAAATCTGTTCATTGTACCAATGAATGTGTTCTTCAAATTAATGAACACTGTTCATTGATTTAATGAACTTAAAGTTCATAGAGTTAATGAATTACTTTTCATTGTGCCAATGAAATCGTTCATCGGCTCAAAATTAATAATTTAATTCATTATATTAATGAACCATATGCGATTTTAACAATGTTCTAGATATGACATATGTCTGTCAAGTACTACCTGTACAAACGCAACCTACATCAACTGCAGCTGCATATTATGCGAAAAAGATCCTGAAACAGTGAAAAAAAAATCTTAATCGTAAACATATTAATCATAACATATACAGGGTGAGTTCTTAAAGGGCAACTATTTTCCGTGCAGATAGATCTCGATAAATTACCAAATTTGCATAACTGTAAACATAACTTCTGACAAGCAGTATCCGTTTAGGTTTAACGCAGAAGTGTTTACAAAAAATAACTATTTTATTTTGTAGATTTTCTTGCAGTGCAGTGGCGAAATACCCATAAAGGATTTTTTTGGAGAGATGAATCCGCCACATAGGTATAGACATTTTTTATGAATATATTATGTATTTTAACTAAAAATTAAAAAAAAATCCAAATTTTTTTCATAAAATTGCAATTTTTCAATATTTTTTTGCGAAAAAAACTTTTAGACGTATTCCTGGGATATTCCTGGACGAAATATACAACCCCTAAAAATATTTCCATACATTTAAGACTCACCCTGGATAAACATTCCAGTAATAATTTTTACAATCGATTAACTGCTTTTAGTCTGGATATTCCATGGAACTTTCTCACCTTTCTAACAATAACTCGTCCATTATTTTATTCATTAGGATCCGTCGTCGGATCTGAAACGTTGACAAGGTCAGAGAAAATATTTTTAGACTGTTTTAAAGCATGTCAGTTTCAATTTTCCATCTTAAATATACATTCTTAATTTATTTTCAAAAATAACGTACGGCGAATAAATTCCTTCGGATATTTCTGTTATTTTGTGTATCAGCAACATGTTTTTCTTTAACTTGTTTAGAAGATTTCTCTCTTTCTGGATAAAATTAAAGTTTAGAGAGAATTAAAATTGGTAAAACCGGGTAATTATTTTATATATAGTTTAATATTAGCTAAAAAAAGTGACGCCGGTAGGCACGTATAGCCGCCCATACTAAAATATGTTATTAAAAAGTTTTAGGCAGTTCTTTTAGTTTCAAAGTAAAGGATTTTTTCCAATTTTGGTCTGCCACACACTGTTATTACAAATTTTGTTGCAAATATTATCCCTAATCTTAAATTGAAAACCGCGTTTTGCTAGCTACTGTAATTTTGGAGTTAAGATATCTAGGAAAATCTTTGTCTGAGGGGTAGGCAACCTTAATAATATTTTGAAGATATATAAATTCCCCATTTAACATCGGAATAATATACTGGGTGTTCCATTTCAAATAAAGGAGTAACTTGCTTTTAACAGTGACTAATGTTCCATATTAATTTTGTTTCACCCTGTATAACTTTTCGGATCAAATTTTAATTTTGTTTACCATACAATGGTTACTGTAATTAAATATCAGGCTATACAAGGTCAACTAAAATTTAGGTAGCTGTTATTGAAATTTAAAATTCACTCTTCATTTTCACAAAATGTGAAATACGTCAAAATCCTTAGGTTTTAGATATATCCTTCTTTAATTAAACTCACCTTTATTTTTTTCTTAGAATCCGAAAATCAATTAGTATATAGGGTGTTCCATTAGAAAAAACACAACTTTGATGTGTAACTTTTTTTGGAGACACCCTGTATAATTCTATATATTTTTATATAATGCTTTCAATTAACCTACATTTGCTGCCAAAATTTAATTTCGATATAAACTACCGTTCTCCTTGGAGCTTCCGCGGCGTATGAGAGGCGCTACCCTGTATAATAAACTTTGAAGTTCTAACATTTTCTTTCGTTGCAAGATGGCATGGCAACCTGAATTATAGCCTGTCCAACGAGAAGATCCTTGACAGTGATAGATGTGTCTGTCATTTTAATTTCAAAGTAGTTTATTTTATTTTACAAAGATATAAGTTGGTACAACTGGAACGCATAGCAGGAAATTAATATATTTAAAATTTTACTGACAAGTGATTACTTCAAAATATTGTCAAAAAAATTGTATAAAACTGAAAAAATGTAATCGAGTTATTGTATTTAATAAAAAACCATATAAAAGACGGTAGGTGTTAATACAAAACGAACATGAAAAAGACATCACATACTAAAAAAATAAAAAAAAAATATTTCTTACTTTCAAGCTTTATAAAACTTCCCGCATTTATGATTATATTTATCAATATAACTTATGTACAAATACAAATTTGTAATATTCCACCGGAATAAATAAAACAACATAAATAAAACATACTATTTTATTAACAATAACACTTACCAAATTTTATATCTTAAAGGTTGATTAATTAACTTTAATCTTAATTTTTTTAAACCAGTACCTTTTGACATTATTTTTCTGCAGTACTAAAATCCATTATTTACCTATCGTGCGATGTCGATATTTTACAGCTACTCCAGTTTTTAGTATGTGTTTAGTATGGTCCTTCTACCATATTCGAGATGCACTTATCTACAAGATGGTATACGAACTTTATTAATGGTAACTTTATTGGTTTATATGACTTTCTGCCTGGGCAGCCAGTATTAACCATAAACTGTGCTCTGAGTCTACAGTTAATTTTCACTCGATTTTTCCTCCACTTGACTTCAAAAGACACAAAACACGCGTAATAACACGAATCAAAATGCATCATCTTCCAACACTTCCAAAACGCAGGGTATTTGACAAAAGTTGACACAAAATTATAACCTATAATTTGGCAAGACTTTGACAAGCGTCAAAAATCTAAAGGCGAGTTCATACGCATTGGCGTCCGTTTGTCGTTCATCGTTCCGTCAAACCAATAAAATTGAAATACGATCTGTAATTTTTGAAATAAACCAATAAAACTGGTTAAAAACAACAAGAGACGACGAATGACGGATTTATATTTAAACCCATCCGTAGTTAACTTAAAAATTATTAGAAACTTTTTTTAGTAAAATAAATAGATTGGTATGGGACGTCATCTGCTTTTCTTCTGTCATCATTTGTCGAAATCTTACCTGTAGTATGACTTCCAAAAGTCATATCACTATCAATAAAGGTCCCTAAAAATTTATAGTGCTTAGTTTAGCTTAGTTAATTAGATTAATTTAATGATTAAGTAAATGAAGCAATTCATACCTAAACATCGAAGTCATCACACCTAGCGGAAAGTCATTTAAAAACATCCAAGTTATCTTGAATAATCAGTTTTTGAATCCGAATTACAACACTAAATAGCGGCGTTTTACAAAAGCGAACGAAATGGTCTCCGCCTGTTAATAAAAAATAAAAATTGCGTTGCGAATGACCTAAAATTCCGACTCGCCATTCATCGTTTAAATCCAATTTGTCGAGTCATTACTGTTAAAAGGAGTTAAATAAACAAGTTTCATTAAAAATGCTTGTTTTTTTCTGCTTGTTTTGCAGACGGATTTAAATTTTCTCTTCTTACTGATGGGAGCGCTTTTCTTTTTATTCTTTAGCTTTTGATGCTTTTTTTAGTTTTTTATTTTTTCCGATGTAATTTTGTTGATTTGCTGTCTAAGTTTTTGAGTTTCATTTAGAAGTTTATTTATGGATGTTAAAATTCATATTTTCTTTTCTGTTGAGAAGGTTTATACTATTCGGAAAATATGAGCAATTTCAGAGAAACTTTTGAATATTTTTAAAAGTAATAAGTCAGTTCATTTTTGCCCCAGCATCTCTCGGGCAGAAACCCTATCAAAAGATGCGCACAACTTAGAAAAGAACTATCGGACAAAATAAATAGCGATCTTATCCGATAGTCAAGCAACATTAAAAACGATCAACTCAGTAACCATGAATTCGAAGTTGGTCATAGAATGCCTAGAAAAGTTGAACAAGTTAGGCAAAGAAAATAAAGCCCTCCTACTCACGCCAGTCCACAAAGGGATAAAAAGTGATGAGAAAGCGAATGATCTGGCTAGAACAGGAGAAAACACTCTATCAACTGGACCAGAACCGGACTGCTTCCCAAGTGGAAGCTAACATAAAGCGGAACTCAAGAACATGGAAGACTTGTAATGGAAATCCTTTAACGGTCTAAGACACTCGAACTTTTTTTACAGAGCTTACATATTTATTTATTTTATATATTTTTTTATTACATATAATTTGATAGGATACTGTCTCAATGAACACCTCAGTAGATTGCAGCTAAGAAACAAGAAGATGCAGATACTTTCCTTCTGTAGGGAAAATGGATTAGGTTAGGCTAGTAGTTAGGCTACCCAACAAGCATTTGAAAGTAAAATTACGTTAAATTATCCACCTGGACTATTATTGACCAACTGGAAATTGGTCGAAATTTCCAAGAATTGACGTTCAAATTTCCAAAGTGGGGAATAAAACTAAAGTAGCTTAGAAGTTAAAAACAGGTTAACAGGTTATGATGTTTTGTATGAAATATGGGCTACGAAGTCAAAAATAACCGACCTGAGGTCATAACATGGTAAAATAGAGGTGAATTTTACTAAAAGTAGTCCTAATTTGTACTACCTACATTTTAACATGGGAAAGAAAGAGAAAGAATAAGGTAAAGTATTTTTCTTTATAATATGTATATGTAAATGAATTTCCCAATAATGAACCAGGAAGACAAACAAGTGTAACAATTGGCATGGCCGTTTGAACATTAATCCAATATGGATGAAATACCTATATATATGCACGTCATTTTAGTGTATTGTGGTAAATTAATGTTTTATTTTGCTGTTTAACACCAAAAGTTCCAACTCTCAATTGTAAACTACCCTCTGTAAAATCTTTTGTCAAAGCCCTGATGAGTTATAACTCAAGAAAGGGGGACACAATAGATCTATTATAGTCGCGGTTATAAGGGGGTTAATAACCCCCACCCCTCACAAACAATCTTCATCTACAAGGCATAGTAATTAATTTTAGATATTACAAGTAATTTCAAGAAAGATTTTGCACAAAAAATCATATTTATGTATTACTTATGATGTCTCTAAAACCTCTAAATCAACGACTTTAATCTCTCCATCGGCTTGTCAAATATCGCGGTATATTATCTCCATTAAAATCGCAACTCTTCTCTTTTTTATTTTCTCTTCCTCCCTCTTTTCATCTCTGTTCCGCCCGACGTTTCTAATATGGAAAAAGGCAGCCAAACAAAAGAGTGGTTCTTCTGTATTCTACAACAATGCCCATTGAAACGTCATTGTTATCCTGCAAAGTCAGGATTCTTTCGCGTTTGCTAGAGGCTGTGTCATTTAGGAGAATCAGTGCTTGCGAGGGCAACTAATTATTCTTTTTCATATTATAGAAAAAATAATAATAAAATTTTGTGAGATATACAGGATGGTCCGAATTGTATACAGGAAAACTTCGGCAAGTAAAAAAGTTCGTATACATTTATGTTTTAAAATATTTCGTTTCGGAGATACAGGGTGTAGAAGTTTCATTTTAATTTCGATTTTTACATTTAATTTCGGTATTTGGATGAAAATTTATGTTTGGAAGTTTTTTGACATGCAAAATTTGATTTCGATGTCAATATGACTCCTATTTGTAGGGGGGTGCTACGTACATATTCTTGAATGTACTAAACTAATCTACTGAATTTCCCACTTTTACCCTAACAAATAAAACAACGATGATTCTAATGAATGAAACAGCTTATATCCATTATTGATCTCCGTAAGGGTATCAGCTACCAGTATGTATTTAGTTGATTTTATATATATTTCGTACTGTTCAAACGGGAGACAGCGTCCCCATTTTTTGACGGCGTTGTTACGTATGTCTGAATATATTTTTTTTCTTGAAATATGATATCTTTTTCCGCAGGCTTTTATAAAAGTTTTATTACGAATTCCTGGCATTCACAAAAACTAAATTCGTTGAGAAAAACGTATAAAGTTAATGGTTGAAAAAAAGACTTTGTATGGCTTGAGGGAAGTTTAGAAACGAGAAATATAAAAAGTCAAAAGGTTAAAATTCTTTAGGTTAAGAAAAATGTTGTTAAATTGTATTTGTATATAGATTGTATTTGTATTGTTAACTTTTCATATTTTACTGATTCTTATATTATGTTTATTTTTAGCTTTGTATACGAGAAGTCATATTTTTTTTGCAACAAACCACATTTTGTTTGTATATTCTACAGGGTCCGGCAATAGTGCGTCGGGCATCTGTAGCTCCTAGAATAAAAAACTTGAGAATTTTGTTTAAGTGCAAACCCACAGTATATACTAGGATTTATTTCAGGAAAATATTTTAACTTCTATAGGGTGGTTCAAAAGAGTGTGAGTGGAATGAGATGATTTTTTTGAAATGGAACACCTTGTATAATATTGCTTTTTTGGTTTCCTTTCAGATCACTTTATTATTAAATTTATATACTTTATTATTACCTATTAAGATATGAGTAAATATATTTCGATAATTTCAGAGGTATTAATAAAGAAATAAGACATATAATGTATACAGGGTGAGTTTCCTACGATGTTCTCTATGGGTGTCTCGGAAACTACTGGAGATAGAGAGTCGGGGGAAATGGGGAAAGAATTGCAGTTTTGTGGGGTCATAAATATGCGCCTTTCAAATTTTTAAAAGAGTTCATGGCTTATTTATGAAATTTTTCTTCGGAAAAATTTCGGCTATTTTAAATATTGTCCCTAATTCCATTATAAGCTATTTTAGACAAAAAGTTTTCAGATAAAAGTTGTAGAGAATCACATCTTTAATGAAATTGTGTCCTCCGTCTTTTTTCTAAAGCCTAACATTTTTGACATATGACACAAACATATGTTTTTATAAATGGAAACCATGTTGGCCATGACTTTATAAAAAGCGCCATTTTTTAAGCTTTTTAGCGATGTAAGCTATAATTATGTTTTCTTCGAAAAATTACTGAGTTATAGCCAATTCTTATCATTTTTAAACAATTTCACTTAGTTAGCCATGGAAACAAGTTTAATCGTCTTTGCTCTCATAAATGTGAAGCTGTCACATCCAATCTTTTTAAATTAAAATAAACAAAAATTGTAAATATGAATTTTTCAAATGAAGAAAAGCGTGTAAGATTATTGGTTCAACTTTTCTTGACCATACATTTTCGAGGATACGCTGACCGGCGAATGTTCCGTTTTTCCAGAGAACGGTTTTCAAGACATGTTAGAAAAGTTAAATTTAGTTATAGCCAATTCTTATCTTTCTTGACTAATTTCGCTGAGACTGCATGGTATTCTTATTCTGTTATGATTTATAACTTATAAAAAGTGAGAATATATATTTCTAAACGGTTCTTTACAATTTACATTACACAAACTAAAAATTAAAAAAATAATATCACTACATACACTTTAAGTTATTTTAGAAAATGTTGTTGATGAATGAGTTGCATCTTTTTAAAACTGAAAAACACAGGACCGGTCGACTTTATTAAACTTTTCTAACCGCCACTTCGAGTGCCTCTCTTAATTCATAAGTTCTTTTGTAAACCTTATTGTTATGCCTATGCAATTAGTCGACCTCTTCCTATCCCTGCGTTTGCATAATTATGATGTAAATAATTTTTAACATTTCTTTCATTATGGGGGGTGGGGGGTGGTTTGGTTGTAATCGTGTGGTGTGTCATAATGAAAGTCATGTTGGAACCACTCTATTAATGCGCGAGTATCTACACGCTTTTCTTCATTTGAAAAACTCATATTTATTAAAAAGTTTGGATGACGATTAAACTTGTTTCCATGGCTAACTAAGAGAAATTGTTTGAAAATTATAAGAATTGGCTAGAATTCAGTAATTTTTCGAAGAAAACATATTATAGCTTATATCGCTGAAAAGCTTAAAAAATGGTGCTTTTTATGGAGTCATGGTCAACTATGATTTCCATTTAAAAAACATATGTTTGTATCATATGTCAAAAATGACAGGCTTTAGAAAAAAGCGGAGGACACGATCTCTTTAAGGATGTGATTATCTAAAACTTTTATCTGAAATTTTTTTGTCTAAAATAGCTTATTAGAATTAGGGACAATTTTTAAAATAGCCGAAATTTGTTTTTTTCGAAATATCTAGTAAGCCATGAACTTTTTCAAAAATCTGAAAGGCGCATCTTTATGACCCCACAAAACTGCAATTCTTTCCTCATTTAACCGACTCTCTATCTTCAGTAGTTTCCAAGATGCCCATAGAGAACATCGTAGGAAACTCACCCGGTATATTTCTCAGCCTTTCTTAAAAAAATATTAAAAATACAGGAACTGTCTTGAAATCAAAACTATATTAGGTATTTACTTTAGATGGTCTTTACAGGGTGGTTCAAATTCGATGCTTTTAAATGGAAACACCCTTTTCTATAGGAGATAGACGAAAACTAATATCGGTGTCTGGAGCTCAATTTTCATCAAAAACATGATGGTGAAAACCGCACATCAATATCTGTTACCGTTTCGAAGTTACGGGGTGTTTTTCAAAAATGTGCACTTTTATCAAATCGCTGTAACTGTTTTGCTATGGAAAATTTTGTATTTCTATGAAAACATTTCCAAAGCACCTTTTTACGTAGAATTTAATGGTTTAAGTATATTTTTTTTAAATTAATAATTTAAGAGTTATCAACAGAATAATTGATTTTTTATTTGGGACACCCTCTATATTTTTAATTAACTGAAAAGAATTTAAAATTACCTTTCCAAAAATAAAGCACATTTGATTTTTTTTGTAATCCCCTTCGAAATACAAAATTTTTGAAAGTTCGCCAGTTTTAACTAGTAGGCTTTGGACCCCTTATTGATGATATGCCCTTAATGGAACTCGAAAACATATTTTTCCAGCAAGACGAGGCACCGCCTCTGAACGCTGAAGTTATCAGCAAATTTTTGCAGCCAATTTCAAGAATAATTGAATAGCTAACCAAGATCCCAGCCTTTGGCCGTCGAGACCGCCTGACTTAGTGCCCATGGATCTAATCCTATGGATATATTTGCGGAAGAATAAAGGGTCCTTATTCTTTCGTATAATCTAGACAAGAATTAGAAATACTTAGCAGTTATGAGAGGGTATCTTTCACCCCCACTGAGTTAATGAATTCCGCGAGAAATGTTCAAAAACTGCCCCGTCTGTCCATAACAGAAGACGGTCGAAGATGAAGATATGTCGAACACCTGTAGCAAAATCTTATGTCTCGGTTTGCTATTTATTTTTATTGTTATTAGATATAGTTTAAATGTGTTGATGTTGGTTAAATATATTTTAAATTGTTATAAAATTCTGCATCTCTCATAGCAAATATTATTTTCGTTTTAATTGATGCTCACAGCTAGATTTTTTTTTGCATTACAGCCAGTGCCGTTCAAAGCCTACTTATTTAAAGCGGGCGAATTTTTATATACTCTATATCTCGAAGAGAAATCGAGCAAAATATCAAGTGTGTTATATTTTTGGAAAGGTAATTTTAAATTCTTTTCAATAAATTAAAAATATACAGGGTGTCCCATATAAAAAATCAAATTTTCTGTTGATAATTCTTAAATTATTAATTTTAAAAAAATTATACTTAAACCATTAAATTCTACGTAAAAAGGTGCTTTGGAAATGTCTTCATAAAATACAAAATTTTCTATAGCAAAAAGTTACAGTGATTTGTTAAAAATGCATATTTTTGAAAAACACCCCGTAACTCCGAAACGGTAACAGATATCGATATGCGGTTTTCACCATCATATTTTTGACAAAAATTGAGCTCCAGACACCGATATTAGTTTTTGTCTATCTCCTATAGAAAAGGGTGTTTCCATTTAAAAGCGTCGAATTTGACCCACCCTGTACTTACTTTGCTATATATATGGTAATGGTAAATCATATAAGATGGATTCGCCAAATTATCTAAAATATAAAATAATTTTTCTTTTTCTTCGTTTTTTTTTAATGGAACACTCTGTATATTACTTTTTCAGTAGGCGGAGAAGTAGAAAATGAACATTTTTTGTATTTAGAGTATTTCAAAATTGTTAACTTAATTTTTAAATTTTTAAACAAATTTCTCCAGTTTTTTATTCTAGGAACGACAGATGCCCGACGCACTATTGCCGAACCCTATAGATCAGCACCCTCACTTAGCATAGGAAGAATGACAGTTGTTTGCTCGTGCGCACTGTGAATGGAAATATTTTTGACGTGTATTTCTTGTCACAGTGCGCACAAGCAAATAGCTTACAATACCACCTTGAGAATAAGAATAGCGATTTCAGGTAATTTTATTGGTGGTAATAATTAAGGTTGATTCACTATACCTTCCGTTTCCATTCCATATCCATTCCATATCCGTTCCGTATTTTTATTGTATTGACGCTATAAGTAATAGACCATGGGTCACAAATATAAAACCCTCCCATCCCCGTGGGAATTTGTGTGTGGGAATTTGTTTTTGTTTGTTTTGCCATATAATTTAAGATTTTAGTTGTTTGACTCATATCAATTACAGCATAGTCCGGAAAAACACGGAAAAGCACAGAAAAACGGTAAAAGTTTTTTCATTATTTTTTGATGGTGTGTTTATTGGGGAAATAGCTAAAAAAGTAAATCATCAGGTTCCGAATTCTTAATTTTATTTATTTATAACATGAAAAAATACAGAGTTTTAAATTATTGATGACGGAGGTTTAAATTATGGAAAATGGAATTATGAATCATATGAAAATAAACGAATCAGAAAAATCCAAAGTTCCATCTGTAATCAATAGCTTTCTTTTTCATCTTTATCATCCTCATGTAGTATATCAGTAAAGTTAAAGAGGTCTGGTTCATCTGTATTTTCAAACTTATCTGGATGATAGTTTTCCAAAACATCAGTTAGTTCGGGCGGCAACGGATCCCCTTTGGTCCAATCCATCTTCAGTTGTCCATTTTCCAATTTCCAGCCATGTCCCACTGGACTTAGTGTTATGGGCTTAGCGACGTGGGCATTATTCCATATGTAGCACTGGTAGTTTATAAGACGGATATGGTATTCAAGAGAAGCTTTGCAAAGCGGTAGTATAAACTTAATTCAACACCTTGTGAATCTGGTGAAGCAGATGTCACTGTGGGACAGTATTTTTGTGTGAACAAATCAAAGCTTATTTATATCTGTGTATCCTTTATCAGTGTACAAGGAACACACGTATTCCTCTAGGTCTGACATTGATTTTCTGTAAGTGTAAGTGATTCTCCTAATGATATAATGATAGGCACGAATTTAGAATATTTTTCTAATTTAGATTTTACTAATACTACTATATTTAATTTTTTTCTATTTTTTTCTATTCTTTTTTTTATTTTTTTTTGTTATTTTATGAACTTGCATAGCTCTGTTATAATGTTTTCCCGCCATTACTTTTGCAATCGAACCACTTGCACATATTCCTGATTCAAGTAACACATCTTTAAAGCCAGAACCACTCATCAATTTACCTAAGCATCCAAAATAAGAGCAAATTGTATGAAAAGCGCCAACGTTAATGATTTCTTGGTATACCGCACAGCATAAGCTTTTATGGCAGCCTCCATATCTAGTGTAACAAAGGTATAAACCTGGCCAGTTTTTTCTGTAGCCTTTTACGATAGTCTCAAAATTTCTAGTATAGTAGAATATTCTGTAATTGGAAAAATAATTGGTTAAAAAGAAGTATAAAAAAGACTCAAAGTCTCGGTTTTAAATTGAAACCAGGTCTCTTTGAGAAGAATGGACGCCTTCTTTAAAAATAATTGGTGTCATATAACCTACAGTTGAAAGTTTCTGTTCAGCTTTAATATTTGATGTTTCTGAAACCCATCTTGACCATCCAGGTACGTGGCATGCTGTGTTAAATCTTGCTCTGCACAATAACGAAAACAAATCTGATATTGTCACGGTCTCAAATTTGAAAAAAAAAATGAGAACGTGACTTGGAGTTTTACTGAATTTTTGTTTTTTTGTCTTGTTTAAAAATTTAGTTTATTAAAAAAGGTTTAAAGATTAAGTAATAATTAATTTTTCATTTTTCCTCAGTTTTCTACGTTTTTCCGGGCTATGCTGTAATTGGCATTAGCCAAACAGCTAAAACCTTAAACTACATGACAATACCAAGCAAAAAATATTTAGCTCACAAATTCCCACGGTGGGGGAATGGGGGGTATACAGGGTGTCCCAGGTTGAGCGTGCATTAGAAGTTTTTAGAGAACCAAAATATCTAGATCGGAGATTTTTTGCACATCATTGTTTTACAACGAGATCTATCGATTAAAAATATTTTTAATATGGCGGCACTTCCGGAATTACCGGAAGTTGACTACAACTTTCATATTTTAAATGGCCGCTCCTATTTTTTATTACATACTTACATTCTCTGTAAAATTCTATGAATATTGATGTTAAACACTCTATATCTAACATTAACCATTTTTGAGAAGAAAAATATTTAAATTTTTTGGACGAAAAAAACTACCTGTCAAAAAAATGTGTATAGCCTAAAAGTCAAATTTAGTGATTGCTTCAGCTACTGTGACATAAAGAGAATACATGTAGCTATCTATTTCAAAAAATTAAATTGTTCAAATGTCATGACAATGACGGTAGCTGTCATGGAATTGAGTGATTAAAAAGTTATCATAAATCATTTTTTTCAAATGGAAACTTACTTTTTTTATTTCACTAGTGAAAAGATTTTACAATTCGTTACTTTTTAACTATACATGTTCCTATACCAAAAATAAATCGTTTTTAAGTTATTTTAGATTTAGTTTGAAAACGTATATTTTTCTTGATTTTATCTAGCTTCCTTTGACATTAAGTGTCAAAAAGTCAGACAATTTATTTCCATCTGTCAGAAAATATTATAATTATTTGAATTTCCTATATTGTAAATACTGTTGCTTGAAAGTTTAAAAAGTATATTTAAAAAATATATCTCGTATTTCCGTTCCTTAGTGATATCTAATAGTTGATATTATTAATTATATTAATAATGTACTGTATCAACATTGAAAAAAAAACAACGCAAATTTGGCTTGCAATTAATGATCGATAACTTACTGCTTTTTGAACAAAGTGTCACAATACGACATGGCCAGATCTATTGTTTTACATCACTTGGCGTTTAAAGTCATAGGCTACTTGTTAAAATCAAGAAAAATATACGCTTTAAAACTAAATTTTAAATAACTTAAAAACGATTTATTTTAGGTATAGGAACATGTATAGTCAAAAAGTAACGAATTGAAAAGCATGTTCACTAGTGAAATAAAAAAAGTGAGTTGTCATTTGAAAAAAATGATTTATGATACTTTTTTAATCTTTCAATTCCATGACAGCTGCAGCCATTATTATATGACATTCAAACAATTTAATTTTTGGAAATAGATAGCCACTCTTTATGGCACAGTGGCTGTGGTAATCACTAAATTTGACGTTTAGACTATACACATATTTTTGACAGGCAGTTTTTTTCGTCCAAAAATTTTATGTATTTTTTTTTCTCAAAAACGGTTAATGTTAGGTATAGAGTGTTTGATATCAAAATTCATAAAATTTTACAGGGAATTTAAGTATGTAATAAAAAATGGGAGCACCTATTTAAAATAAGAAAGTTGTCGTCAACTTCCGGTATTTCCAGAAGTGCCGCCATATTGAAAATATTTTTAATCGATAGATCTTGTTGTAAAACAATGATGTGCAAAAAATCACAGGTCTAGATATAGTGGTTCTCTAGAAACTTCTAATGCACGCTCAGCCTGGGACACCCTGTATACGAGCCTTCGCTCTGTAAGCTTCCGTTCCGTATTAGTTCCATACTTTTTATTGTACAATTTATGTCATTACGAAAGTTTCTTTAAAAAATTTGTATCGTTTGAAAAAGGTAATAGATTTAATTAAAGGGTGAAAGACTAAATAAATATCAGCAAAATTCTAACAGAGCTGGTACAAATTATGTAAGAACTTGACAACGCTGTTTCCTTCCGATAGGCTTCAGTCCGTCCGCCAAAAAAATGTATGGAAGGAAAGGATATGGAACGGAAGGGAAAGGGAACGGATAGTGTGCATTGTCCTATTCATTTACTTGATATAATATTTTATGTAAACGGAAAGGAAACGGAAAGGAGCTGATACGGAAGGTATAGTGAGAATCCACCTTTATACATAAATCATAGTATATACTTTCGTAGAGATAAGGCTTTTATGTCTTGTAAATAATTATATCAGATAAAAAAGACTATTACGATAAGGTTAACAACTTAATCGATAATGGCCCCTACATAAATTTGAAAAAGAATCCTTTGTCTAAGATTGTAGCAGACGTTAAAAAAACTCTAAAAGAATGTAACACCCTTATTGATCTTTCTTTAAAGAGGAAATTGCAAGTATCCAATCCCTCATTACCAAAATTGTATGCTTTGCCAAAAATTCATAAGCCGGACAAGTATATGCGCCCAATTGTTTCGGCTGTAGGTTCTCCGACTTATAATTTGGCAAAATGGGTATCAAGGGAGTTCGAAAATTTACCTGATCATGAACCTTCTTTCTCAGTTAAAAATAATATTGAATTCATTAACAAAATTAAAGATATAACATTGCATGAAGGTGAAATTTTGGTCTCCTTTGATGTATCTTCGTTGTTCCCAAGTGTTCCAATTCCACATACTTTAGGCTACTTGAAGGAATTACTGAACGCAAATGGTCTCGACAACAAAACTGTGATTGAATATATTGAGCTTACATCGTTATGTATGAAACAAAATTGTTTTCAATTTAATAACAACTTTTTTGAACAGCGGGAAGGTACAGCAATGGATAATCCATTGTCTTCATTTTTGGCTAATTTATTCATGAGCAGGTTTGAAGTGGAGGCTAAGAATCAGTTTGAGTATTTTCCAAGAGTATGGTTTAGGTATGTGGATGATATTTTTGCTGTTTTTGACACACATTCAGACAACATAGATAATTTTATTTCTAAGTTAAATAATCGTTTTCCTTCCATTAAATTTACGCATGAAATTGAGAACAACTACAGATTACCATTTCTAGATGTATTAGTTATTAGAAATACTAATAATTGCCTGGAATTTGATATCTATAGGAAAAATACGACCACACGCAGATATATTCCTAATGAATCACATCATAGTGTTGAACATGATGTGATTCATTAGGAATATAGTTACGTCTAAATATTTTTCGATACCGTTTGATGGAGAGTTATCCCGTGGTCTAAAAGGAATTTTTAAGAATGTCAATTATAAACTTGTGTATAGTGCTAATAATAAATTACAACAATTATTAGGTAATCCAAAGGATAAAACACCTCCACTGGAAAGGTCGGGTATTTATGAGATTTCTTGTAAAGATTGTAATTAGAAATATGTTGGGCAAACTAGAAGATCAATATTAACTAGATTTAAAGAACATTTAGCTCATATAAGATATGGTAGACCGGATAAATCTTGCGTTGCCGAACATATTGTTGATAAAGAACATTGTATAGATCTTAATAATTTAAAATTAATTAAACAAGTCTCAAATTACAGGCAATTAGATGCATTTGAAAGCATCAGAATTAATAAATGTAAAGATAGTATGAACAGAGACAACGGTCCAATTCCTTCAAGTTCTTTGTTCCTACTACTCTAGTGGCGGAAATCTAACTGTTACGCTCAGTGGGCTCTGACTCGGTTGGCTAGATTTTGCCACGCCCACTCGGTGCCCACTGAGCGAGTATATAAACGCTCAACTTGTAGATTGTACTTTAGTATATAATCATCTGCTGATGATGCTAACATGGTTAGCGACCAAATGAAGAAACTGATAGTGTGTACTACTGCAGAAGAGAACAATTTAATTTCTACTGTAAATAATAATTTAATTATATTTTTTCGATGGAACATATTAAAAGTGAAAATATTATAAACATATATATGTTTTACAACGAACCTCCTGAGTCTCAACATTTCTAAAACTAAAGCTTTGTCGTACAAAAACTCGCTGCAGCCTTTTGTACTTAACAACACCACCTTTGACGTCGTAAAATCTGTAAAATTCTTAGGGCTTGTTGTAGACATTTCTCTGAAATGGGACATGCATATCGACGCTTTGTCGAAGAAATTAAGCTCTGCCTGTTTTGCATTAAGATCTGTTTCTAAGGAGCTTAACTTGTCAGTGGCTAGAACTGTTTATTAAGCACCGTTCGAGTCGCATCTCTGATATGCCCTTCCATTCGGGGGTACGTGTTGTACGACTCAATTTGACCGCATTTTCAAACTCCAGAAGAGAGCTGTTCGATATTCACTGGGACTAAACAGCAGAACTCATTGCCCAGACTTTTTTAAAAAATTAAAAATATTAACTCTTCCTTCCTTATTTATATTTAATACGTTTGCCTAATACGTAAGCATGTATCAGCTTCTCAAGAAAGGCCATCTCACACTTATCCACTCAGGAACGCGGAGCAAGACCTATCCCACGCTCAGAGTTAAAAGTTCAATATTATACAACTCGAAAAAAATGCACAATCAGCTGCCATTTAAAATCAAATCCATAACATCATTTTCTTCATTTCGCAAAGCATTGAAATTGAAATCTTATTTACTAGACAAGACTTTCGACGCCGTAAATGACTTATGAATATTTTTTTAAAACGTAACTCGCTATTCTTTTGTACATGACGATAAAATTGCATTATAGTCTCCCGAAATTAATTCACTCGCGATCAGGGGTCGATGGGGAAGTGGAAATCGGCCCGGGAAAAACAAGCATCCGGCCCCAATCCACAAAAACAAAATGACCATAACGAAGAAACATATTTTATTTATTAATATACAGGGTGTTTCACAATTAGTGCGACAAACTGAAAGGGGTTGTAGAGGGCATCAAAACAAGTCATTTGAGTATAGGAACCCATGTCCGGTATTATTAAAATGAGCGGAAGGAACTTGAATGGACGAAGTGCAAGAGATGCCGGAAGTATTTGCCAGGGTTCGTACATCCATGAACAGGCGTGTGCATTTGTTTCTTCAACAGAATGGACGGCACTGAGCAGTTTTTGTAAATGTTTTGAATAAAAAATGCAACTTGAAATTCACGTTCCACTCCACCTCCTGCCAAAACGGCACATTTCCGGACATGGATTCCTATATACTCAAATTACTTGTTTTCATGCCCTCTACAACCCCTTTCAGTTTGTCGTACTAATTGTGGGACACACTGTATAAGTAAGGGTGTTTTTTGCTTTTGCGAAAAAGCTCTTTTGCCTCCGGTTTAAAAAAAAATTAAATTGTCTTGATCAAAATTTTCGTAAAGGCCGGTCGGACTTTTCGTTTATACTTTACGTTTCGTAATTGGGTCGGACGTCTGGATTTTTACTACAAAATGGCTCAGTTTTACAGGGTTCTACTGCTTTATTTCCATTATCGATAACGGTAATTTGATCTTGAATAGGCTACGATTTTGAGTCACGATTTTGAGAAACTTTAAGACTTCCTCTGTGAAATACATTACTTTTAGTTTTTCGGGTATATACTTTCTTACACATTGTAGAAAGAAATTCTCTCTTTTCTGCTACAGCAGCAGCCTCCTCGTGTACACGTGTTTTTAACTGATTGAACCGCGGTCGCCATTAAAACTGCAGCATTTTTTAGGTTATTATATAGTTCTTATCACGAAACTTTTCATCTATACTTTTCTATATTTGGCATCTTGTATGATAGTGCCATGACTCAAACAAAAAAAAACCTAGGCAGTGGATATAATCTAGTTTAAACCTTGTTTAACTCTTCTCTGCTGTCTCAGAATTTTTTAGCAAATTCATTTTAGCAACATTTTAAACAACAATTTAGACTTGGCTTTTAGTTCTCAGACTTGGCTTTTAGCCCGTCCCCAATTCAAGCCAAGCATAGATATGTTTTCTCCGTCAACCGCAGAGTTCGCGTCAAATTCGTCTACCTTCTTACAAAGGGGAGCCCGAAAAATATTGCACCGAGGCCCCCAGTTGTCAATCTACGCCACCGTATTCTTAGTATACATTTCGATCGAGACTATTTAAATTGACCTAATGCTATTCATTCTTTTTTTTTGCTGCCAGTCAGTCATATTTATTAGTTATTAATAAAAGAATAGTGGGTAAAACTATACAGGATGAGTCATAAATAAGTGCAAATATTTTCAGGGGTGGTATATTTCGACCCCAAGAACACGTCTATGAGGTTTTTTTTGCAAAAAAAGATGTTAAAAATCGAGTATTTCCTTTTAAATGTTTCTGTATATTTTAGAACTTCTTGTTCACCGCCAATTTTCCCACGGTATAGTTTCTTAATCTCTGATATTACGGCATTAATACCTTAAAATTGAGGTGGCTCAAATTTTTTTAAAAATAAATCTTTTTTTTTTAATTTCCAAACTTTAATAACTCAATTGAACTTATTTGAAACTCGATAAAGAGAATATATTATGCTTATTTTATTGAAATCTACCAGCGCTGAAGATATTTGCACTTATAGACTCACCTTGTATAATAACAATTTTCAAACTGAACAAACAACAGATGATTTTTAAAATTATAAGTGTCCCAGAGAAAGACATTTTACAATAGTTATTTTACAAATTGGTGTAAATTATACTGACGCAAATTGATTATAGTTATGGAGTCACTAAGGATCTTACGTCACTTTAGTTAGAAAATTAACCATTTAATTTTTGCTAATCCAATCTTTTTTGAGCTCTGATCGGGACCGGCCCACCAGCCCATCTTTCCACCGGCCCACCGGGAAATTTCCCATTTTCCCATATGGCCCATCCACCCCTGCTCGCGATTTCATCAGTCTTTTCGGTCGACGATAAAATACCATTTTATCGTCTTGTATAAAAAATAACTATTAAATAAGTTAAAAATTAACTTATTTTGTTTAAATATGTTTTAAGTAATGACTCACTTTAATCTTTATGTTGCAGAACTAAAATACAAAATATTTGGTTGTAACCATAACGCTGTAAATATTTATTCACACAAATTGCTTTTGTTTGGTTCGTAAAAATATGGAAAAGGCAGAAAACAAAGCAAATCCGTACGTACGCTTAAATTTCAGATATTTTAAACAAAAGCATCGCATGCCTCCATGTCTAACGCAAATATTTTACTGCAAAAAGCTATTTTCATCGGCAGCCTAGCAGTAAAAGTGCATTACAGCTTCGGTTTATGTTTAACAGAACCTTCCTGCTATTACAGTCAAGGTTTGTTTAATTTACAGCGCGTATGTAAACAGCCGAGCCGGTATGGCTCCTTTTAACCATGTTCACGGACACGAACATTATTATTTTATTCTGAGATGTTAATTATCGATGAAAATGTTCCAGGAATTTGAGAAATTTAACAAGAAATTACTAGTTGTTGGGCTGTAGTGATTAATGCTCTAATTATTATTATTCGTAATGCACTGTCCGATACAAAAAACGACCCCTAGCGGACTGATTTTGAAGATTTTTTATGCAACTTGTAGCTAAATTATTTGACTTTTTAAAAGCATTTTAAATTAAAAAATGATACTTTATTATACAAGAGAAAGTTAAATTTTCAAACACTCTGTCGAATAGTTGAACGAAGTAGAAAACTTAAAAGCCACTTTATCGGTAAGGTCGTTAAGCATCTTTTTTCGATTGTTTTTTATTCATCTCAATATATTTTTCTTTGAAGATATTCGTTTTTGTAGAATACAGTAAAGATTTACAGCAGTTTTACCGTTAAAGCTTGCCTTTGCTTTTCGTTTTAATCAACTTCTTCTTCTCCCGGTCCCATATGCAATCTTGCATGTTCATTTGTACAGGGTGGGTCAAATTCGACGTTTTTCAATGGAAACACCCTTTTCTATAGGAGATAGACAAAAACAAATATCGGTGTCTGCAGCTCAATTTTTGTCAAAAACATGATGGTGAAAACCGCATATCGATATCTGTTACCGTTTCGGAGTTACGGGTGTTTTTCAAAAATATGCATTTTTAACAAATCGCTGTAACTTTTTTGCTATGGAAAATTTTGTATTTTTATGAAAACATTTCCAAAGCACCTTTTTACGTAGAATTTAATGGTTTAAGTGTAATTTTTTTAAAATTAATAATTTAAGAATTATCAGCAGAAAAAATTACCTGAAAGTGTGTTTTCATAACAGTAATGCTTCCATAAAATTTCATTAGTCTATCTCTTTTCGTTTTCAAGATAAAAAATAAAAACATTATTTTTCCGCCATCTTTGTACCGCGATATCTCCCTAATGGTTGACTTTTGACCCAACGTTTATAAAGCAAACTACCATTTATTTTGAACAAGGAATCACCCCCTAAAGTTTTTCGCATTTGTTTTGAAACACCCTGTATATCAATTTGAAGTATTTTAATGTTTTTTTTTATTTACTATAAATAATTATTACTACTACATTAACTAATTCTAAAAAATGTGGGATATAATATTCTGTGTCGAGTAGTGTTTGTATTATGATTATTTAATATTAAAGTTTTTGTTCAAAAAAAGATAAAGCTGTTCGAAATCTAAATTATATTTAAATCTAAATTATATAAAAACCTAAATTAAATCTAATGTTATATTTAAAATACGTATCTCGGTTTTTGGCAATGGGGTCTTTCACTATATTTTGGAATTAGCATAATTGAATAAAGCAATTAATTCTAGAATTTTCTGCTATCTCACTTTCGAAAAATTTGAAGTCGTTCTTAAGAAAATAAATAAAAACAAAAAAGCCCAGAATAAAAATCCGCACTTTATTTTTATACGTCACACCTGGCATGTTGAAAAGCGGCAACACGGCCGGGCCACCATGCTGACCCACCACCATCTCCACACAAGGCCATTCAACCTTTTCCAATATGGCGGAGTTAGAAGTGCTTTATTTGACGCGTATTTTAAAAACTGTTTTATTTCCAAATAGACATTTTTCACACAAATATCGGGTTAGATTACGTAACATTTCACTAATTTTTATAATATACAGGGAGTCTAAAGCTCTCCACATAAGTATGGAATTTTTTGTATTATTACTTTTATGAAAACATCAGTTAGTTACTTTTTATAAAAAGGTCTGCTTTCTCAGAAAATAGGTAGGTAGTGTACTAGTGTGTAAATATTCAAACTTGAAGTAGCATATATAGGGTGTTCAAAATCATCGGAAAAAGAAATAACCAGAAATATATAACAGAAAATAGGCAATGTAAACTAAATATTCAATTGCAAACACTTAACTACCATAGTTTAAAATTTACTGCACGTTTGATAAATATATACTATTATGGACAGTATAGGAAGTTACTTGTCTTAGTAAAAGCCTTGGTAAATGCTCTTGGAATTATAAACTACACTGGCTTGGGTCAAAAAATATGGAATATTTTTTCTATGTTTTGCAGCATTACACAAATGGGAATAAATTTAAACTATAATAGGTGAGGATAACTAAAAAATATAATATGTGTTTCAAGATTTTATATAGAAAAAAAAACTAAATACCTTTTTATAACGTCATTTCTTTTTTTTGCATAGTTTTTCAATAAAATATTGGATATTCTGAACAAGATGGATTTAATAATAAATTCTGACGTATGTGAGGGGCAATTGTGACCTAAAAAAGACTTACATCCAGGCCATTTATATTTTCAAATGGGAATGTTGTCAATATCTTTCTGTGATCTTTTTGATGTAAAAAGCTTGACTATTCTCCCAATATTTTACTTACATTAAGGTAAGTGTAAGCAGTAGCCATAACTACATCCTCACTAGGGTAACAGATGTTTTGACCTTTGGCCTTTTTGAGGCATATTTAATGCACTTCTTACCCGAGAACTACTAGTAGGAGTGAAATTATCTCTTTCAATAGCTGTCCACCATTTTTTACGAAGCTCGTCATTTTTGAGAAATATAAAAACAGAAACCTTGGGACCCCCTCTATAATTCTCGTGACAATTTGGAACAGAGCATGTAAAAGGTATGCTACAATAAAATGTTAATACCTACCCTTTAATACCTATCTTTTGATTATTGTAAGTAATCATTATAAAGTACTATGCAGACTGGCGATGAAGGCTTTTTACTCATTTAGGTGTAATATCTTGATAAATACTTCTAGTTCTTACCTTAAAATAATTAATAATAGAGGAGTACGACAAGCACAAAAGTTTGAAGTTCCCTATGTGGAATGTCTGGTTTGGATTTTTATTACACTGTTATTTCATCACAATTTTCTGATCACACCATGCACTGAACACTAAGAACTAAACAAACGTGTTGCAGAGGCACAACAAACTAGAGATAATTAATTATTTCAGGTATGCAATCGGAACGAGAACCACTACCGGCTTTTCAGGTTAAAGGTAAACAATTTAATAATGCGCTGCCTTCGTCGCCATATTTGCCTTGCCCATATCCCCATATCATGTTGATTGGCCTTGAGTTGAGGTGGTGCTGGTCAAATCAAATCGCAATGTTGCCAGTTGTTGGCTGGCGCACGAGCACGGTTCTGCAATGTGATTGGGCGTATTTTTCATACGTCATCAATTGGCGCTTTAAAATTATTTCAAATTAAAGCAATTTTGAGGGCCTATAAAAAAGTTATTCAATGTCATGGAACTATTTTTTTTTCGATAAATATACTGAAAATAGTCTTCTATTTCAGATTTTATCCTTGAATTGGGTATATAATTTTTTGTGAAAGAGCCCATTTCGATATATCAGTTTAATGACATGCCCAATCTCAATATCTCAATATACCTATCTCAATATTACGCTAACTCAATATTACCACAAAAACACCTTTTTTATGTGATATTTATTTAAAAAGTTGCCCTATCTCAAATACTAAAATTAATAAATAATTAGAATTAGCTCGCCTAAAAAGTTGGAAAAATCGAGATACGCCTTTTCGTCATAAAGCCGACGATATATACTCATACCGGTTAGAGGTTGGATGATATGAGATATTTTATGAGCAAGATCGATTTAGACACTTGTTAAGTCATCATTCCATTATATGGCTGAGAATGGCGGTTCGGGCACCCAATAAACAAAATAGATTCTTCGGGCTAGCCACAGTTACTATTCGATGGACTAGCCAAGGAATCAATAAAGTTAACTTATAATACTTACCTTTTTTTATTAAGAAAATCTAGGATTTAGTGGGGTTGCAGTCGGAAGGGTTTGACAAAGAATTAATACACTTTGTTAATTATCAAGCTTTCGGAATTTATTTATTCCTTCCTCAGAACATTAACGTGGTACAGAAAAGACCTTCATAAAAAACTACATTAAACATGGTTCGTGTTGATAACTCCACTGTGAAGCATCGCTGACCAGTAAACCACAAAAAGGACTCTTATAGGGCGGTTAAGCCGCCAGATATTAGTTTAGAACATTGGAATAATTAAGAGATGTTCAATTAAAAATTAAAATTCAATTGCGTCTCAATCTAAGGCTTGAAGGCGCAAAGTAACCGACAAGTTGTCGGTTAACCGCCCTATAAGAGTCCTTTTTGTGGTTTACTGGTCAGCGATGCTTCACAGTGGAGTTATCAACACGAACCATGTTTAATGTAGTTTTTTATGAAGGTCTTTTCTGTACCACGTTAATGTCCTGAGGAAGGAATAAATAAATTCCGAAAGCTTGAATTAACAAAGTGTATTAATTCTTTGTCAAACCCTTCCGACTGCAACCCCACTAAATCCTAGATCTTCTTTCTCACTAGTCAGTCGAGACTACTTTCTGCTTTTTTTTATTAATGTATTTTTTTTTCGTTAGTCTTGTTCTCTTTATCTGTCATGTTCTCGGTATACAGGGTGTCCCTGGCTGAGCGTGCATTAGAAGTTTCTAGAGAACTATAATATCTAGATCGGAGATTTTGTGCACATTACTGTTTCACAACGAGATCTATCGATTAACAATATTTTCAATATGGCGGCACTTCCGGGAATACCGGAAGTTGACAGCAACTTTCTTATTTTAAATGGGTACCCCCATTTTTTACTACATACTTAAATTCTCTGTAAAATTTTTATGAATTTTGATATCAAACATTCTATAACTAACATTAACCGTTTTTGACAAAAAAAAATATTTAAAATTTTTGAATGAAAAAAACTACTTGTCAAAAAAAATTGCATAGCCTAAACGACAAATTTACTGATTAGCACGGTCACTGTGGCATAAAGCGAAGACATGTGGCTATCTATTTCAAAAATTAAATTGTTCGAATGTCATATTATTATAATATTGACTGTAGCTGTCATGGAATTGAGCGATTAAAAAATTATCATAAAACATTTTTTTCAAATGGGGGCACCCATTTAAAATAAGAAAGTTGTCGTCAACGTCTGGTATTTCCCGAAGTGCCGCCATATTGAACATAATTTTAATCGATAGATCTCGTTGTGAAACTATGATGTACAAAAAATCTCCGAGCTAGATGTTGTAGTTCTCTAGAAACTTCTAATGCACCCTCAGCCTGGGACACCCTGTATAATGGTCCATTTATTCAGTTGATAAGCATTGTTAGCGCTGTTTTTACCAGAAGAATTCTTTTATAATTTTATTATATTTAAGGAACATAATTAATTTTCGAGCGTAATTTCAAATAAAAGGAAATGAAGCTGTAAAACTATTTGCATAAGAATTAATTGCCCTAATTTCCAACTCTTCTGCAAAAATTAAAAATGCCTTTAACCTAAATTCATCCTAACTAGTTCTATTTAAGTTTTAATACAGGAGAGATTATTAAGTCTAATTTGTTCAAATTGTTTAAGGATGTGCCCTTGGAGAGTTTTCATTTAGAAGTTAGCATTTAAATTAGAAAAGGGAAATAGAAATTTCCAGCATGAAATTTGAAAGAGTACCTATTTAATGAAAGAAATATTTTTCTACCTTAAATGAAGAAACTTCTGAGTTTTTTCTATACTAGGTATTATTACTTGGGTTTATCTGTGGTACACGTAATTCTCTTTCAAATATTAGGTGTATGCTGTACCTTTAATTGATTGTACTTCATCTTAAAATAATTATATTTTTATTTAATATAGAGATATACCCTTTTTAACTAACTGTAAGCTAATGATTTTATTTAATAATAAAATATACAATTTTTTGTTTCAGGTTAGTAAATACACCAACCTAAAATGCTGCTATAGGATAAAGTTTGTCAGGTATGTATATTAAATGAAGATATCTGTGGTAAATACTCTATTTTTTATTATATGATTAAACAAAGAACGGCGTCATAGTTGGCTTGGAAATGAAGATCGCTGTTACTTCACATGTAAAATAATATGGTAAATGTCAATAGTCGTCATTTCCAAGCCAACTAAAAGACTTTTTTCGATCATACGAAATATACAGCACCTATAAAAGAATTTTTATTTTTGCTGTTTGTTCTATTTTTAAACGAATAAATTTTCAATACATAAACGCGAATTTTTCATCAAAATATATTTTTGTTAATCGTATTACAGATATTACACATTCTAATATGGCAACACTATCGCTTTCGGTTCCACACCGTCTTCGATATGCCTTCGTTAGCCAAATTAGAGAAAATTACTGTTTTATGCGTTGACCGTAAAACGAGTAGAGGCTCCACCGTACAGCACTTGAAACGTAAGGGGATATCAAACCAGCCTTATCACGAATTTGCCCATTAGGTTGCGTATCTTCCCAATTCTTTCAGTCAACGATAGTAGTTTGGACGTCTATCTTCGGGGTGAGGATGTACAAAAGTCGAACGGATTTTTTTTGGGATTTGGTACGTTTAAACGCGTGACAAATGTACATTTTATTTTTTCAACAACTTACTCAATTATCAGTCAACTTAGAGTGATAAAACAATTGTCTTATTAACTTAACTTGCTGACTGAAGGCAACGACCTAGCTACGTTGAAACATCGGTTCCCATTAGACCACCGAAGTTAAGCGACGTAAGGCGATACTGGTGGATGGACGGGTGACCGGTTCGAA
Organism: Sitophilus oryzae; assembly: GCF_002938485.1. NCBI lineage: Eukaryota > Metazoa > Arthropoda > Insecta > Coleoptera > Curculionidae > Sitophilus > Sitophilus oryzae. The sequence continues at coordinate 2,009,779 of NW_022146106.1, forward strand.
ACTCTATATCGTGCTGTTGTCCAAGGGAAAAGTGTAAAATCTATTGATATACACTGCTCGTTCACGCCGGTTCGAGGCCGGATGAGATCGGATATCTTGTGAGTAAGAGTTAGACACTTCCTAAGTCGATAGGCCATTGACCATGATATAGCCGAGGACCGCGGTTCGGATTCCGCGTAAACAAAGTAGGCCCCGTCCAGATTAGTCCTGGCAGCAAAAAGGAGACGTTAACTGAAATCTTTACTTTTTTAACTTACTGAGTAACATTGTAGAAAACTGATCAATTTTCAAAAAAGAACAGCCAAAAATACGTAGAAAAATAACGTTATAAAATATTCTAATCTGCATGTTTCTGTAAGCGTTTGCTTTGTTTTCGTAAACAGAGGATGCCCTCGTTGTTTACGTGTCGATCCAGATTGCAAAAGCTTGTTTAGCCCTTGGAGAGAGCTTTCAAGAATTTATTTATTGCTTATTGTCGATGTTTAATGGAACATTTTACATAGCGTAATTAAGATTAAATTTTAATTTAAAATTGAGTCGATAAAATGTTGTTAGTAGTGGTATTATGCTGTTGGCGCATAATAAATTTTGAAAGATAAGGAAAGCATGTTTAGAATCTTGTTTTGTATAAAATATATTGTTCATAATAAAGCAGTTATTTTTTCGTAAAAATATATTAGTCAACTCATCATTGAGTGAGCGTTGCATTGTTACGTTAGCTTGGGACGGGGCTAGAGAGTCTTAAGAGAAAAGAAAAAGCAGATAGAATGATAAAACAAGGCTTATTAATGCCATTCATACGCTTAGGACCCTTCTGTGTGTTGTAAAAGTGGTTACCAGAATGGCTACATGACAGTTCTCTAAAATGGTGGAAATATTCAATAGGGTAGAGTGGTAGAGACAGAAATTAGTCTGCCAGGTTAAACTGGGAGGTTCTGGAGGCAACAAACATCAATGCTACATAATATCAAGCCGTCAAAGAAATATATAAAACTCCCATATTAAAATAAGAATTAAAAACTCAGTCTCCAGTGGGTTCGTAACAATTAAAGGATTAAATCTCCAACGCTTTGCAAAATATTTTTAGAGAAGACGCTGCTACAATGGAAATGAAATGTAGCCATATGGGTTTCCCGCGACGACAACATCGTCTATACCTTAAGTTTTGCAGACGACCAAGTAGTACTGGCGCGAGACCCCGACGATCTCGAATATACAGGGTGCTACAAATTCGAGGTACGAGCATTGGTATCTCGGAAACCGTAAGAGATACGAAGATGGTTAAATTGGGGAAAGTTGCGCTTTAGGATATTCACCAAGATGCCATCAAAAAAGTTTTAAAAATTTCAAGGATTGCTGAGTTTTTTGGAAAAAACGGATTTTTTGGAAAATCAAATTTATTTTTTCCTGGCGTTACTTTTTAGAAAATCAAAAAACTATTTGCACATTCTCATGGCTACTTTATTAGGGCTATCTGATAGTATTTTTCGATTTTCAAATTAGCTGATAATTTGTGAGATACAGAGGCCAAGTTCATTTTTTTAAATACGGACTTGCATTTTTTATTTGAAGTTTTGAAAGGACTCGATCTCCTGAGTACAATGATATGCCACACTTGATGCTTTATTTTGTTTTAGGTACCTTAATAGTAACAAAACTATTTAATTATTATTTAAAATAATTTCAAGTCCCACTCTGGTTTTTTAAATTATTTAATCTGATTATATTCATCGCACCAATATGGACCAGCGCTAATTAACATTGAATCGAGCCAATTGAAAGATTCAAACAAATAATACCCAGGTCAGCTATTTAAAAATATAATTTAGAACTTTTTTTATTATGATTTTGAAATCTCAGTCACAAATTACCTATAACAGATGCGAAAGAAAGCGACTGCATCGGAAACCGTTCGGCAAACCCGACACGCCTATTGAGTGGTGTAAATACACCAGTCGTTTAGTCCGGAAACCCATGCTCGTATTCGCTTGCTGGAGTGACATAGTGCGTGCTTATATGTTTCTTTTTAAAAACGCGTGTAGGATTTTTGTTGAACTTTTGAACTGTTATTTCTAAGTTTTGGTAATTTGTATATTTTATTTAAAATGGGATGCAAATGTGTTTATTTATAAGGAAAAATAAGATATTTATAGTATAAAAAATTAATTTATTTAACAAAATTTAATTAACAATGTGACCAAATAGTTACCTTTCTATTGGTTCTATCGGACTTTTTTCGACTATATAAATCTTTATTTGTAAACTTTAATACATCAAATATTTTCAATCTAATAAATCATTTAATGATGTAAATAAGAGGAAATTTCTCACATGGGTGGTCAAATTCTATAGTTTTCATTATATCAAACAGCCTCTGAGAAGTGTTTTCAACTCAAAATGCCATTAATTATGTTTGACTACATCATTAAAAAGGGTCTTCAAATACATCAATGTGATATTTGTCTAAAATTTGCAAAAGAATCCGAATCTCTGGATAACTCGAAATTATTTACCCATTAAAAGCCTTTGATCATGAAAGTGGAAAATTTTGTTCATTTTATTTACAGGCTGGAAAAATTATTTATATTAAATTTTGATGAGTTTTGCACTGAAGAAAACATTCAGAGGCTGTTTGATATAATGAAAACTATAGAATTTGACCAACCATGTGAGAAATTTCCTCTTATTTACATCATTAAATTATTTATTAGATTGAAAATATTTTATGCATTAAAGTTTACAAATAAAGGTTTATATAGTCGAAAAAAGTCCGATAGAACCAATAGAAAAGTAACTATTTTGTCACATCTTTAATTAAATTTTGTTAAATAAATTAATTTTTTATACTATAAATATATTTTTTTTCCTAATCTCCTACGAACTGATATAATATGACGAGTAATCTATTAAATTACTGTGAGATTATATGCCTCGATAACATATTGGTGCAGATTATTTTCACCCAAACAAATAATAACCCAAACTATACATTGATGCGGATTGTCTATGAACTCTTTCTGAAGGTCACAGAAACCTGAACGCGGAATTCGGTGTTCTTTCGCATCTGTTATAGTTAATTTGTGTCTCAGTGTACGATCTAATAATATGCATAATATTAATCGTAGTTATTATAAATAAGTCAACTTCTACAAACTAGTTTCTAGAACTAGTAATGCTCTACATTTTCGAAAGGGTTCTCATCCCTAATGCGCAAATTAATGTATTTTTCGTTAAATCTTATTTATAGCTCTTTGAACATCTTCTTCTTATACTCTTTATTGTAATGTTGAAATGTATTGTCACTTTTAAAAATGACATCAAGTAATGCCCAATAATTTTATATTATTTTTTATTATTTAATTGCATTTGATTATCCGTATTCAATGTTTTACTCCACGTCATTGTTAAGTTTGAAAGCTTACCAATATTGTAACGATGAATAGATTATATATTAAAAAAAAACAGAGCCGGACTTGAAATTAGAATTAAATTTTGTTCAAATGTCACAAACAAAAAATATTAAGTGTAGCATATCATTGTATTCAGGAGATCGAGTTCTTTCAAAACTTCAAATAAAAAATGCATCCGTATTTAAAAAAATTAAGTTGACCTCTGTATCTCACAAATTATCAGCTAATTTGAAAATCTAAAAATACTATCAGGTAGCCCTAATAAAGTAGCCATGAGAATGTGCAATTAGTTTTTTGATTTTCTAAAAAGTAACGCCAGGAAAAAAGAAAATTGATTTTCAAAAAAATCCGTTTTTTTCCAAAAAACTCAGCAATCCTTGAAATTTTTAAAACTTTTTTGATGGTATCTGGGTGAACATCCTAAAGCGCAACTTTGCTCCAATTTAACCATCTTTGTATCTCTTACGGTTTCCGAGATGCCAATGCTCGTACCTCGAATTTGTAGCACCCTGTATAACCAGAAATCTAATCGAATACACACCAAATACATCAAATGGGGATTGGAAGTGAACCTCCCCATTGAAAACGGTCAAAGTATTAACGGCTGCAGAAATTATAAATACTTGGGAGCCAAAATTTCATATAATGGCACTCTGGATAAAGCCATTAGTGACAGAATTGCTCATGAAAGAAAGGCAATCTCTAGGTTAAAGAGCATCTTGTGGGATCGTAACATCTCGAAATCAAACAAACGTCATTTCTGGAGACCTGGTAAATCTAGAAGAGAGTATACCGAACGGCTCTAGTATGGCAAGTTGTACCTTGCTACTCCTAAGGCGTTAAACGCTATATACGGGAGCTATTATATATAAGATGTACGAACAACAAAATTCTAAATTCTAGAAATTGTAGGGGTTAATCAAACAATAGCTGATGACGTAAGAATGAAACAATTGATATGGTATGATTAAGTACAAAGAATGTCAGTGGGGAGGCTTCCAAAACAGATATTTCGGTCTCCGGTCCTAACACAATTAATTGGAAAGCTGTCTCACTCTAGGAGTGTACAAATATTCTGATCATTAAAAATGTGGGGTAAAATATTTCCCAAAAACTGTATTAAATTATGTTACGCGTTGAAATCCTTCGAAAAAAAAATGTTCTTCGAAATTACACCAAACCCGAATTAATGATCGTTCAGTTGACAGCAAAAAAAGTGATATTTAAAGTCTGCCATCAAAAAGAAACTATCGAAAGCGAAAGTAATATGGCGCTTTACGAGCGGTACAGTCTGACCCAGATTTTTTTATAGAGTGGTTTTTTATTCCTTTCGCTTATTTTATGCGATTGCCGAACAAAACCGAAGGTTGACCTTTTTCAATGAACCCGATCCCTTTTGGTAACTGGACAGAAAATTTATAGAGAAAATTAATGAGTGAACAGAGGATTTTTTTTTCATGAAATTGGCTTCAGTTTTGACGAAAAGATTAATATTTTCAGGCGATAAAAATATCCAAAATCCAAAAGTTTTTTTTTAATTTGTTCAAAACGTATTCAAAAATACGGATGTGAAGAAATATGAGCTATATAAGTAGAAGCATATAATAGCCTATCCAAGGAGAATATACCTGACAGTGACACACATCCACAGTCTCTCATTTTAATTCACAGATAAATTGAATTTTCTGTCATTTTTTGGATGACCTCTGTTTGGATGTCCTCTGTTTTCTGTGTCCGGGCTCGTTGGGCAGACTTTACATTATTGTATATGGTATTGACCTATTGGACCTAATTGAGGAAGCCAATACTTTTTGTAATGAAACATAATCCATTGCACAGTGGTTTCCCTTAATTAGCTGCGCGGTCATAACTGTTAGATAGCTAGATATACCTTGACTGCGCCTTTTTTAATAGAAATTGATATCAAATAATGCTAAATAAATGTATATAAAAAACTTAATGTAATATGTATTAAAAAAATTGGGCTCAGTTCGTGTGATTTGCATTTTAAGTTCTAACTATTCGGAAAGCTATACAGATTATGTTTGCACATATGTACATGTTTTTTCATATTGAAGAGGTCAAATTTATTTTAAATGATGAAAAAATACAAGAGACAGTTGTTTCATTTTATAAATACAATTTTATTGTCAATTATATGCAGTGTGTCCACGAAATAAGTTGACACGAAGAGGAGAAAATAAGTTACTTTTATTTTAAGACAAAAAGTCAATCTTTAACCACCCGGTATAAGATCCGGCGGCAATTCGCGGCAGCCAGTGGCAATTAATTTATATGCAATATACTTTAAGCAACAAGTATTATCATGCCGTTTAAGAGGATTTGAAAGGGAAAGTAGTTAAAAGTCTTAAAGAGTGACAAGCAAAAATGTAAAAATACTTTTTTGTTGCCTTTAAATAAATTGCCATACACTAATATTACTTAGGTTTAATTAAATGCAAAAAAGAAAAAAAAAAACAGTTCTTTTTACCTTCTTCTCGAACGTCCATTACAGAAAAGGCAACAGCTTTTATCAATTTTAATAAAATAAGTAATTAATTGGCGTTATCTGCAAACTGTTTATGTCAGCTTGATACCAGTAGCAAAAAGGTGGCATTTCTAATAAAAAAAGCGCTACACTAGGCTTACTTAATTTTGTTATTTATTATGTATCGTTTATAGGGGAATATAAGAAAAGTATTAGCAACAGTTTCATGCAAACATTTTGAAATTAATATTTCTAAGTAATGACCTATCTGGGAACCACTGTGCATTGGGTTCATCTTAGTTCGTATATAATAGAGTCTTTAACATTGATCTGTAATAAATATACCTAGAGTTAACTTTGGACTATAATAGAAACTTAATAGTTAATAATAAACATATCAAGGGTACATTACAAAAAGTGAGTCTTAAATAAGTGCAAATATTTTTACGACGAATATATATTTCGACTCTCCAAAAAATCCTATATGGGTATTTCACCACTGCAAGAAAATCTACAAAATAAAATAGTTATTTTTTGTAAACGCTTCTGGGCGTTAATCCCAAACGAAAACTACTTGTCAGAAGTTTAAGTTTACAGATATACAAATTTGCCTAACGAACAAAAAATGCTTAACGTTTCGGAAAGTTTATCTCTTTCCATCGTCGGAAGCAAAAAAATACAAAGAATAAACAAAAAAACTATTTAAAATATTTAAATTGAACTATTCGAGAACACTTTAGTGTGTTAAAATAATACGTCTACAAAAACCGTTGACGTTCTGTTAAAATCATTAAAACATTAAAATATAAATATAAATTAATAATATGATATTAATTATTAAGCATTTTAACAGAACGTCAAGGGTTTTTGTAGACGTATCTGTTTTAAAAAACTAGAGTGTTCTCGAATACTTGAATTTAAATATTTTAAATAGCTTTTTTCTTTATTCTTTGTATTGTTTTGCTTCCGACGACGCGCGACGGAAAGAGATAAACTTTCCGAAACGTTAAGCATTTTTCCGTTCGTTAGGCAAATTTGTATATATGTAAACCTAACTTCTGACAAGTAGTTTCCGTTTGGGATTAACGCAGACGTGTTTACAAAAAATAACTATGTTATTTTGTAGATTTTCTTGCAGTGGCGAAATACCCATATAGGATTTTTTGGAGAGATGAATCCGCCACATATGTAGGTGTAGACATTTTTTATATTTCGACTGCCAAATCATATCTGTCAAAATATACAATTTTTAGAAAAAAAAATGGAATTTTTTAAAATTTTCAGTTAAATAACATAATATTTTGATAATATGGCTATATAGGTAGTAGATTACATTTAGAGGAACAATAAAATAAAAAAAAAAACATTGATTTTTTTCTCTAGTGGCGGGGTAATAAATAAAGTCCTCCTACTTTGGGTGCCAGCCCACTAAGGGATAGAAGGTAATAAAAAGCAAATAGTCTAGCTAGAAAAGGGGCGAACACTCAACTAAGTGGACCAGAACCGTTTTGCTTCCCAACTGGAAACCAACTTAAAGCGGAACTCAAGAACCTGGAAGACTCCATTCGTAACCTTGAATGGGAATCCTTCAACGGTCTAAGACACTCGAACAAATTTCTCAGAACTCACGACCGAGAAAAATCAAACATTTTCCTTGATTTAAGTAAGAATAGTCTTCGGATTGTCACGGGGCTTTTAACAGGACACTGTAAACGAACACCTCTACAACGGCGAATGCAGATTCTGTGGGAAAAATGGCAAAACACCGGAGCACCTCATCACTGAGTACTCCAAGACGACAACCATTCGTGCCATGAAGTTTGGTACGACTGATATCGGAGATATCAGCGATAGTGATATCTGATAAGCGATAGTTGCAAGTGCTTGTCCAGAACTGCTATGATCAGAGAAAGGATGTGTGCCTATGTTTCATAGACTACGAAAAGGCATTTGATCGTGTACAGCACCACAAATTAATGCAGCTCCTGAAAAGACTTGATATAGATCATAAAGACATTTAATGCATTGAGAAGTTATACTGGAATCAAACAGCAGAAATAAAATTGTCCAATACTATGTCCAATCCCATACAGGTTAGAAGAGGAGTGCGACAGGGTTGCGTGCTGTCTCCATTCCTATTTAATTTATACTCAGAAGCTATTTTTCAAGAGGCTCTGGAGGGTTAATAATATCCGCTGTGCCGACGATACGGTCTTATTATAATTGCAGACAAAATACACGACCTACAACAACTGGTCAACAAGGTAGGAGAACAGAGCAAAGCAATGGGTTTAAACATCAACATCAATAAAACCAAATTTATGATAATATCCAGAAATCCAGATGTGTTTATGAACTCCATCCTAACATTCAATCCAAGATCCATAGAAAGAGTAGATAAATTTAAGTACTTGGACATCTGGCTCTCCGAAGATTGGACATCAGACAAGGAAATTAAATGTTGCATCGAACAAGCTCGGCAGGCATTCTTGAGGTTTCGAAAAGTACTTGTCTGTTCTGATTTTGACCTTAACCTTCGATTAAGATTCGTAAGGTGTTATGTGGGGATGGTGCTCCTTTACGGTATGGAAGGTTGGTCATTGAAAGCAGCTACCATCAACAAATTGGAGGCTTTGGAGATGTGGCTATATCGCAGAATCCTGAAGATACCTTGGATGGCTAGGTTAACAAATGAAGAGGTTCTCAGACGGTTGACAGAGAGCGTGAATTGTTTGAATTGATTAAAAAGAAAAAAACGCATATCTGGGGCACATAATGCGAAACCCCAAATATCAATTCTTGTATCTGTTGATCGAAGGCAAGATCGAAGGCCGGAGGGGTATCGGAAGGAAGAAAATGTCTTGACTGATGAATATTAGACAGTGGACAGGGTTACACGATGTACAGTCGTTAAAACACATCGCCCGGAACAGAGAAGCAATGGAACATGTTGTCGCAAACATCCATTAATGGATCTGCACTAGAAGAAGAAGAAGATATCGGAGATGGAGACTGTTATAACTCAAGAAAGTGGGACACATAGATCTGTAAGGTCACTTCAAATTATCGAATTATAGTCCTCAATTGCCGTGTAAAAATCGTAAAAAAATATTCGTTGTCGGACGCGTGTTTTCGAAATTTTATATTCCATTAAATCCGCAGTCGACTTTCCATTATTTTTTCTGTTCATCGATCGTTCGTAATCGCGTTCTGTGGCCATTCATCTGGTAAATTTAGTCGCAATCGAGTTGCGAAAATTCGGATTCGGTAACGTTATTTCCGACCCAGATTTTCCATTTATTTTTAGACGTTTCCACAAACACGTGAAACAATATCGGATTCCGCATTTTTTTCGGTTCTCGGCTGCCAAGAGAGAAGTCGATCGAGACACTAGTTGAGTTTGTCAGGCGAAACAAATATTACATTGTTATTTTTTCATTTATTTGTTTATACACTCAGATGCAAAAAACACAACGGAGAAATTTTTGGTTAAATTTAAAGTGTGTTATTTTTGTTATTTTTAGCCCTATTTCCATGAATTTTTTTAGCAAGCTGCATATAATTATATCTTCGTAATTTTTATTTAAACTTTAATTCGTAAACTCAGCTTTTTGTAAACTTTAGGATTTGGCATATTATACAGGGTTAATCGAGGGGTTGTTTTGTGAACTTAACTTTTAAACAGCCTGTGTAATAATTTCGTCTGTAGATTTTCCTAAAATATGATTTTACGGTTAAAACCATGACTCCTGAGCATTTTGTGATTCATGTCAATACATGCTTTGGTTAATTTTTAAGAGCGAAATGAACTGATAACGATCAATTTCCAATTTTTCTAATTATCATTACTTTTTGATGTAATTTTTTAATATGATGAGATGGTTTTGGTGACTATTGTCGTAAAGTCATATTACACTGCATTATATATTCTTTACTACCTTAAAAAAAACGTTAAAGACTAATGATACAGTCCGGGTTTTAATAAGCATTAATAATGGTAACAGAACTAACGATATTAAAGAAAACATCTGTAATACTCAAGTATACAAACAGAAAAGAAATTGTAAAAAATGCCCTAATACTTTGTGTTGCGCCCTTGGGTGGTATAATTGCCTGTATACGTCCGTTCATACTGTCATTGGGCTGCTGATATCATATTGCGTTATGTTTTCCCATTCTTCTTGAAGGACCAAGCGAAGTTCATTTAATGACACTGGTACTGCTTTGCGAACTTTAATCTTCTTGCCAAGCATTTCCCAAACCTCGAACATGATGGGCAGTTCATAGTAGTACATAGTTCACAATAATCAATAATCACCCAAGTGGCCTTGTCACATTGAGAAATACCTTCAAAAAAGAAACGATAATTGAAAAAATTGCAAATTGTTCGTGGAAAGCTCATCTCGCTCTTAAAAATTAACCAAGGCTTATATTGACATGATCCAAAAAACAAAATGCTCAGAAGACATGATTCTGACCGTAAAATTATATAAACGAAAATTTACAAATGAAATTATTGCACAGGTTGTTTTAAAATTAAGGTAAAAAAACAACCCCTCGATTAACCCTGTATAATATGCTAAATTCTAAAGTTTACAAAAAACTGAGTTTACGAATAATATATCCTCTGAAATAGAAGATTGAATTTTAATAAGTTATAAAATATTTGTGGAAAACAATGTTTTTGCACCATGTTTTATTCTAAATTTCAATTCCACTATCAAACTTTGTAGAAGTAAGTTGTACTTGTATTAATCAAATTAATATATTGCTACGTTGAAATATTACATCTGTCAGCGAAACAAGCTTTTCCATTTATTGGCTTTTTTCCATTTCTTATTCACATTCACTATTTTTCTTCAGTGATTAAATATATTGAGACATTATATTCAATTTTAAATAAGATGTGTTTTGATTGCCAATTTGTTAAGTAATTTGTAAAGAGAAACCGTTGACGTAATGAATAAATATTATTTTTAATATCTTGTAATTTTTGTAAAAGCTTGGAGAAATCTTTGTTTTTAATTTCATTTTACATTATCAATGTTTTCACTATTGTAATTGGAATCCAGGTTTGCTTTTAAGGAAAAAAATATAAACCTACTCAGCTACTACTACCACATATACAGGGTGGCACTGCATACCATGATTGGATTAGTTTTAATACTTATTTCGAGCTCTACAGAGGATATCGCCAGAGAATATATATGTTACGGTTAATGTCGACATTAAAAGGTTAATGTTTGGGTTTGGTTATTTTTTTGATTGTTCTATTGTGTGTTATTCTCGAGATTAACCGGGTAATGTCGACATTAACCGGACATTGGACCTTAATATACAGGGTGTCCCAGGCTGAGCATGCATTAGAAGTTTCTAGAGAACCACAATATCTAGACCGGAGATTTCTTGCACATCATTGTTTTACAACAAGATCTATCGATTAAAAATATTTTCAATATGGTGGCACTTCCGGAAATACCGGAAGTTGACGACAACTTTTTTATTTTAAATAGGTGCACCCATTTTTATCACATACGTAAATTCTCTGTAAAATTTTATGAATTTTGATATCAAACAATCTATACCTAACATTAACCGTTTTTGAAGAAAAAAATATTTAAAATTTTTGGACGAAAAAAACTGCCTGTCAAAAATATGTGTATAGTCTAAACGTCAAATTTAGTGATTACCACAGCCACTGTGCCATAAAGGGAAGACATGGGGCTATCTATTTCAAAAATTAAATTGTTTGAATGTCATATAATAATGGCTGCAGCTGTCATGGAATTGAGAGATTAAAAAAGTATCATAGATCATTTTTTTCAAATGGCAACCCACTTTTTTATTTCACTAGAGAAAAAGCTTTTCAATTCGTTACTTTTTGACTATACATGTTCCTACAAGAAAAATATACGTTTTCAAACTAAATCTTAAATAAATTAAAAACAATTTATTATTGGTATAGGAACATGTATAGTTAAAAATAACGAATTGTAAAATCTTTTCATTAGTGAAATAAAAAAGTAGGTTTCCATTTGAAAAAAATGATTTATGATAACTTTTTAATCACCCAATTCCATGACAGTTAAAACACAGTTAACACCAGAGAATAGGTACATTAAAGAAATGCTAACTTTATGTTAAAAAATGGAAACAGACGCCACCTGGTGTCGCCTGGCAGTACTAGCTAAATTGAGGGGAATTGGAGGGGCGGGCTTAAAAGAGGGGAAATTTTTAAAAAAATATTTTTATAAGTATCACTGACTTACTGTTTAAAGTTAATAAACATATTTTTTATTACTTTAATATAATTTAATGTATTAAAAAATATGTCTATTAACTTTACACAGCAAATCAATGATATTATTAAAGACTTATTATTTTCAGAGAAAATTCATAGTAATTAAATTACACATTAGTAAACAATATCATTTATTTTTTTAGAGCTGCGATTTATATTACAATAATATTGAAATATATATATTTTTTTAACAATGAAAAAGAATATCCTGAACCTGAAAAGAAAGATGATCAATTAATGACTTAAATTAGTTCAAAATACATTTTGCAAATAACTAGTGAATTGGAAAGATAAACATACTATTAAAAGACATTTTAGTAGTATGTTATCATCTATTTACTGATAATACATTACATAAGTATATAATAGGTAAATAACATGCATAAGGCACTATGATACAACTACCTGTACCATGATAACACACTAATATGACAAAAAATATATGCTAATTTAAATTCCTTTAATGATCTAATGAAACACTATCTAGCCTCAATGCATGCCATTCCAAAGGCAAAAAAAACTGTTATATCAAATAAATATAAGCTGAATAAAACATAAACCAAGCCAACGTGCATAAACAACCAAAAAATGCATCAAAAAATACTTTTATCAGATCATACCCTTGGATATATTATGTATTTTATATATCGCACATCCTGTTCAAAAGTTTACTAACTCAAAATAGAGAATATAGAGAACATTGTCAGGAGAAGTAAAAGAAAATTTAAGTTAAGGCAATATGCTCCTTTTGCATATTAACGGCCAAATAATATAATGTTGATTTAATAAAATTTTACTGGCATCCTTCTGAGGTATAAATCAGATTAAAAGGACATTGTTTTTTTAATAATTGTTTGTTTTCTAAACATTTTTTGAAGACAATACAGTTTTGAACGGGCTGTGCGATATAAACAAGGATCTTACTATTATTTGAGGTTAGAAAGTATTTAAATAATATAAAACATAATCAAAATCATTTTTCATCATAAATTATAGAGGTACTTACGTGTTTTGATATTATTGTCAAGAAATAATACGTTTAGTTAAACAGGTACGCTGCCAGGCAAGTTCTATCGGCGGGTCTTTGCAAGATTTGAAATCTAAAAATACAAAAATACGTTTACATCTTAGTTGTATTTACGAATAAAGTATTTGTGTGTAATTTCTGACTTACCAGTTAACTGAATAATCGCATTAAATACATCCAAATGGTAATTTAATATTGTAAAAAAGCAAAATTGTTTTAAATCACTTGCCAGGACAGCCCGGCCAGCTTCTTTGTTGACAAAATGGCCGCGGTATCATTATTTAAGCAATGTGAGTGACAAAGAAAGCCAATGCCTGGCAGATGTTGCTTTCTTTGTCGTTGGTCCTGGCACGTTTAAATTTGACTGTTGCCTGTTTTCCCATACAAGTGACACCCCCGTGGTTAACACCATTATCATCTGACATTTCAACAATTTAATTTTTGAAATAGATACCTACCTGTCTTCTCTTTATGTCACAGCAGCTGTAGCAATCCCTAAATTTGACTTTTAGGCTATAAAATTTTTTTTGACATGTAGTTTTTTCGTCCAAAAAATTTAAATATTTTTTTTTCTCAAAAACGGTTAATGTTAGATATAGAATGTTTAACATCAATATTCATAGAATTTTACAGAGAATGTAAGTATGTAATAAAAAATAGGGGCGGCCATTTAAAATAAGAAAGTTGTAGTCAACTTCCGGTATTTCCGGAAGTGCCGCTATATTAAAAATATTTTTAATCGATAGATCTCGTCGTAAAACAATGATGTGCAAAAAATCTCCGATTTAGATATTGTAGTTCTCTAGAAACTTCTAATGCACGCTCAACCTGGGACACCCTGTATATGAAACCGTTTTTTTTAAATTAAATACGCTATATTTTAATTGGTGGCCTTTAAGAATACAAATACAGCAAGTTTAATTAACTAATATCGATGCTTAACCTAACCTAACCTAAAATATTGGGTGTCTATTTAAACGTATAAGAGAGTGATAATAAATCTACATATACTACAAGTGTTATTCCTATAAAATGTTATTTTCCTTGGAGAGTCTGTATTGTATGAGAAGCTCCACCGTGGTATGAATGGGTCTATTTTAATTAATAATAGTATTATTTCTTATTCTTCTATAAATTACAGTACAACTTCTGTAAAATACAGTTTCTTGAAGTTTATATTTTATTTTATACACAGTAGGTAATCCCGTTTTAGTTTATTTTAGAGAAACAGCACACTAAGTTGAGTTTGTTTGTAACAAACTCAACTTTCATTTCATAAACTTCTTTGTAGTTGTGAACATGTAATAAAAGTTTTGCAAAATGCTACCTTGCTGGTGGAAACTTGTAACGCAATACGAGTAGAATTGCTCTCTAGCGGATCTTTTTGTGAACTCACTCTTTCACATTTTATAAAGCGCGCGAAGCTGTAACGAAAATATACTTATTATACAGGGTGAAAATTCATAAAGTAGCAATCGGGCATGTATCTTAGCTAGAAGATGCTATCAGGAAGAGTTACTGAGAAGTATCTGAGACTTTCTATCAGACCAAGAGGGCATTAAGATTTTCATGGTAGCCCACACAAGTTGAGTCAAATAGTGCCAATAGTGTTATTTTGGTTCAATCTCCAAACTCTCGGTATTTATTTGAGACCTTTCTGATAGTAATTTTTGTCTAAGTGATAGTTATGCTATCCTGTAGACTTCACATGCGGTAGTTATTGTTTTCCTTTGTTCAATTAATTGCAGTAAATTAAACTTGAGGTCTATAATTATTATGAGTAATTAAAAATGTTGAAGTATACACTGGTATACTACGTAACATTAAATAGTACTACTGAGTACTATTTAATGTTTTGAATTTTCATTCTTGTTAAAATAAGCACTAACATATGTTCTGGTATATTTGCTACACTTTTTAAAAAAGAGATAAACCAGTCCTTATTATTATGACTTAGATATTATACTCAAACTGGCGACACACCTCTTGGATTGTCATTTGAACAATCAAACATGTTTGTCCACTTATATTTTACTCTAAAAAGTGAGAATACTGAAAGGAATGTTATTTTTAAATTTCTTATTCTGATTTAGCATTCAAGTCACTCAGTGGAGTAGAAGATAATTTTATTATATATTATGCTTAGTTAAGAACACAGTTTAATTGTTAATATTCAGTGGTTAAGAATTTTTATTCTATCCCAACTAGCATTTGGACGTTATCTAAATTCGGCTATACGTCGCGTTCAATAAACACGACGTCGGATACCAACGTCGGTTCGACCGCCTGACGATCCTTATTTGCACCTAAATGGGGAATACAGATTCGGGTCGCCTCGATGTCGGTATCTGACCTAATAGGGAATGTAATTCTACCAATTACCAACGTCATATTACGTTGGATTTCAGTCACTTAAAATTCGTCGCTAAGCACTTACGTTACGTTTGGTTTCAAATTCGCTACCAAGAAATTACATAATGGATTCATAATCACTCCTCGAATATAAGTATAAGTGCCTACCTAATTTCATATTATAATAATTCTGAATCATTAATCCAGACATCAGTTTTGTCAACGGAAGTCACTTTTTTGATATACCTGATTAAAATACTCCGAGCGCCTTCAAAATTAGGTAGATTTATGAAATAAAAATATCTATAAAAAAGTAACTCGCAAAATATGTTTTCATTTTTTAGCTGGTTCAATCATAAAACTGTACTGTGGTTCCCCCCGAACTCAACCTTATCAATATTATTCTACTAGAAATCGGAGTTGAATATGAATGTGAATATAAATTTTAAAATTGCTGACAATCGGATACTTAATATGAACTACCAATATACCCATTCCAACCGGGTCTCCAGTATTAGTCGTCTCACACGACCGAAGTCATCAAACCGGACGACCGGCAATCGTATTATGACGTATATAATTCCAACGTACGCCACGTAAAATTTGCGATCGCCCGGCATACGTAGGAGCATCCGTCGTCGGTCACAGAGCATATAATTTTTCGTATTCCTGGTAAACGATTCCCGACGTTCGTTGTCTGATATTGGTCTATGATAGGTCAATTGTTTGTTGTCAAAAAATGTTTGACGGTTGACGGTTCAACGGTTTCGTAGGCGTAACCTCACTTTGCGTATCAGTGATTTTTTGTGGATTTGTGCAATTATATTTTAGTTTTTGTTTTCTCATTAAAAAAATGGGCAGCCATTTTTTTAAGATAACATATATACAAAATTTAAAAGAATTGGAACCAGTACCTCACATGTGGGAGGAGGATGGGGTCTGCTGGTTTCCTAAGCTAAAAAAAGAAATTAAGATGCACCAGTGTAATGCAGCATATCTTCCGGATTATTACCCATTAAGTTTTTACCACTACTTGAACGAGGAGAATACTTTCTTAATACCACAAACATAAGTATTGTATACCTACCTGTTCTGGCTGATGTGCAGTTTCCTCTGCATACGTGGGTGGAGGCAAGACATCACTACTATTATTATTATTTTGCAAAAGCCTCGACCTCTTTCTGTAAAATATAGATGAATGTCTAAATGCCTTTTTAGTGTTTATGTTCATGATGTTCATTAGGCAAATGCGACTTAATGGGTTGTATTTACTGACGTAAATAGAGATACGTAAATTAGGTTATAAATATGAACATAAAATACAACAAAATATAATTGGACGTTACTTTAGGGATTATCAGTGAGACGTATCCTATTCGGACAACGGGTAGACGTCGGGCTAGTTCAAGTATATGTACGTCGTGCAAGCCAACGGGGGAACGACGTTGGGAAATTAATAAAAATGGTACGTTGTTATTTTGTACGTCGACAGATCGTTGGATTTACCGACTCGGATCCAACGACGTCGCTTTTAATAGAAAAGCGACGTCACCGGTTGTATCACCAGCACCCGACCTAAATTTGCACAAAGTCTGACGTCGCTTCAGGTCAGATTTAGTTCGAAGTCAGATAAATGCTACTTGGGTATTGTTTTAAGTTTCAATAATATTACGTTTTATATTAACTATTACTATAATTTTTGTACCAAATCATTAGCCGTCGACATTGTCGACATTGACAACGTTACTAAGGAAGTCGATGTCAACACCATAGTTGACGAGTTAACAGTTCAATTATTGTAATTCAGGTTGCGACATCACGCTAATCATCACAGTAGTAACACAAGTAAGTCTGTATAAATAAATTCTTAAAAAATGCAAAATAGCAGAAAACTCCGTATATAGTAAATAATTACCCTAAGTTGACAAAAACTACATAACATCGATTTCTTTCAAAACCTCTAACAGAATATTTTGTAAATTATTCAGCAGTGTTAACAAGAACTTCAAACAATCTTGACATAGAAACAGCAATGAATATTTTATTGGATCCGACGCAAAAGATGTTTAACTATAGAACGTACAGTTTTATGGAGGTAATAAATTAACAATTCTAACAAACGGTTAAATTCTAGAGTATTTTAAGCTTTTTGTCAAACAGATTTCCGACATAAATAATTAATTTGTTGAAATTTATAATTTATTAAACTAATTGTATGGGATTGATTTTAATGATATGGAAAACTTGTTTTAACTTTACTAATCTATTGAAAATTAAGTTTTTAGACCAAAGGTGCCCGGTGGCGTAGAGGTACAGGCTCTCGTCTACCAATCTCAAGGTAGTGGGTTCGAATCCCACACCCGGCATTTCATCAGCCGACTATTTTTATTAAAATAAAAATAGTTTGGGTACCTAGGTCGACTCAGCCTTAAATGAGTACTTGGGATTCACAATCCTGAGCTAATAATAGGCGGTTGAAGCGCAGTGCTAGCCACATTACCTTCCTTGTATACCGAACGGCTCTAGTATGGCAAGCTGTACCTTGCTACTCCCAAGGCGTTAAACACTATACACGGGAGCTATTATTATTATTATTATTATTATAGGTTATTAGACCTTGTAAAAAAGTTATTAAAATCATGTAACCTACAATGTAAAAAACAAGATTAGATTAGGTGAGTCTTAAGTTAGTGCAAATATTTTTAGGGGTAGGATATTTCGACTCCAGAAAAACGTCTATGAGGTTTTTTCGGGAAAAAAAATTGAAAATTTGGAATTTTTAAAATTTTTTACTTAAACTAAAGTCTTAATATTTTTTTACTTTACCTAAAAAGTCTTAATCATAATTTCTTGATAATATGACAACATATAGGTAGTGGATTAAATTTAACAGAAAGAAAATCCAGAAAAGATCCAGTTGTTCTCAAAATTTAAGCCAAAATTAATTGTTCTTTATTTTCAAAGTAAAATAGCCGTTTTTGCGTAGAAAATGGCAAAAATGTATATTTTTTGACTCAGTAGATTTATAACGTTTTTTAAACATTATTACCACTGCGAACGGCAGCTTTTCATCGTAGACCAGTCTCTAGGTATTTCACTGGAGAAAAAGTAATTAACAACAAAAAACCAAAAACATAAATATTGGGCGCCAGGCAAGAACAGAGAAAGAAAACACAGTTATATATTACTTAAAACTAATGACTATATTTATTCATGATGGTCTTTGATAGTAAATAACATTGTAAAAATTATAGTTGTTAATAATTATAGTGGTTGTATGTCGAGGAAAGTTATGTTAAAAATGGTATTATAAATACAATATAGCTAAAGCTATTAAAAATAAAAAAAAAGCAGCATTACTTTAATTAATTTGTTACTTTAATAAATTTGTTATATTTTATACCATATTTAATCTGAGATGTTGCAAGCCGAATATTCTAAAATCGGTTCGGTTATTCATCTGTCAAAATGACGCAATATATAGAAAGTAATACTATCACAAAACGTAATTTTCGCAAAGAAACTAAGATCTAAATCATATTTTAAATACTAATCAGATATAAGTAATTTAACCACTAAATGTAAAGTCTGTACGATATTATTCAAGACTGAAAATATTAAACATAAAAACCAGAACTTAAATCTAAACTTAGCTTTTCATTCTTAAGGCAATCCTGTTTCAAACAGTACAGCGTGAGTTGGGACTCCCTGTCTCTGCACTCCCTCTCGGCTTCACCGTTGGTCAATACAAGGAGAGGGGCCAGAATGAAGACACCATGAACCAATACAGCCGTTACTATTGACTAGGCTAAAAACAGAAGCAACGCAGCATGGGGCTTACACTACATCCACACTGAGGCAATCCAAACATAAGATAAACTATCCGTACATGAGAACTACGCCCCTGCATGCAACGTCCGTACATAGGACACCTGTCCATAGGAATCACTACCCTTACATAGGATAATGTCCGTACCCTGGAACACTATCTGTACCTTGGACCCTAAAAATATGAAACTCGTGTTTAAAACCTACCAAGGTGTAATAAACACAATAAACCTACCTCGAAATACTTCCGAGGGCTCAATAATAAACAAAGAAACTGTCCTTGCTTCCACTTAATTTTCTGGAGGACAAAAGAAAACCAACGTGCCAACAAACACCAAATACGAGTTGAGTTGGGCCAATCCAAAACTCTACCCTAAAAATACTCAATAATAATATCGAATCTATAAAAGATAATATCTCATCTTTACCTGTAGCTTCGAAATAGCAGCCGATTCAGATTAAACAGCAAGATTTAAATAATTGCCATTTCTAAAAGCCGGGTAGCTGATGGCGACGCGACGGCGACAGCCGGCAAACCCCAAAGTGAGGTTAAAGCGCAGAGACGCTTTGAAACGATGTTGACAGCCCTCCACAGAAGCAGTGAAACGATAACAGGGTTGTCGACTAAAGAACGTTAAAACCAAGCGTGTCAAATAAATTATCAGGCCTGAGCGATACGGAATACGGTGACGATACGCCAGACATCATATATCATATACATGTAACGAACTAAAAACAAATCTGTAACGTTTTTAGTTCGTATACAGGTACCGACGAAAAGTTATTACTCTCCAAACCAGTTACAAATATTGTACTTGGCGCCCATTACAGGTATGAGTAATGTTGACACCGAAATAAAATTTGTACAAATTTTCATCCAAGTACCGCCATTAGTTTAGAAATTATTTAGAAAAAATCGAAATAAAAATGAAACTTCTACACACTACATCTCCGAAACGAAGCATTTTAAGTAGAGATGAACAACAAATCGCAAACTGCGATTTTAAGATCGCAATCGCAACCTGCGATGGGCTCTCATGCGATGGGCAACTCTTGCGATGGGCGACTGTGATTTCTTCTATTTGCGAGTTTCAGTTTAGGCAACCAATTGCGATTTTGTTGGGATTGTGATTTTGTAAACTAGGACTGTGATATAGAAGGTTCTATCTGCGAGTTTGAGTTTGAATGTAGAATGTTTAGAAGGGGAGTTAATCACCGGGACCTTATATATCTATTGTGTGTTCCCCTTTCTTGAGATATAACAAGTTATAACTAACATACAGTCTCAGGGCTTTAACAAAAGCCAGTATCTGAGACGATTCCACAGAGGCCAGCTCTCCATCCTCGACATCAGACGTACCAAAGTTCATGACCTCGAATGGTCGTCGTCTCGGCGCACTCAGTGATAAGGTGTTCTGGTGTTTCCCCATTTTCCTCACAGAATCTGTATTCGCCGTTGTTTCTCAGCTTCAGCCTACAGAGGTGTTCGTTGAGGAGTCAGTGTCCTGTTAGAAACTCCATGACAATCCGAAGATTATTTTTACTTAAATCAAGGAAAACCTTTGATTTTTCTCGGTCGTAAGTTCTGAGGAACTTTTTCGAGTGTCTTAGACCGTTGGAGGTCAAGTTACGAATGGAGTCTTCCAGATTCTTCAGTTCCGCTTTCAGTTGGTTCCCGTGAGAAAACAGGACGGTTCTGGTTAAGTTAGTGCAGTGTTCGCTCCTTTTTTATTTTTTTAGGATTTTTAGGAGTTGCGATTTGCGGTTTTGTTGTGAAGGTAATTTTGAGGTCCATTGAAGCATTTTATTGTAAACTGCGATTGCATTTTATAGAGAAGGTATTATTTTCTAGGGCGAAGATACACCAGGTGTTTCTCTAGAGTGGTTCGCCTCTATAACTTTTTTTGTTTTTTCTGATAAAAAAACGAGATTTGTTATGTAAGCATATGACATAAATTAGCATTAATTGACTTATTCAATTGTTTTTGGTCACTTCCTTGTTTCACCGGAAATGGCTGCAACTTTTGATTTTTAAACAACATCCTCGATATTTTTTTACTTTATTTGATAGAAAATGACATTCTGAATAGAATGGCCATATGTCAACTTATGACGTATCGGATATGGTTTAACCTCAATAAAGAATTAAATAACTGAGAGCCGTAGAAAGAGTAGGTATGTGTAGTTGCAGCATATTATAAAGTTTTAATACCTATACTATATGTTGCAGATACCTATTAAGGAAACTTAAAAACTAAACAACTGATTTTTATTAACTATTTTTAACTGTTGTAGAATATAGATCGCATCTCCTAGAGGAAAATATTTGCATATGCAGATAATAATAGAGAATCGCAGTTTTGCTCATCTCTAATTTTAAAATATAAATTTATGTCAAATTTTTTACTTATGTTTATAAGTTGTATCCAGTGTTGGACCAAAGTTGGGTGAATTAAGAGATGGCTAAAACTTGATTTCCCAGCCGTGGCCCAAGATAGGGTGAACATAGGATTGGCCAAGCCTGAATTACCCAGCTTTGGGCCAGTCTTGGTGCGCCGAAGTCTGTTAGGTTAGGTTTTCAGGTTTCCCGCCACTGGGCCACGCTTAGCCCGTTGTCAAACTACGGGGACTCCTGTATGGGAAGGCTTAGATTTATGTGATCATGAATTAGTAGTCAATTAAGTTACATATATAAGTACTATCAAAAACAAATAATTCAAAATATAAGCCTAAATACTAACTTATTTGAAAATCACAGAATAATGCTTTAATTTTCAATTTAGTTTATGTCTAGATATATTATTAATCCTGTATAGGAGTGTAAACAACTAATTTCCTCACAGCCCCAATTCATTACGAACGACCATATTAGTTTCGGTTATGACCGCAAATAATAATTTACAGTGGATGTTGTAGTTTAAATTGTATAGGAAAATAGATACTGCAATTTAGATTACGTATTATATTAATATATAAATTTTGGATTTAGATAATATGGAGTTTAATGTATCGAAAAATAATGAAAAGTAAAAAAAAACCAGACTATTGCATTGCATAAATTAATATTATTATTTTGATTTTGACCTAATACGCTGTTTATTTGTTTTAACATGTGTGTAGCCATGTAGGTCTAACTATATACAGGGTCGCTTTTATGTATGGAAACGGCCGATTATTAGGTAAAATATACAAGGTACTGCAAAAAGTTAAATACAAAAGTTAGAGGATTTTTAAATATCTATTAGCGAGTAATAAGTTTAAGTATACAGGGTCGTTCATAAAGTCGTGGCAGATCAAAGTTTTATTTTTTTAAATACAACCCCCTGTATATTATTACATATTTTAATTTTTCCTTCAATTCTAAGCAAAAATCTAAATACAAACAATGTACCTCAATGCAACCGTTTCCGAGTTATTGACTTTTGAGAATATCACTTAAAGAATTCGATTTAATTAATTTCGATGTGTTTGGTTTGATTTAATGCTGCCATTCTGCCGAAACTGTGATACTGTTGTAATGGGCTTTTAAATTCCTATTAGCTACTAGCAAATTTAAGTATACAGGATCGGTCATAAAGTTGTGTCACATCAAACTTTTTTTTTAAATAAAACCCCCTATATATTATTGCATATTTCAATTCTTCCTTCAATTTTAAACAATAATCGTAATATACAATATACATAAATTGAAGAATTAAAATGTTGAACGAAAATTTTGTAATTTCCAGACTTGCTATACTCTCATTTTACTAATGTCAAATATTATTAAGTTTCACAGTTTCGGCAAAATAGCATCGTTAAATGAAACTGAACGTATCGTAATTAATTAAATCAAATTGTTTAAGTGATATTTTCAAAAGTTAATAACTCGGAAACGGTTGGTTTGAGGTATATTGTGCGTATCTCTATTTTTCCTTAGAATTGAAGGAAGAACCGAAATATGCAATAATATACAGGGGGTTCCATTTAAAAAAAAAAGAAACTTTGATATGCCACGACTTTATGACCGACCCTGTATACTTAAATTTACTACCCGCTAATAGATATGTATAAACCCGATAACTTTTATATTTAACTTTTTGCGGTACCTCCTATATTTTACCTAATAATCGCCCGTTTCCTAACAATCGACACAGTCATACCGTTGATTGAAAGAATTGGGAAGATACGCAACCTAATGGGCGAATTCGTGAAAAGTCGGTTTGATTTCCCCTTACGTCTCAAGTGCTGTACGGTGGAGACACCAATCGTTCTGCGGCCAATGCATAAAACACTTATTTTCTCCAATTCGGCCAGAATTCGAAGACGGCCACATATCGAAGACGATGTGAAACTGAAAACGACCGTGATGCCATATTAAAATGTGTAATATCTGTAATACATTTGACGAAAATATTTTTTCCAAAAAATACGCGTTTATGTATTGCAAATATATTCGTGTCAAACATAGAATAAACAACAAAAATAAAAATTCTTTTTTTATAGGTACTTAATATGTCGTATGATCGAGAAAAGTCGTTTAGTGACGATTATTGACATTTACTATTATATTTTACATATGAAATAACAGCGATCTTCATTCCCAAGCCAACTTTGACGCCGTTCTTTGTTTAATCATATAATATTATAATAAATTGTTTAATGGTAAATATCCGTATTAACATACTGTACTCAAAATCCGTAAATCTAGAGATTAGTCAGTAGTTCTGGCAGCACCGTCTCCGGCAGCCACTCTGTCGACTGAAAGCAGAACTATGGTACAGTATTCTTTATCCGCTGCGCTTTGTATTATTTTGTGGACACTCTGTATATTTTTAATATCTTACCTATAAATTAACATACATACGCTCACAAAATTTCTTTTCAATTTGTTGTTCGCCTTGGTGTCTCTGCGTTGTATGAGAAGCGCTACCCTGCATACGAACATCCTCTGATAGCATCTCCTTTAAAAAGTTCAAAGAACAATACTTTATCGTGACGTCAAATACCGTAACTTCTACAACGAAATGACACCTGAAACTCGGTTGTCGTTGTTCCGGACTGACGTTGTTGTCTTAATTTCCCTCGAGATCCTCTATAAATAAAAAGCTTGTCTCTCTCTAGCACGAAGGTTCTTACTAACTATAGAACGGCGGCGGCTTCTATATAAAACAGCATAAATGAGCTTACATAATAAAGCTGATGCCCAGAATAATATTTGTAATATACAAGGTGACCCAAATTGTATTCGGGAAACTACTACTTCGGGAATATTCATTCTGTATATAAAATTTGTATTAGAGCCATAGTTAAAGACAACCAATTTTAGTAGACAGAGTTATTAGTTTTTTAATTGTTTAATAAAATAAAACTCTTTAGTTTAGATGCTTAGATAATAGTCTAAGAGCTAGCAACGTTTTCGAGAAAGCATTTTAAGACGTCTGGCTCTTTGATATATATTTTATTATGCTCTCTGGAACAGCATGCGGCCCGTTTGGCTGCCGATACCCGTTGCGTTCACTACTGCGCATCGAAAGAAGATCCTATATTTTTTTATTAATTTAGTCCTATAAATTCTAGTCTTGAATATAAATCGAACATGTCTCCATAGCGCAGTGCGTAGAGTTTCCGACCACGAATCGAGTTCGAATCCGGGTCAGGTCAATAACTTTTTTATTTTATTTTCGTTTATATTCTGATAGTAAAGTATTAAATAATTCTGGTAATTAAAAAAAAACAAATATTTAATACTTTACTATCAGAATATAAACGAAAATAGAATAAAAAAGTCTTTAACCAGAAAATATAAGATCTTCTATCAATGGGCAGTAGAGAATGCAACGTTTACCGGCAGCTAGACGGGCCGCAGCTCTCGTACTATAAGTAACAAATAGTTTTTAATTTTGAACGGAAATATTTTCCTCCGTTGTTTTTATCTATTCAATACATAATAGTTTTATAATAATCTAGTAGTTGTTTTTATAGTTCAGCGATGCCAAAAGTTAAAAATAAACTCTGGAGCATCGACTCTGAATCGAGAACGGATTGCATCAAAATAAGTTATTTGGTATTTGTATAGTGTCACAGAGGAATTTAAAATCAAAATAATAATAGATTTTTACTACATAACTTAGTTAACTGAGAAAACACATAATGTAACTGATGGGGTCAGGGGTAATGGGGGTAATTACCCTTCCCATAAAGAGATTTATAAATAAGAAAATGTGGTATAAAATAAAATTGACACAAAAGAAATTAATTTAATACCAATCACAATGGAAAATGCAGTCCAATCCAAGTTTATTTTTTTCATATTTACAATACCTTTTAGCGAAAATTTAATTTAAATGTAGCACTTTATTTAAATATTGGCACTATCCCTCCCAGATTAAATCTCTGGATATACATGTGGATGAGGTAAGCTTAGTGTCTTTTTGGTTCGTGTCAAGCCAAAAAAAAAGTCTTAAGCAGGTTGTAATTTATTTTTATATCGAGTGAAACGATTTTTAAATGGAGAATTCGAGGATTTTATTTTTTTTTGGAAATACATTTGTGTGTCTGGAAAGGTTTTATCCTTTCTTAATTTTTCCATGATTAGGGTTAATTTTTTTAATCAGCACACTACAGGATCAGTTAGAATACTGGATTCAGCTTCAAAGGAATTTTCCCTCGAACAAGGAGTCAGATAGGGGTGTATATTGTCTCCTCAACTATTTAACATATACGGAGAATACATAATGAGAAGGTCGCTAGAAACATGGGAAGGAGGCATTTCAATAAATTGCCAAAAAATAGATAATCTACGCTTTGCAGATAATACAGCACTACTCGCTAACAGTCAAGAAGAGTTAATCAATTTAGTAAATAGGGTAGAAAACGAAAGCAATCGGCTCGGTCTGGAACTAAATACGCAAAAAACCAAAATTATGATAGTTGATAGGCAACATAACAACCATCCAAATATAAGTCATATCGACCGCTTTGAAGTCGTTAAGTCATACGTATACCTGGGATCACTATTGACAAATACAGGCACATCGGAAGAAGAGGTGAAGCGTAGGTGCAACATGGCAAAGGTAGCTGTTGGGAGACTGACCAAGATCTGGAAAGACCGCCAGATTTCAAGAGCCACCAAAAACCGGCTAGTCAACTGTTTGGTACTCCCAATATTGACGTATATATGCGAATCGTGGACTCTCAGGCAGGCGGAACGTAAGAAGATCGATGCTACCGAGATGTATTGTTATAGACGTATGCTCAGTATCCCATGGACTGAACGCCGTACAAACGTTTCCATTATAAATGAACTTAATATTACTAACAGGCTTTTTCCTGTAAAATCCGACTAAAACAACTAAAATATTTTGGACATATAATGAGGAAAAGTCCGGACAATATGGAAAGACTCATAATTCAAGGCAAGGTGGAGGGACGTAGACCACGTGGCCGCTCTCCAACTCGATGGATAGACCAGATCACGACTAGCTGTAGCAAGCCAATGCACGATGTCATCGAGATGACAAAAGACAGAGGCGCATGGAGAAAAATCATCCATGATGTTACGCTGACCACTACACTCCCCAATGGGGGTCAGGACTGAAGAGAGAGAGAGAGAGAGGGTTAATTTTTATACCGATTTATATTAAATGATTTCCAGAGATTAACCTTACCAAAATTATTATAGATAGTCGTTCCTCAGCCGTCTTTGACGCCGTTCTTCTCGATCATATGGTAATACAAATCATATATTGTAGTAAACATTCAACCCCAAATATTTAAAATGAAATTGTCATAAAAATTATTGTATTAAATTCAGGATGTCCCCGGATTACCTTTACACGAGGAAAACCTTTTTTATTATTGATATTCTGAGAGAAATACATTCTTTATAAAAAAAATTTGCTTGTTTTAAAATGGTTAATCCCGTTTATACTTTTCCAAATTTCCATACCGTTTTGGAGAAAATTAAGAAAAACATGAAACTATGGTGGAATTCTTCCTAAAGTCCTAAAGATAAAAAGGCGTTTCTATGGTAATACAATTCGATTTCATCCTTTTATAGACGGTTGTTATTAATTTTGATTAACGTCATATTCTTTGTTGTTGTTAACAGTAATACAAATTTGCCTAACAAAGAAAAAAATGCTTAACGTTTCGGAAAGTTATCTCTTTCCGTCGTCGGAAGCAAAAAAATACAAAGAATAAAAAAAACTATTTAAAATATTTAGATTCAACTATTCGAGAACACTTTACTTACACTTTAAAACAGATAACGTCTACAAGAAACCGTTGACAAGTATTAACTGTCAACCACTGTCAACTGACTGTAAACATAACTTCTGACAGGCAGCGTCCGTTCAGGTTTAACGCAGAAGTTAACGCCAAACCAAAACAAAAAATAACCATTTTATTTTTTAGATTTTCTTCCAGTGCAGTGGCGAAATACCCATAAAGGATTTTTTTGGAGAGATGAATCCGCCATATAGGTATACACATTTTTTGATATTATTCTTGTCAACTATGAAAAAAATATGACTTTTTTCATCACTTTATTCCATACCACCATTAATTTGAAATGTGTTATCTGTTTTTTTTTCTATCTAACGTCTATTATCTTCATATTATTCTCGCGAATTTACTTCAGGCAGATTACTACAAATTACAGGTTGTAGACCTTCAGCTTTACAACCTGAAACTGACAGTTTAGAATTTTCTACAGAAACGCGAAATATCTTAATAGCCACCTCATCCGATGTGCACTGGGCCGAACCATTCAACTTTGCGGAATTCTTGCATAAATTATGTCCATTCTCGTTAGGGATATCGAGCGAGATCTCAGAGAAATAAGTAAGTCTAGAGGGGTTCTAAAATACGCGTTGAAACAACAGTTTTACATTTCAGTTATTGTTTTATAATTTTGCCACATTTCGGAAATTTTACGTTACTTTTTGGTTGTTGCTGTTAACTGAGTTTACAATTCTTCTCCATTCCGTTCTATTGTGAGCTACTTCTTCCCACTCATTCTGCATGTTAATCCCCTTTAAGTTTTCGTGGAAAATGTCCTTGTACATTTTCCGT
The DNA here is from genome assembly GCF_002938485.1 of Sitophilus oryzae. Classification (NCBI taxonomy): domain Eukaryota; kingdom Metazoa; phylum Arthropoda; class Insecta; order Coleoptera; family Curculionidae; genus Sitophilus; species Sitophilus oryzae. The sequence goes on from NW_022146106.1 coordinate 2,038,242, forward strand.
TGTCCTCCCAGCCTCCTCTTACCGTCTACAAGCTCACCGTAAAGCAGAGATTTTGGTATTGCATTCTGCATACGTGACCAGCCCATGTTAAGCGGGATTTTGTAATGATTACTTCAATACTCTCGCAGTTAGCTTTTTCGAGGACCGATACGTTTGAGACATGATAGAACCACCGGGTTCTTAAGAGTTGTCTAAGGTGTCTCTGTTGCAACTTGATTAATGCGTTCATGTGTCGGCGGTACGGCACCCAGGTTTCGCTCCCATATAACATGGTGGGAATTATAATTGCTCGGTACACTGCAAATTTCGTTTTTGTACTCAAGTCATGATTGTAGAAAACCCTGTCTTTTAATTTCCAGAATGCTATTGAGGCGCTGCTAATCCTGTGCTGAATTTCAGAGTCAATATTGGCCTTTTCCGAAATCAAACTGCCGATGTAATTGAATTTTGTTACATATTCCAATAGTTCTTCGATTTTGATAGCATTGTTGTGATCTTCCGGGGGAGTGCACATGATTTTGGTTTTGCCGATGTTTAGCTTAAGGCTCAAAGCCTCGTATGCCCAGGTATGTGTTCAACATTTCTTGTAATTGTCGTTACGTGTTTGCTACTAGAGCGAAGTCATCAACGTATTGAAGTTCTGTTATGAATTTTGTACGTGTTTTTGCCCTGAGTTTTTATTTTTGAACAGACCGCCGTCGTATCTGTATCTAATGCCCTATCCTCTCTCCTGCAGTTTGCTGTCCACTATAATGGAGAGCGCTGCCATGAATATGTTGAATATTAGGGGCGCTAAGACATATCTCTGCCTAACTAGCTAAGTGATCCATGATGTGACACTCTTGACTTGTTGTTATTATTGAGGCTTTTACACACTGTAAGAAATTTGTTGGGCACTCCGAACTTTTTCATAATTGCCCAAAGCGCATCTCTGTTTACAGAGTCGGAGGCTTTTGTTAGATCGATGAATGTAACATAAAGTTTGGACTGCTGCTCTTTTACTTTTTTCTGTTTTAAAAGTAGGCGAATGGAAAATATGGAATCGACGGTGCCGCGGTTCGGTTGGTATGAAAACCAGTTTGCGATTCTGGAAGGATTTTACCTATAGGATTATGTAGATTATGTTCTATGATGTAGGATTATGTAAAGTGATTTGAAAGGAAGCCAAAAATGCAAATATATACTGGATGTTCTATTTAAAAAAAATCATCCCCATCCACTCACACTTTTTTGAGCCACCCTATAAAAGTTAAAATATTTTCCTGAAATACATCCTAGTACATACTTTACGTTTGCACTTAAACAAAATTCCAAAGTTTTTTATTCTAGGAACAGATGCGTCACGCACTATTGCCTGACCCTGTATATAAAATTGGCGCCGGGAGGCACGTATAGCCGCCCATACTAAAATATGTTAATAAAAAGTTGGTAGGCAGTTCTTTTAGTTTCTTTAGTTTCAAAGTAAAGGAATTTTTCCAATTTTGGTCCGCGGTTATTTCCCCTATCCGCCACCTGCGGTCGCGTCCGATGGGAGTTTGGAGTTCTCCACACGGATTTTCTCAAAAACGGACTACGGAAACAGGGAATATCTCAAAAACTGCGACTTTGATTGATTTTGATGTTATTACAAATTTTGTTGCAAATATTATTCCTAATCTAGTTTCGCTAGCTACTGTAATTTTGGAGTTACGATTTTTAAAATTTTTTAACCCCTTCCCATACCTCCTTACCAACCCCCACCCCCACCAAAAACTAATGACCAGATTCTCGGGTGCCACAGTATTTTTGTGCCAAATTTGGTTAAAATCGGTTTAGCGGTTTTTGAGTTATCGTGTTACAGACGGACAGTCAGACAGACACCATGAAAATATTTGTATTAAATAACCGAAATAACTCATTTTGAGTGAAATAAAAAAAAACCTTTTTTTCGCCGATCTTAATAGCCTACCATACCTGTAGGTATGGTCGGTTAAAAAAAAGCAAATATTGTGATTCTTTTAGGTTATAAAGTGTTTATTATAACCTTGCATCCAGGACGCATTTTATTAACGGGAACAATGTCTAAAACGAACTGTGTTTATGTATTTTCTAATTATGCATCCGGAACGCATTTCCATTTTTACCCCCGCGGAAATTTCCAAAAACCCTCCCGCTCACCCTACTAGTGGGAGGTACAGAGACCAGGAGATGCCGTTCAAGGCCGCAAAAACCTAAATCGCTTTCGGGACGCAATTACCGACGCGCGCGATGTCGAGGCCGCGGCGGATCGCGCGGCTCGTTGAAGGCCACGCATGCCTGCAACTGCACCGCCCGCCGCTGCATCCGATCCGCGAAAATGGGTCAACCGTCGTAGTAAAGGGTGGGTAGGGTGGAGGGTACGTGCAGAGTTTAGGGCGGAAGCGGGGAAGGAGGTTTGGTGCAGTTCCTGCAGGGTTTTGGCGCAGGAAAGTGAAAATAGCGACGTAGGACCGACGAATATGAAGAGCCTTTGTGGCTTTATTGTCCTCAAATATTGCTTGTTACTATTTTGACGTAGGTGTCGAATACGACGTTGTTCTTCTCTTTAACTTCTGTATTTGTTTTTTTTTGTGCCATATTAAAATTATGGATATTCAGGTACAAAAGGTACGGAACGATTAACAATGCTCGAAATAGTTGGCTATTATGATTGCAATTCACGGCTGGAGCCGGTTGCACACCAATTTACTGCAGCAGTCCAAAGACTAAGATCTACCACAGTATCGGAAAATACACCACAATTTTCCATGCTGAGCTATATGCTATTGAAACCTGTGTGCAACGGCTGAATAAAACAATAAGGGAAAACAATAAGCATTATTTTGGATAGTCAAGCCGCGTTGAAAGCACTTTAGGTAACGAAAAGCACGTCTATGACCATTCTTCATTGTAAGAAACTACTCAGTGTATTAGGAGATAGGAACAAAGTGTCGCTAATATCTCGCTCATCGGGACATGTCGGCCTAGAGCCAAATGAACTTGTTGATTCCGTTGCCAAAATTGGTGCGCCATTCGTAGGCCCAGAACGTACACTTTTCCAAAAAATTTCGCAAGATACAGGTTCTGTGAATGAGTTAGGGGTGCGACGCTTCGGGATTGGAATGACAGTTCAGGAATGAAACATGCCAAGAAAATCCTAGCAGGGCCATCCAAACCTAGAACAGGAGAACTCCTAAAGGCTGGTAGGAATGGATCGCGTACGCTCACTGCAGTGTATGTACACGGACCACTGCCGGCTGAGATCACACCTACAGAGGACTGGTGGAAGACGCCGAATGCCGACTCTGTACGGAAGATGATGAAACAATGTAGTACGTTATGTGTACAGAGGGGCAGGACCAGGTTTGAGGTGTTTGACAAACCCATGCTAGACCTATCAGACCTAGGAGACATATTACCCTCGGACATAACGACCTATGTTAAAAGGTTGAGTCTAAAGGGTGAACTTTAATGCTCTTTTTCTATTAAACAGCTTGCAGAAACTGAGCCACAGTAAGCCATCGCGGCCGCACTCTTAGTCAATACAATACAAATTATAATTTTGCTTGTTTGGTTTGAAATAACTTTAAGAAATTCAAATATTTTTTTTTATCGGCTGTTATCACTACCGTCGAAACAAACCAAAAATGAAATAATCAGATTAAGGTATTTGAATAGTTTTTTTCATAATAATACGAGACTACGAAATTACTAACGAAATTAGGAGTAAATGGACTTGAACTAGATGTTTTCTAATTGAACATATTTTGATCATAAAACGCATATTAAGGTGTATTATAAACTAGTTTGATTCAAAAAAATTGTCTTAGAATTCTGATGAAATGTCTTAAAATGTACCTGTATATGGGCTATATTGTTCCATCTTTGCTGGTTATTTCCTGGTATTCTGAAATCGTCCAATCGTTTCTGATATTTATTAACTTATTAATTAAATTTAAATTAGATTAAACTGTGCTCAAAATTGGTATTCTATATTGACTAAAAGTTATTTTACCGATTACTTTCAATTTCTAACTTTGTTTTGAAAGCCAGGATGAAAATAAGCCGTAATTTTGTAAGTATTACTTTTCTACCAACTCAATCATTATTGATTGCTCCGTATATAAAAACATCTCTTAAAACAATTAAAAAAATAACAACAAAATAATTTTCTCTTGGAAAAGAAATGCACGGAGAACCAGTCATTTTCTATTGCTTTGACTCGTCGATCGTTAAGCTATATTCTCATTTTATCATTAAAGCAAACTTATCTGCTCAATGAGGTTCCTAAAAACCACTGCCTCCTGCATATTTGTCAAAACAGCATGCAATGGGTATATAATATATAATAAATGCAAAGATATAATCAAAGATGATTTTTTTATCTGTTGCTTGTAGCTTAAAAATCATTTTTTGTTATGTTCATCTACAACCGACCAAATTGCATTTCAAAAGTAATTTAGCTTTGTTTGACCTCCATTTATTTTTACGCGTTATACTGAATTTTCCACGGGGAAAAGTGGAAATGCGTTTTGGAAATAACTGTGGTTTGTTTCATAATTGGAACTCGCAGGTCTATAAATAAGCGACAGAAAATAGAATTGTAATGGAAACTCCATCGATCGTGGAGAGTTCTTTGACCCTTCCATGCGAAATAAATACCGGCGTTTATAAAAATATTTATGTAACCTACATATATTTAAAATATTGGTTGGAAATAATAATTCTTTATTAATTTGCGCTTTAAATTAGATCATGTCAAATATGTCTTGTATATTCATGTTTATAATAGTAATTCATTTCTTGTACCTATTATCATTAGTGAAGGGAGTGCAATCCTGGCAACTTTCAACATTTAGCCTATATTTTACCTTGCTGTTATTCTGGAAAGGGTGTCAACTTGTTAGGTACTATTTTAGTAGTATTTTAGTAAATTGGCCTACCAAAATGGTGTGTGTCTACTACCATTTTGGTAGGCCATTCGCAATGATATGGTTGGGTTGTGAAGGACAGCTGTTGGGATTCCCCGTCAGCAAACTAGAAGCAATTAGCCTTAGGAGCAAAAAAAGAGACGTTAACTCTAGTTTGAACGTTTAACAAACATTATTAAAGTGGATTTAGTAAACCTAAATAAATGAAACAAAGTCGGGTTAGTTTTACACCCGTTGCAAGTCAAGAATAGCTGGATCGATTTTAATGATCTCTGATTTGGAGGATTCGTACTATTATTTATCTCATATCAGTCAATCAAACAGTATCTCGTTTTGCACATTTAAATCAAAATTTAAAAAGCATCTTTTACAGATAAAGAACTATCGGACAAAAGTACAACAACACTTCGAGAAATATCTGCAAATGGCTATTCTTTAATTATACATGCATGATAATGTATACAAATACAATAAATTTAAAAACTACGAAGTAGGCTATGAGTATCCACCACAGCAAAAATTTTTACTAACAAAACAAATTAATTTATTTTGACATTTAGTTTTAAATGCTTAATATTAACGCGTCAAAAGTAGAGCCAGGGCCGCCGCTACCATGTGTGCAAAGTGTGCGGTGCACACGGGCGGCCAGGTATAGGGGCGGCCAAAACAGGCACCACTGATTTTTTTTCTTAAATACAAACAAAAAAAAATAAATAATGATTCTATTTTCCCTAATAACATTCTTATTAAATAGTTTATGACCACATAATCATCTTTGATCACAAGCAGAGAAAAAGACAAGTCGAACAAGTCGGAAAAAAAAATTAGGATCTTCAACTTCAAAAGAAGTTCTTTGTGAAGGAGATGAAGAAAATTCTATTTCAGAGCAAACTACTTCGGTTGCAGCTAGTGACATAAATAATGAAAGGTCAAATGACAGTGATAGCAATAATAGTGCCAGTGCTGAGGCAGAAACCATAATCAACACAGTTAATCTGGCGGTTACGGCTTGCTGTGTAGAAAGTTCCAGCCTATACTTGGTTTCGAACTATCCCGAAACATGGCCTGCAAAATTTAATCCAAATGAAGTTCAATTTATTATTGAAAATTGTCCAAAGCGAATTAAAAACTTTAACTTTTCCAGAGATAAAAATATCAGGAAATGTTCATTGAACAATGATACCAAAAGGGATATGAACACCAGAACGTTAGCAAAATCACTAAAAAATAAAATTTTTGAGTTTAAATTTATATGCTCTATTATAATATGGCACGATATTTTAAGTAAAATTAATGTTAGCAAAATAAAACACTAAATCACCACAATACACCAAAACACTTTTACTTTTACACTGGACGCGCGTTTCGTTAACCAGCATCATCAGCAGATGATCAGGATTGAAGTTGAAGATTGAGCCTTGATCACCTGCTGACATGGTTAGCGAAACGCGCTTCCAGTGTAAAAATAAAAGTGTTTTGGTGTATTGTTGTGATTTAGTATTTTATTATGCTGTGTAACACCAAAGGTTCCAACTCCCAACTGTAAAATTAATGTTTGAGCAAAATTCTTCAGTCATCAAAACTTGACATAAAATCTTCATTAGATGTACTCTATAATTTAAAAATTATTTCACGGTTATAACCACACGTTCTGATGAACATTTTCAATTTTTTTAAACGAATCGAGGGAAATAGCTACAAATGACATTCAAGTAGCATTCCCCAGCTTACCTACCCCAAGAAGAAAAGGCATTTTGAGTATGAAGGAACTGATGAACCCATATTGTCACCTGAATTGTCATTTAAATAAATTTTTACTTTAAAATTGTTGATACTGCCATAATGGCAATTGAAAAACGGTTGCAGTTACTACAATAACACTATTTTTTACAATAGTACACTACAATACTACAATAACACTATTTTCAATGTAATATATAGGATAACTATAACTAAAAACAATGACGAAACTAAAATTAATTGTAAGAAAATCCATCAGGCCTTTAGAGACACAAACAGCTGGGAGAGTGATATCAGCGAAACCGATTTATTCGAGGAAATTAAAGCTATTCGACTCTATTTTAACACAGAAAAATATCCTAGTGATATACTACTAGTACATGTACGAAAATAATCTACATTCAATATTTCCAAATTTAACCCTAATTATACCTAACCTCCTAACCCTAATATTCCTAACGCTACCGGTTGCTGTAGGACCTGTAAGTACCTCATGACTTAATATTATTAGACTTTTTATCTTCGATGACGCAAGGAAGACTTTCTGCTTTAGCTTTGTTATCTATCGAACAAGAGGTATGCACGACATTGGATATTAAAGATATCGTCAAATTTTCGGAAACGAAAGCCCGAAAAGTTCGATTTCAAAATTTTTTTATGTTGTTTAGTTATAAGTGTTTTATTTTACTGGACATTTATTTTTTTAATTTGGACACTAGTCTTGACTCTGCGGGATTAAAACTTTAATTATTTGAGTAAGTACTTATTTACGGGTATTAATGATACCATACATGTCCCGGCTAATATAGACATAATATTATATATAGGTATGTCAAAAAATCTATGCAATTTTTATACATTTTGTTTAATATAAGGGGGCGGCAAATATTGAGTTGCACACGGGCGGCTAACACCTTAGCGGCGGCCCTGAGTAGAGCAACATAATTCATTCCAAAGAAGGGTTTTAGCAAAAGTAAACGCCAAAATAATTGTTCGAGGTTTATTTTATGTTTTTTTTTAACATTTCTATGCTGGATTAGTCATGCCAAGAGGAATTCCAATTTCAAAAGACTTAAAGCAAAGAGTAGTGAATGCATTCATGGAAGGTAACAAACAAGCCGATATTTCAAGGCAGTTTGTACCGTATAATCGAATAAAAACGGCGTCAGCGATGGCTATGAAATGAAGATCGCTGTGGTTTTATATGTAAATTTATATGAGAAATGTCATCGATCGTTATTTCCCAGCCAACTGGACGCCGTTTTTATTCGATCATACGGTATTACCCCGGTACAGTGTATCTAAAATAATTTCATCGTATAATGACAGAAGACACTTAGAAAAGTTGCCAAAATCGGAAAGGCCAAAGAAAACAACAGTAATGACCGACAGACGCATCAAAAGAATTGCTCAAAACGATCATTGGAAGTCCGCACCTAGAATTATTGCCGAAATTTCAGAAATTACGATTGGTATACGAACAGTACAAAGAAAATTAGTAGATATGCAAAGTTATTTAGTAGACGTCCAGCTAAAAAGCCGTTAGTTTCGGAAAGAAATAGAGCATCAAGGTTGGCATTCGCATGTCGGCATTTAAACTGGACCGTCAATGACTTGAAAAAAGTTCTGTTCAGTGATGAAACGCGCTACAAAAGATTCAATTTTGATGGAATGAGACGTGTGAGGCGACCAGTCAATACAAGGTTTAATCCTAAATACGTAACACCTACAATTAAATACGGTAAAGGCAGTGTATTTTTATGGGGTTGTTTCTCATGGAACGGGATAGGCCCTATACACTTTATTAATGACACGATGGACCGATTTGTTTATAGGGATATCATGCAGAATGTTATGCATCCTTATGCAGAATGGGAAATGCCACTGCGTTTTATTTTCCAACAGGACAACGATCCCAAACACTCTTCACAAGTTGTTGAACAGTGGTTTAGGGAAAATGACGTTTGAGTTTTGCAATGGCCAGCACAATCTCCAGACCCCATTGAAAATCTCTGGGGAGAACTCTTAACCCCATTGAAAATCTCTGGGGAGAAGTAGAACGTCGTATTCGTACCCAAATGTTTCCAAATAAAGAATCCTTGATAGATGTCATTCAGAAGTTGATTGCTTCAATGCCGTGCCGTTGTCAGCAAGTTATTAATAATAATGGATATTCTATCAATTACTAATGTATTACTTTCAATTATTATTGTTCTTAAATGTGTTAAATTTTTTTTGTTGAAATAAGACACAATAAAATCTTTTGAATACAATTTGTTACTCTCCTTTTGTCGCTCCCATTCTCATCAATTTTTATAATCATTATTATTTACCATTTTTAAACTGATTAAAAGTACACCAAAATTTTGTAAAATATTACTTTTAGTGTAAGGATAGTGTGTTAGTAAACATAGCCGAAAATCGCAACCTATTTTTTTTATTCAAACATGAATAAAAGTGAACTTTGTTGCTCTACTTTTGTCCGATAGAGATCTTTTTTGTTTTTTCTTTGTCTTTTTTCGTAGTATATTATGATAGGTTTTTAATTTTGCCGAGTTAAAAATAAAGGCGTTATTATTTATTATTATTATTTAAGTAGAGTGTAGGGAGATTAGCTAAAAGTTCGAGACGCTTCTGTTTCGAGTTCAAGACGACCCGTGTGCGGGCACTCTAACTATTAAAATGATTACCCCCCAACCTTAACTTTATTGATTCAAAGGCCAGAATGTATATCTTTCAGAAATATATTAACTAAAAATATAAGCAAATAGTGATTTTAAATAATCGATTCCAAATAGTTTCTATTACTTTATAATTTGTAATCGTTTTATTTTCGAACAAAATAATGCAGAATCAATAAAATACTACGCAAAGCACCGAGAAAAATAACAAAAACGACCTCCAAACTGTATAAAATGGGATTTTGTCGGGGATCTCTATTTTTTTCAGATGCCTATTTAATTTTTACTGCTGCGTTTGTGTCAATAAGGCCCCAATAAACCCAATTTCGAACCAAGGCCGCTCTCCAGCCTATTTTTCCATCAACAAACATCAAATTCGTTTTATCGCCGACGTAGAAACGTTCAAGGTCCATTAACAATAACAGGATTGTGCATGTTTATTATGTGTTTCGCTTGTATTTCGATACTTTAATTAACACAATGAAAATGTGGTTTTATCAGCGCATAATGAAATTTAATATATTTACGTTGCTTCTGTATTTTGAAAGGTTTTTTGGAATTTTATAATTATTTTTTATATAATTTATTTATAAAATTATATATTATTATTGAAGCGAAGCTGTACGCGCGTAGGGAGTAAAAATTCAAGGTCATCACACTCGGCTTTGAATTTAAAAATGACAGATCATATTTCAGTTTTATTGGTTTGACGGAACGATGAACGACAAACAGACGCCGATGCATATGAACTCGCTTTTAGATTTTTAAGGCTTGTCAAAGTCTTGCCAAATTATAGGTTATAATTTTGTGTCAACTTATGTCAAATACCCTGCGTTTTGGAACATTATGCATTTTGATTCGTGGTATTACGTGTGTTTTGTGTCTTTTGAAGTCAAGTGGAGGAAAAATCGAGGGAAAATTAACTGTTGACCCAGAGCACAGTTTATAGTTAATACTCGGTGCCAAGGCAGAACGTTTTATACACCAATACAGTTACAATCAATAAAGTTTGTATACCATCTCGTCATAGATAAGTGCATCTCGCATATGGTACAAGGAGTAGATGTAAAATACCGACATCACACGATAGGTAAATAATGGATTTTAGTACTGCAGAAAAATAATGTCAAAAGGTACTGGTTTAAAAAATTAAGATTAAAGTTAATTAATCAATATTTAAGGTGTAAAATTTGGTGAGTGTTATTAATAAAATAGTTTGGTTTTATTTATGTTGTTTTATTTATTGCTGTGGAATATTAGAAATTTGTATTTGTACATAAGTTATATTGATAAATATAATAAAAAATGCGGGAAATTTCTTGAAGCTTGAAAGTAAGAAATAGTTCTTTTTATACTTTTTGGTATGTGGTGTTTTTTGTTCTTGTTTGTTTTGTATTAACACAACACGTTTTTTTTAATAAAATAACTCGATTAGTTTTTTTCAATTTCATACAGTTTTTTCCACAATATTTTGAAGTAATCACTTGTTGCTCAAATTTTAAATATATTAATTTCCTGAAGAATTCCTGCTATGCATTCCAATTGTACCAACTTATTACTTTGTAAAATAAAATTAACTACTTTGAAATTAAAATGACAGACACATCTATCACTGTCAAGATCTTGTCGTTGGACAGACTATATTTTAAATGTGTTTGTATTTATCTGCAAGATCAAGATCAAGAGAGTCTTGGTCTTGGTTTTGCATTTGCTCATAACTACTCCAGACTTTTAGGCAACCCGGTATATTCTTAATTATTAATATACAGACAGCGAACAACTCTCTTATAAAGTATAAATTCTTTTTTGTCGTATTAAAACTGCATTAAAAATGAGGTGTGGAAATTAATGCTGACACATGATCTTTTTAATTAATCTCGGCGTTGTTATCTTTCTCAGATGATAATAATTTACTGGCTCGAATGTAAATTTCTCGAATTAATGTGCCATATACATCACACTCCGGCCCTACTTCATATTCATGACGGCCGACACAAATGAGATAACAAAATGCGAATCGTACGTAATGGAATTGTGAAACAACAGTCGTGACAATCAAATGCGATTTACCATTATGATTTCGTACAATAACGTTTTATTAAACAATGTTTGCAGATTAGTTTTAAAAGCAGTTTTGCGACACATTTGCTGATACAACATTAATAGTTTTAATTAATGCGACATATGAATATCTAAAGCGCTCTATGTTATTTAAAATAAAAATAACAGCATACAGTTTGAAATATTTAAAATAAATGAACCAAAGCATCTATTATTTTTTTACTATAGCAACTGTTAAAATTGCCTTATATCTATCAAAAATAGTAGATAAAATAGTACTTTAACTGCAAGGAATGATACTTTAAGAGCGATAGGTTAAAAACTTTATTTCTTCTCGCACGTTTTTTAATTGCTTCCATTTTTGAAAATTTTTGTATTCCTTTTTATAAGTTATTCGGGATTTAAATGGAAGTAGTATGGATACGGCGTTTGCCGGCTCAGCCTGAATACCTGTTGGTAATTTACTTATTTCGTTTTGAGTCATTTATGGCTCCAATTCAATCAGCAATCGATACCAAAGAGAATTGTGTAGCAAAAATGTGCAGACCTTATGCGAATATTTCGAAAAGCAATAAAACACTTTGTTCCGAACTTGTTTGTTTGTGTTTCACACACGATCTAGGATTAAAATATACTATTATTTTTGTTATCTCATATGGCAAGCTTAAACCTCTTATGTTAGTAACAAAATTTGGTCATGAATGCATGATATTTAATCAACTATTATCTACCAGCTCATACTAAAACAGAAAAGCAAATATTCAAAATCGTGTAACCTTTTGTAACCAAAGTACGTAGAAAATTAAATATTAGCCTTGTATATTCAAACCTGCCAATTACTTGTGAATAATTAAGTTAGGCACGCGGTCAGTCCTGTTCTGAATACGTGTCACCGAACTACGGTGTTTCACGTTGATTAACCGGATGTGTTATATTTCATCGGAAATATAATTCAAAATGTACGTTTCAAATAATTTATAAGCTGGATAAATTAATTTTGTGGATGAAATTGGTGATGTGGCATGTGCCGTTACTATTTAAGTACTATTGTTTGTTTGCGTAATGTGGATTATTCACACCATTTAGACGCATCCAGTGGGCTGCTGCAAAACTATATTCTATCATTTTATTTACGATACTTTTGTTTATATTTCGAAATTCTGTCAAACTAGAAATATAGTACATATACACTTTTTTCCAATACCTGATTAATATACAGTACGTCTGCTGGATCTGTGTCTATGAAAGGAATGCGGACAAAAAACATTTAAATAAACAGCAATATATTTTATAGGTCGACTTGAGGAGTACGTCACCTCAAATCGCCCCGCCCACCCATTTTATTGGCTACTTGCAAATTTGTCGAATTTTTATTGGTGGGACGCGTCGTCTAATTTTTTACGAAAAACATCGAGAGAATATCGTTTCCCCTCTCACCGATACCCTGTAGTTACAGAACGGACAAACGTACTGTACCTAATATAAAAAAAGTGAAAACGAAATTTGGTATGTAGTATATGACATCAATCGGAATTGATTCACGTATTCAATTACTTTCAGTCATATCCTGTTTCACCGGAAATGACTATATTTTTTGTTTTTTAAGAGTCCATTTTACTAGTCCGAAAAAGTAGCAAAATAAACGTTCGGCATTTAACGTTTTATGTCAAACTGGCTAGGTATTTTGGCACAAATGAAGAAGGAAATTAAAGATAAAGGATTATACTATATCCGTATTTAGCAAATTTTTAGACAACTTCTTTTTTTTATAATATTTTGATGGTCAAACATCAACAAAATATTCTTTATGTTTGGACTAAATTTCCTCGAAAATAAAGACATAATTTAAAATTCCGTTAAAATAAGGACATAGATTGAAGTTTTGTGATTACAGTGATATATAATTTATATGGTTTTGTAACAAAATTGCTTTTATGGCAAATGCTGAAGCTCTGCAAACCTTAACCAAGCCATAATCAAATAAACAAAATTTGTTTTCATCTGGCTTATTGTAATTTTTTGAAAGTGTCTCTTTAAAGGCTGTTATCTTCTGTCTTTTCCATATCTAGCAGTAAATTATATCAAAGTCAACTATGCTATACCTTTTTATATGTATGCATAATAGAATTTAGAATTTAGAATAAGTGGGAGGGGGTTAATCTCTGCGACCTTAGAGATCTATTGTGTCCCCCTTTCTTGAGTTATAACTCATCATACAGTCCCAGGAGTTCCTACGGAGACCCGTGTCCCTCACAGTTGAGGAGCTATGACCCAGGCCGGGTAGACGAAACGGTAGCTTGTGTCGCCTGTTGGGTTTAGAGGTAGGAGGTAGGCTCCCGACCGCAAGTGTCAGCCACCTCTCCTGTAGTTCTCTTTGGGTTTGGCCCCATGGAACTTTCATTGTTACTGTTCTCAGTGTCGCTAGGGGGTTTCCCCACAGCTTCACCGGTGATGTTTTTATTACTATTATTACCAGATCTCATAGTGTTCCTATGAGTCGCTAGGGACAGTCGGTCCACTTCTACAGAGCCCCGCATGTAGAAGTAAGGGGTAAAATACAATGGGGTGCCCCCCGGTGCCCCAAGGTTGAAGCTGTCCGTAGCCCCGCCCGGTATCGTTATATGTCTTAGTGCAATTCCCTGGCCACGACACTTCAGTCAGGAACAAGACGATGAGTGAGATGCTTCTTAGACCAAGCCAAGTGCTAGAGGGGATTCCCCCAGCACCTGACCAGGAGCTTCCCCACCAACGACAAGGTCTTCCATCTCCTAGGGGAAGTATACATAATAATATAACGATCATATAAAATCTCTCCAGTGGCAAAAGGGATAATTGCACCAGACATACAATACATTATAGATATGATTTGAATTAAAATGACAGATAATAACTGTCACTGTCATATATTCTCTCTTTCGCCAGCTATATAAAACTTCTATTTCTGGAATGTACGCCAAGGAATCGCTTCAAAAAAGATGAAAGGTAGAAATAATGCAAAGGATAATTACTACAGACAATTACCTGAAAACAGTTCGGAATTTAAAGGTCTTTTTGTTGGTGTTCTGTGTTCGCTCTCGTAACGATTTGTAAATGTAAGACAGTACAAATATGAACAAAGGATCTTCAATTATGACTTGCTTCGCGAGAACGGTGTGTAATTATATCTGTTAGGTTGCTCTTATTTTAATGCCTGACTCGTTTCCTAATGTTTTAACGTTCCATTTCATTTAATATTAGTTAATACAAATGTACAGGTGTTAAGAAAATTTAATAATAGTCGTTACCTTGCTGAAATAAATAATAGATAATTGCCTAAGAAATAATCGAGCTCATTTCCACACCGCTTATAATTTGAAATAGATTTGCTTCGTTTTAATCGTCTGAAAACGACATTATTTAACAATTTATACATATAATAGTATTTCAAATGTATTCTGTTTAAATATAATTTATTTATTGTATTTGAAAATTAAAATATTATGTATTATTACCATAATATGTTAGCTAGTAATTAATGTTTGTGTGTTGGTGAACAGAAAAGACATTTTAATATATAACGCAGCACTGAAAATAGTGGAAGAATACAAATATTTCGGACAACTAATACACAGCTCGGGATCTTTTCTACCAGAAATCAACAGAAGAATTAAGTGAGCCATACTTTTCGAAGAAACTCAATCATGTTCAAATCTAGAATGCCACTCTATCTAAGGAATAAAACATTCGACCAATGTGTACTACCAGTCATGACCTATGCTTGCGAAACCTGGACATTGCAGGTCGTACAACTCAATGGAACGAACTCTGCTGGGAATAACCTAGAGATACTGTAAAAGAATAGAGTCCGTATCCACTCTATTCTTTTACTGTCTCTCTTGGTTATTAAAGTATAGTAGCCAGACCATCCTAAAATAACCATCTAATAATTAACCACCACACTAATCCTTCAAAACAAATAAAAGTATTTTATATTTTACTTATACAGTGGTTGTCGGTGCGTTATAATTTTTCTACGAATTTTGACGGTGCACATCATAGAGGTGCACGGTTATTCGAACCGGTTCACCGCCAAAGCGCCCGTACTACTAGTAAATTCGCTTGTTCTGTTGTCGAAATTACATCCGCTATTTTACGTAAGAAATATTATTCTGAGAAAATTTCAAATGAATCAGCAGCAAAAAACATTTTTCTAGAAAATACTGGAAAATTTGAAGAAATATATTGAAGAAGAATAGATTACAAAGTCGCATTTTTTACGACTAAATGAAACAGAGAGTTCCATCTAATTTGTCGGAATTTAAAACACAAAGGGTAACGGCGATATCGACGAATGGAACAGTAAAAACGACAATAAAATCGAAGCGAAATCGGGAACGGTTCATGTCGGCCGTGTGACAGTGTCGGATTTATCGCGAGCTATAAACCGAACAGGGGAAAATAAGGTTCGCTGCTCTAGAAATTTCCAAACAAAGAAAATCTCAAGGACGCCATTCTGGCTCAGTGGGAAATGCTAGCAATGGCGCTGTACAGTAGGGAAGCAGCTTCACAACTTGTAATATTTTTATTTGCTCTTGATTTTATTATCATTATTTATATTAGTTTGATTTATTTAGTTTGATTTTCTTGGGATTTAGGTTCGAGAATACGCTGATTAAGTTTTCATTTGATTTAAAATCTTCATTTGGTTTTAAAAAACAAACGTTTCGGCTAACATTATAGCCTTCATCAGTGTCCTGTCATAACATAAACAGTGTCGAAACATTAATATTCAAAACTACATTTAAAAATTATCACAGCACATATAACATAATGTTCATTATAATTAATCAAACAATATAAATTTCTCAATTGCTTAAACCACATAATATTCTAAAAAGTTATTCTTAACACCGAAATTTATTACTATTGTCTATAGCTGCAATCGTATACTGGTACGATTAGAATCTAATCCCAAGAAAATCAAACTTATATATTATTATTATTATAAATCCTTACACACTAGTACGGGGCCATTTTGCAACCAGATTTTGTTCTTGAGATCACACTAGTTGAATTTTTTCTCATTTATCTTTGTCAAGTAGCAACATTTCGTGATGAAAGGAAAATAAATCAGGGTATTGACGTCGAAATATTCGAAGGAGTATATTTAAAATTTATAACTTGCGTTTTTCGCAACAAATTGTAATTAATTTAAAAAATATTTTGAACAAACAAGTAATTTCTTATATTATATAAACGTAAAAACGACCGCAAGAGTCTGGCATGCTTGGTCTTGTGTAAATGCTGCACCGGTCGGTCTTGATCTTGCAGATGAAGCCTTTGTACAATAAGCAGGACAAAGACCAAGATTAGTCTTGCTCATCACTATCTGAGCAAGCTCTTCTATTGTTTTCAAATTGGTTTCTTACCAACTGTAATAAATAAATGCCTTTATTGTCAAAAATTTTTACAATTTGTAGACAAAGGTAAAGTAAACAAAAAAACACACAAAAGAAAATACAAAACATTATACAAATAACATTGTCAGTTTTATTGTTTAAAATAAACATTTATAAATGTTTACAATGTCAAAGAATAAAAAAGTAAAAATAAGATTCAAAAATATTTAGTAAATTTATAGTAAATATCAATGACCTCTAGATAAATTTATTTCGATGTCCTTGGTAAATATAGTAATAGCAAACATTAGACCAATGTTTACAAGATCAAATTCGATCATCAAAATATAAGTCATTTACGGCGTAGAAAGCCTTATCTAGTAAATAAGATTTCAATGCTTTGCGAAATGAAGAAAATGATGTTATGGATTTGATTTCAAATGGCAGGTGATTGTGCATTTTTTTCGAGCTGTATAATATTGAACTTTTAACTAACTCTGAGCATGGGGTAGGTAGGTAAAGATCTTGCTCCGCGTTCCTGAGTGGATAAGTGTGAGATGGCCTTTCTTGAGAAGTAGATACATACACGTATTAGGCGGCAGATACATACACGCATTAGGCAAACGGATTCAAATATAAATTAGGAAGGAAGAGTTAATATTTTTAATTTTTAAAAAAAGTCTTGGCAATGAGTTCTGCTGAAGATAGATAGTCCCAGTGAATATCGAACAGCTCTCTTCTGGAGCTTGAAAATGCGGTCAAATTGAGTCGCACAACACGTATCCAAGAATGGAAGGGCATATCTGAGGTGCGACTCAAAAAGTGCATAATAAACAGTTCTAGCCACTGACAAGATAAGCTCCTTAGAAACAGATCTTAATGCAAAACAGGCAGAATTTAATTTTTTGGACAAAGCGTCGATATGCATGTCCCATTTCAGAGAATTGTCTATAACAAGCCCTAAGAATTTTACAGATTTTACGACGTCAATGGTGGTGTTGTTAAGTACAAAAGGCTGCAGCGAGTTTTTATACGACAAAGCTTTAGTTTTAGAAATGTTGAGGCTCAGGAGGTTTGAATCGCACCAAGATTTAATGGTGATTAAGTCATTTGATATAATCCTATGAAGTGCTGTGACGTCCTTGTTGCTCCAAGTGAAGCTAGTGTCGTCCGCAAAAAGATATATTTTACCACTGATGTTTATTTTAGCAATATGGTTAATAAAAAGAAGAAACAAAATATGAGCCTAGTACTGAGCCTTGTGGTACTCCACATTCTATTGGCTATTGTTGTAAACGAATGAGGTGTCGGTATGGAAATGAAGTTTATAAACATCTATAGGCACTTGCAAACGTTTGGAAACCTGTTTGGTAATGCTTCCCTGTCGTGTACGCGCCCTAAGCCTTTGCAGCCACCTCCGCCTCGCCTCTCGCTCATCACCTCTGCCATAGTATAGCGTGTGTGCAGTCTCTGACCTGAATATCGTCTGCGTCGGTGCAGCGGCGGAGGCCGTCGCCGCCGCCGTCGACCGTGCGGCGCCACGCTTTTCTCGACCGTGTGCTTCGCGCGACGCCAACAGATCGACGCCACTCGTTCTTCCGCCCGCGCGCCGTCCGTCTTGTTTTTGTTTGTTTACCGTTGGCAAAGGTGTATAAGGTTTCGCTGGTGCTCGAGAAGTGGGAGAGAAAAGGTGTATCATGAACGAGTACATTATGCAGAAAGGTAAAGCATACACTAAATATAAATGTGTAAATTTATGTTTGTTTTGTACGTTTTTCTTAATATTTTATAAAAAATAGGTGAGAAATACTCAATTGACTGTGTATAAACATTTGGAATAATACGTTTTTATATCTCTTTCCATGATGGTACATATTTAACCCTATGGTGTGAAAATCTTGAATAACAATTTTCATATATATTTGTTAGTTTTTACATTTTAACTCTATAGATGTTTTAATTATATAAATATTTACTTAGTTTTTAATCATTTACCTTTGGATTTGTTTAAATATTCGCAAAAGCGTACTTTTTATGACTTACCCGACTAATAAAATACATCGTTACATACAAATACAGTCTAATACTTAATATAATGCGGTTACATCACATTTGATTATCTTGGGCATTTGTATAAGGTTTTACGGGTTTATGAGAAGTTTTTAATAAAATGGGTATCATGAACGAGTATATTCTGCAGAAACGTAAATAAATATGAATGTTTCAATTGCTAAATTTTATTGCTATATATATATGGTATTGCTATAGTTTTTCAATTATATTTTTATTTTTTGTAATAAAACATTCTTTATCAAATACATTTCTAAAATGATTACTTTCTTTAGCTGACACCATCATTATTATCAGATTTAATATATTAAGCACTATAACAATATATTTTGTGTTTACACCGTTTGTTTTATTTTGATTTTGTTTATTTATTGTTGAAGATGTAAGGTTTCGCTGTTACAAAATATGTATATCATCAATCAGTAAGTTATGCAGAAAGTTAAAGATATAATTTTTTTCTTTTTAATCACAGTATTTTTAATTTTTCTATTCTATTATTATGCTTTGAAATAACATCTTGGCTGCTATTTTTTTAATCTGAAAATGTATTTTTTTAATAATATAGATTCTGCAGTATTATTATTATTAGGTTTGTGACATTTATGGAATAAAATAAAGATTTGTATAGATGATCACCGTTCGGTTTATTTCTATTTATTTATTCTTAGATTTGTAAGGATTCCTAGGTGTGCCACTTAGAGAACATGACTATCATGAATGGGTATATTATGCTAAAACTCAAAATAAAACTATGCCCTATTTCTACATAGTGCTACTTCACATTGCCTATTACATGTTGAAATAAATCTTTTTTATTAGTTTTCATAAGCATTATTATTGTATTAGCGAAGGATTTATATTCGTTATTTATAACAGATCTTTCGCTTTAGCAGAATACAATCTATAATATTTATGTTAAGGGATACAAAAGCATATTTTTTCTTTAGTTAACTAACAACCGATATCCACTAAGGGCAGGTTGCTCTAAATCGCGTGCAGTCTCGCCACAGTTTTAATTAGATTTCTATATTTACCTACTTTATGACGTCAAAGTTGCATTTTATAGTTACATAAAAATACGGATTATTTACGAGCTCACAAAATTACTGTCTTCTGGAAATATACTTGTGTTCAATTATCCAAATTAAACACGATTTTGTTATTTATTTGCCAACAAAAGTATATTTTTTTCATTGTTTATTTATAGCTCAAAAATTTAGAGTTTTTGTATAAAAAGTGCTACATAACATATATTAAAACATATTTGTAAATTAAAAAAAAGGGATGTCAGCAAAATTACTATTACTACGGCCTTTTTTTCTATAAGTAATTATAAATTATACATTTGTTATATTTTTCGATAGAAAACAATAAATTGGCAGTCTATGTTGCGAGTTTGTTGTAAGTAGTTTTCAGGATATTCCTCCTCGAAGATTCCTGAATTTTCTTGTAAGTCGTAACGCTCCGAAGATTTCATAAGCGTATCATTGATTGATAGGACAAATTGTTTAATAACTCCACTAAAATTTATATCAACAGCTACTAGATTTGTTCCAACCAGCATTTCGGGATTGTTTCGAAATCGTACTCGAATCGGTTTTCTTGCACTTTGTTAGCATGCGCGGACTTCGAGTAGTTTCGTGACGGTGCAAAAAGTATCAACGTTGGAACGCTTTGTGGATTGTTTTCGGGTCTGTCAAAAGTGTCAAGCGTACATGTATCGATCGGTTTTTTGTTTTTGTTTAGAATTTCATAACATAACCCTATTATTTTTGTTTGCAATTTGCAATAGTAATAATTATTTTTCTTGAAATGGAGAATCAGAATCCAGTAATTGTTGGTAAGTGTTGTTTCAACTGTATACTCACTAACTCACTTACGTATCCTCTCTTTTATGATCCTGTTATTTCATTGCAGTGATAGAACCTTTGAACATTATTTTAGAAATAAAAAATTGATTAAAATTTCCGAACGATTTACTCCACACAAACTCATAAGCAAAAGTATAACGCACACGTATTCGAATTCGTAAAAAAAATAATCAAGACAGAAGCATCAGCCGGACGCCGGACCAGAATCAGCTGGTAAAAATTGATAATCCCTGCCAATATACTTTAATGCGCAAGTCAACCCAAACAGTTCTCAATTTGGACCATGTACCGAAATTACCGTTCTGAAATCGTAACTAAACGATCCCAAGGTAAGTTGGTACACAAATAGGATCGTCCGATAACCGTCAAATCTCGGTTGGAACACATCTGAATTACTGAGCACGAGCGTGATCGTTCGGTGACGGTTCTGCGGCGGGTTGGAACAAACCTATTGTATTTTTGGAACTTCTTTGAATTCTCTCTATTTTATGATAATAAAAAATGGTAAATATTTCTTAGCATAAAAATTTTCAGATTTTCAATTTTCAACGTATTTTCGCTAATAGCTTATTTGTCAAAATTTTTTGCTAAGAACAACTGTTCAAAAAATCTTGACAATAAGCTATTATTAGTGAAACAGTAGTTTTACTAAGTTTAGTTTGTAAAATTCTGAAAATTTTTGAGCCAAAGAATGTTTGCTCGGTCTTTTCAATATAATAAAATATAAAATATGAGAAAACTATATCAAAACAATTTTAGTATACACTAAAATTAACATTAATAATTATTTTAAAAAGTGGAAGATACCTTTTAACATAAAAATTAATATAATACACCAAATTTATGCTGCAAAGTATGTAATCACCTTAACAAACTTACCAGACAGATTAGACATGAAAAAATACACATATTAATCTATAGCTGTATAAAGTTTAAATGCAAATAACCTCTAAATTTATTCTGAACCTCTAATCCGTCACATAAAAACCATTCGGAAACAAATTTTCCAGACAGATATCAATTTTAATTTTTGCGGTGGTGACTTTTATAGGGTTGCTTCGTCGCGCCATTGTTTTCGATGGCGTCGGCGTCGCGACGCTTCGATTTTCTTTATTATTTATCAGCGTCGGTCGCAGACTTTTATTTGTTTTGCCGGCGAAAGCACGAAGCTCTAACATAACAGGTAATACTCGTACGTGAAATGCAGGAATAACGTCATTTACGTTTTGGTATATGTTGCTCGTGTTCTGTGGATATTTTCAAACTTTATTTATGGGTGTATATATTTTGCTTTAAATATAGATATAGATATGAAAAGAAGTACATAATATTTTCTCATATTCTTTTTATTACATTAATTTATACTAAAATATTATCAATATATAAAATTAATGTTTTAAATTTCTCAGATATATTTTCAAAATATCTTTACATATATTCATTAATACCTTGTTTTACAAAATAATATTTTTTTGCTAGCCTTAATAATATTTTGAAGACATTTAAATTCTCTATTGAAAACCGGAATAATATACTGGGTGTTCCATTTAAAATAAAATCGTTTTTAAAAGTTCCAAATACTTAATATTAATTTTGTCTCATCCTGTATAACTTTTCCGGATAAATTTTAATCTAGTTTAATGTACAATAGTTATTTTAACTAAATATAAAGTCATTCAATGTTAATTGTAATTTAGGTAGCTTTTATTGAAATTTAAAATGTTTTCTTCAGTTTTATATGATATAAGAAATAGGGTTTACAGTTTTCTGGATCGGGATCCCGTTTTGAAATCCCGGGATTGATTATCAGAATGAGAAATGTAATCTAAAGTTTTATTGCATTTACTTATTTCCATAGCTTTTTATACATATTTAATTGTATTTTATGTGTATTCTGATGCTGACATACATATTTTCAGTCAAAAATTGCTAAGCTTGCTTGAATCCCTATCTATAAAAAGTAAATTAATTTTGTGTGGCGACCGGAATATTGAGTTTTCCAGTATGTGTGCAGCTAAGGAGTCTCTCCAGTCCATTTTTCATTCTTTTGGTATAGTCATGCATGTTGACTCACCAACTAGAATAACTAAAACTGGCTCAAGTACTATAGACTATGTCGTGTCGTCTTTTGACCCAGAATTCGTTGACTGTAGAGTCCTTCACTCAGGTTTCTCTGATCATGAGGCAGTATTGGCAAAGTTTTTGCTAAAATCCAAATGCAAAAATACCTCGCGCAAATTGGGCCGTATTTTTTCGGATGAAAATTTTCTAAATTTTCACCACCTATGTCTAATAATAGAGTGGGTTGTCCTCTCGGCTGACGTCGATTCCGAATTTTCTAGATTTATGGATACCTTGTCTAATCTGGCGTACAAGACGTTTCCTCTTAGGCCTATCAAAAGTAAACCTGGTCTACTACAGGCTTGCGTATATCTGCAAAGAACATGCGCTCATTATCTCACCTTAGTAAATTCACGGACATAATTACGTGAAACTTTATAGAAAGGTTTATCGTAAGACTATAAAAGCTGCCAACGACATTTATTATAATGCGAGGCTAGCCAAAGCCGGTAATGTCGCTAAGGAGACTTGGGCTATTGTAAATGACTTAAGGAATAAGACTTCTTCGTCTGGCACAGTATTTAATTCACCTGAAGATTTAAACACTTACTTTGTTAATGTGGCTAAAAATTTAGTGAACACCATAACTCCTTCCCATGATTCACTTTCATATCTCCCTAAAGCAAATGAGAATTTACACAGTGTCTTCTTCACGCCCGTAGCATTAGATGAGCTCCGTAGTACAATTAATAGTATTAAAAACAAATCCTCATCTGGGATTGATGGGCTTACTCTCAAAATGTTCTCTGAACTTCCTGAATGCACATTAAACCATCTTACTACTTTAATTAACGAGTCATTCCAAAAAGGAGTTTTTCCAAACTGCCTTAAGACAGCAATAATTATTCCTCTGTATAAAGGAGGAGATAAAGATGAAGCTTCGAACTATCGCCCAATTGCACTCCTGCCCACATTATCTAAGATCATTGAAAGATTGGTTAAAAAAAGGTTTCTATCTTTTCTCCTTAAATATAAAATACTTACTACCCATCAATTTGGATTTCTAAGTAACAGTTGCACAAATGATGATATGTTCGACCTTTTTAATAGTGTATACTCTAGCCTGAATAACCATCACTCTACAGCTACAATTTTCTGTTATTTCTCTAAGGCTTTCGATTGTGTAAATCATAATATCTTAATTAACAAATTGCAATACTATGGTTTCAGGGGAGTGCCGCTCGAATGGCTTAAGTCATATCTTGGCAACAGAAGGCAGCTTGTGAGGATTGATACGTCTATGTCTTCTTGTAAGCCTATAGAATGTGGTGTCCCTCAGGGTTCAGTACTTGGCCCTATTTTGTTTCTGGTGTTTATCAACGATATTGCAAATATAGACATTAGCGGTAAAATTTGCCTCTTTGCGGACGATACTAGTTTCACTTGGAGCGGCTCAGATGTTGCGGCACTATATGATACTATATCCAGTGACTTACGCACCATTAAGTCTTGGTGCGATTCTAATCTCCTATGCCTCAACCTATCAAAAACTAAAGTTTTGTCATATAAAAGTACTATACAACCTTTTGTACTTAATAACACCACTATTGACGTCGTGGACTCTTAGGACTGAAATTCTTAGGACTTGTTGTAGACAACTCGTTAAAATGGGACTTTCACATTGAAGCTCTATTAAAGAAACTAAGCGCTGCCTGTTTTGCGCTAAGATCAGTTTCTAAGGAACTTAACTTATCAACCTCTAGAGTAACTTATTATGCCCTTTTTGAGTCCCATCTTCGTTATGCCCTTCCATTCTGGGGTACTTGCTGCGCAACAAAATTTGATCGTGTTTTCAGACTTCAAAAGAGAGCAGTTCGATATTTATTGGGACTGAACAGTAGAACTCACTGCCAGAATTTCTTTAAAAATTTGAAAATATTGACTCTTCCTTCTTTATTCATTTTTGAATCCGTTTGCTTAATCCGCAAGCACATATCTGCTATTCCCGAAAGACCATCTCATAACTATCCACTTAGGAATGCAGATCTTTATCTGCCAACTCCGAGCTCAGAACTAGTTAAAGGTTCAATACTGTACAATGCCAAAAAAATGTACAATCATCTGCCTTTGAATATCAAGTCGCTTTCATTCTTTCCCGCATTTCGCAAAGCTCTAAAATCATACCTACTGGAGAGAGCCCTATATGCGGTAAACGACATTTTTGTTGATGTTTAATTATGAACAATTTTGAATTTTAAAATTTTGATCATTTCACACACTGGTCAAGGGTCAAGTATTTGATATTTTATAACTTGAAAATTATATCTATTTACTGCGTACTGTTCTAAAATTGTCCATGTTTATTCTTTTTGTAATTTTAAAGACTTAATTTTTTTTGAATTGTATTATTTGTAATGTGTATTTTTTGTTGTGATTTTGTTGTTTGTGAGTGCTTTGTCGATGAAGCTGTTTTGGCTTTTTGTACAATAAAGTATTGTTTGTTTGTTTTGTATTAATTATTAGTACTATTAATTATTAATATCTTTTTTTTATTTCCAGGTAATTACCAACTTTGTTCAATGCATGTGTGGGGGTAAGTTAATATAAACTAATAGGTTAATTAAACTTTATTTGTTATAAAATATGGATGACATAAATATTGACCAGTAATAGTGTATTTTTGGGATTATCCGTAGATAGATGTATGCATAAAGACCAACAATTTCACTATTGGCAATACTAATCAGTTGTACATACGTGAGTGATATTCAAAGAAAGGCAAACATAACAAATAATTTAGCATATCATAATATTTATACAGCGTGAGTTTCCTACGATGTTCTCTATGGGTATCTCGGAAACTACTGGAGATAGAGAGTCTGTTAAATGAGGAAAGAATTGCAGTTTTGTGGGGTAATAAATATGCGCCTTTCAGATATTTGAAAAAGTGCATGGCTTATTAGATATTCCGAAAAAGACAAATTTCGGCTATTTTAAAAATTACCCTAATTCCATTATAAGCTATTTTAGACAAAAAGTCTTCAGATAAAAGTTGTAGATAATCACCTCCTTAATGAGATTGTGTTCTCCGTTTTTTTCTAAAGCCTGTCATTTTTGACATATGACACAAACATATGTTTTTTTAAATGGAAACCATAGTTGGCCATGACTTCATAAAAAGCGCCATTTTTAAGCTTTTCAGCGATATAAGCTATAATATGTTTTCTTCAAAAAATTACTGTGTTTTAGCCAATTCTTATCATTTTTAAACAATTTCACTTAGTTAGCCATGGAAACAAGTTCAATCGTCTTTGCTCTCAGAAATGTGAAGCTGTCACATCCAAACTTTGTAAATTGAAATAAACAAAAATTGTAAATATGAATTTTCCAAATTATCGTACTTAACTATATACCTATTCTAAAAATCAATTACCTTAATACCAAAGACATTATAAAGATAGACCGAACATCTCATTCATAAATATTCGTTGGAAGTGTATCAAACATTCCAATGTGTCAAACAAGGACAGAAGAGACAGAAAAGTCTAAAATTTCCGACCCCGGCAACTAGGCGCATTTGGATTGTTCTAATGGCCAGTGGCGTATTGTTTTTTGGAAGAAATTTAATTAGTAAAGTAAAAGTAAAGTAATTAGTAAAATTTTTACTCCATATTAATATACTACATTAACACTTTTTCATGAGATGAGTTTTGTTATAAGGTCTAATATAATAATATAATTAATATCCCATATATACTCTAGTACTTTAGTTTAGAAACGTTAGTAGGTAGTTTTCGAAAATCGCTCCAACGTCGATTTTCAATTTAAACTTTCAGTTACTTCTATATAAACTTTCAGTTACTTTTGATTTTTTACAGGGTGACTCAAGTTTCTGAAACAGTTCTATATTAGGTTTGTGGTTGGTGACTTTTCTTTCAATTTTTTTTTTCAGAATATGGAGGCAATGGTAAAGCACGTTTTAGATATTTTTGTAAGTCCAAATTTAATTAGAGATGTTATAAAACTTATAAATAAATTTTTCTTGTTTAGAATAGGCAACATTATTTAGAACTTCCCGTTTAATCTCAAATGATAGGTTTTAGTTTTACCTTTTTTGATCTTAAAAAGAACTTTTCAAAATTAGTAATTAGTAACGATTTAGTTAGTTCGCAATCGATAGCTTCCTGTAAAGTACTGTGTAATAGTTGTTTTTAATCTTGTATTATTAATAACTTCCTATCCTAAAACCAAATCTAAAATCAATATTTAATGAGAAAATTGTGTTTTTTTTGAAAATATAAGACAAGATTTGACTTTCGGTCTTCTTCTTGTATTATGATGGCTCTTATACGAGGCAATTACCTTTTAGTCTCTCAATAGAAGGCATTTATCATTAAAAGTATCAAATCTGTGTGCTACAGTATGGGATTTCTGTCGCATAATAATGAATATTACGTTAATTTACAAACTCATTACTTTTAAAGGTAGCTTCATCAGACAATCAAATTTTAGTTAAATGTGTCAATCTTCATGAACTGTATTAAGCATATGTATTGCGGTTTGAATCACCCTGTATGTTGACAAAAATATTTTGAAAATGGGCGTTACAATGGCCCCCATCTTATGTAAAAAATTGAAATAAAAATCACAAACCAAAAACGTAATAGGTAAAAGCTTTTTTGGAGGCCTGGGTCACTCATACACTGTACATACACTGTCACACTGTATATAGATATGTATAAAACTAGTAGCCTAAAAATTATTTACAGTTCGTCCCATTCTAAAAAAAGGTAAACACACCGTACAAATAACTCTAGGAAGAAGTATTTGTACGGTGGTAAAAATTGTCTAAACAAGATTAATAAAGCAGTAAAATGTAAAAAAGGTCGGGTAAACACCTTTGTTTATTTGTTGAGCAAAATTCCTTTAGAATATCGTATATAATGACCAAAATATGACGCAATTTTAAGAAAAAAAATGTCACTTTCTGGCTTATAATAAAGTTTCAAATGCAACGTTTATATTCAAATTTGTTATGATCTACAACAGTTAGGTAGTAATTGAGACGAATTATAATTCAATTACCGGCTACTACGTTCTTGTTTTAATAGATCAAAATTCAACAAATATAATTGGAAATTATTTTAATTGTAAGGGGCTCCCTTGTGGGACGCCTATGTACAATTACGGCGGAAATTTGTACCTACCTGTGACAAGACAAATTCGGGTAATTTGAGCTTATTTTTCCACACACTTGACACTGTTGTACCATATTGAAAATTCGCAGATTTAAAAGTACGTTAAACAAAAACAAAAACTACTGAAAAACACTGAAAAGTTTACTTCGGACTTCATTCCGACTTCAAACACACCGTACTACGTTTGTACGCTATAACGGACCAAGGGCCGTCGCGAGGGGTGGTGGGACGGACGGCTCATTTTCATTCTAGAAGACTAGCAGCGGCGCTGCCAATAGTTCTAGACGTTTCAGCACATTAAACAGTAAACATGTCCTTTAATAGTAACGCATATATCCTCTGGTTAATAACATATTATTACGCATGCTTCTTTAAAAATAAACTATTAATTTAATTAAGAAATTGAGATTTATTGATATCCGGTGAAGGTTTTAAAGTCACCTTTTCTGCAAATCAAACTAAGTAGATAGGCGCAAATTTGAGATGTGGCAATGTCGCCTTCTCTATCTCAGTTGGTTTTTACAGTACGTAGTCAACCTCCGGTTGTTTGATCGGGTTAAAATGCACAATGTGATATATGTTCTTCCTAAATCTATGCTTAATACCTTTGTTCAAATAACACCATGCATGGCAATGTCAATATGACAGTAAATAATATTGATGTCACTAGTTTAAAAAATGAGCGATTCGGAAAGTATTTCCTCTGACATTGAAGAAGGGGCATTTAGAGCCATTTCTGGATTGCTTCCAGCAAGATCGAAACGGAAGTATGAATATACATACTCTAAGTATGAAAAATGTTGCACCAAAAAAAAAGTACACAACTATGGAATGAAAAGGTATTCATAACATATTTTTCCAATTTAGTGCAAAATAAATATTTTACAAAATATTTTTTTGTCTCTTTAGTAGTCAACTAAACAAGGAGTGCGGTAATGAAAATGCGTGAGTTAAGAAGCTCTTAACTCACTCAAAATGAGTAACTGGCGTAAACTCACTGACGTAAATAAAATATTTGATTTCAAGCTCATTAAAAGATTAATGCAGACCTCTAAGTGAATTTACCTGACGATAATGTGCAGAAAGTTGATTACACATTATTAAATGCACCCATTGTAGGAAATAATCGGCGGAAAACAGAGAAAATGGTTTCAAGGTTTCTATCGGACCGGCTAATCGCACGGAATTCTTATTGTGTACGCGCAGTTCTTGACGAATCAATTTACGCTCGCAACACCAAAACAATGCGCTAGACAATGGCACATTGTTAATATCCGCGATTTATGATAGTTTCGAGACATTTGGTTGTTGCTCAATTAGAAAGGGGAGAAAAGTAGCGTGGAACAGTGTCACAAAATACAAAGTTACGAGACAATAATAAAAACCTATTTTGTATTTACGTTAGCTTGGAAGCATCAATATAAATTTGAATATTTTCTATACTTGTGTAGTAAACATAAATTCAGAATTATGAAATGTTTCAAAAATTGATAAAAACGCAATTTTGAATAAGCATTGTCAAAATCACGAGTTAAACATTTTTAAAGTTGAAATTTAGGTTATAAAGAAAGTCGGCAACACAAATCGTTAGAAAACTTGAATTAATCCATTTGATATTATCTGACTTTATACAATAATTCAAAGTTGATAAATTAGTGCTAGTCAAACTTCTTTAATATTATTTTAAATTATATATTACCCTAGAAAAAAATAGGAGGATAAGCTACAAAAAGAAATGAGATTCCATCAAAAACATAGAATGTAAAATATTCCAAGTCTCGCATCACAATTCTTTCACTATAAAAAGTTGTGTGATCTTATATAAAACCAAGTCAGTTTATTTTATTTGGTTTCTTTTTAAGCACCTTTTCAACAATTTTTATATAAATTGGAATTATAAATATTAGTCATCTTTATTTCTATAATAATTATAATGACTTGGCAATTGTACAGCACCGTTATTATAAAAGAATAATCTACCAGAGCAAAATAAATCACTAAATTAACACAGTAAACCAAAACACTTTACTTTTGCCCTGGACGGCGCGTTTCGCTAACCAAGATGCAAAAGTAAAGTGTTTTGGTGTATTGTGGTGATTTAGTGTTTTATTTTGCTGTTGTAACACCAAAGGTTCTAACCCCTAACTGTAATAATCTACCCCATTTCGATTATTAAGTAAATCTAAACAGTTCCCTTAAGAATAATGTTTTTTAATTAGTAGAGAATATCATATCGTGCAATTGCCAAGTCATTATTATTATTACAGAAATAAAGATGACTAATTTACTAATACTAAAGCCCCATACTCACACTTCGCTACTTCACTTCCTTCCTTCGTCGCGTCCCTTCGTCCAAAAATCTTATATTTACTATGGGAAATGTCGATTTTATGCGACTGTGTGTTCCTTCGTTCCTTCGTCAAAACGCTCCTTCGTCCGTTTACTTCCTCGAAACGCTCCTTCCCCGTACTGTCGGTTTTTGGACGAAGTAGCAAAGGAATTATCACGAACACAAAAAAATATTAAAATATATAAAATATATAAATCGATCTTGGATTTCATTCGTAGTTGATTTCTTGATTTGGCAGCACGTCTGTACAGGGTGTCCCATTTTCGTGTGTTTTGCAGGGTTTCTCGTTTATGAGTCGAGATACAAAGATGCGGTTTTCACATTACGCTGTTACTTTTTTAGGAAACTAAAGATGCTACATACAGATATGTCCTAGCTCTCTTACTTCCTAAAATACAGGGCGAATCTGATATTATTGCATTTTTCGATCCCCTTTTGTTGAAAACGGCCTCCAGTACAGTTTTTCACGTAATTATATATAATTTTTTAAATTGACTAAAACTTATATGTTTTTTTTTAAATACGATATTTTGTATATTATTTTATTTTCCTTGTTACGAGCTTTCTAAAATACTTATTTTCATAAACGGGGTAGTAAAATGCATTATTTAACTTTATTACATAGTCGGCCGGTTTAAATTAGGTAATCAAAACAATCAACTAATTTATTCCACGTAAAATGTTGGTTATTAGCATGTTATTTAAAAGCAGCACAAGTTCAGTTTCCGTGTAGTTTATCAAAATATCACGATGCAAAGCAAAATTATCTGGTAAAATTAAGTTAAATAAGATAAGAGCCGTTTAGCAGTTTAGCAGTACCTAAATAAATAGATATAGAGTATATTATAATTTTCGAAAGCTCATAACAAGGCAAATAAAATAAAAAATAATATATAGAGTGTCCTGTTTAAAAAAAAGAACATAAGTTTGAGTCATTTTTCGAAATAGACAGCTTCCAACGAAGAACCACTTTCGTCACTGCCATTCTACCTGAAAAACGAGACACGGGCGGTGGGTAAGTACTCAATGGGTAGAACAAAACAAAATCAGGGTATCCGGTATATACCTGTACATTTAGATGAACAGTCTAATTTTATAAAAGGTATTTCCAACGACCGCATAGTAAATACCCGGTATAATACCAGTAATAGAAATATTACTGGCGTATATCTATAATATTTTTTATATATATATATATATATATATATTGTAGATATTATATATTGGTATATTTCTATTCCCGGTATTATACCGGGTATTTACTATGCGGTCGTCGGAAACTCCTTTTATTAAAATTAGGATGTTCATCTAAATCTACAATTATATACATATATACCCAGATTTTATTTATCTACAAATTGGGTACTTACCCACCGCCCATCACTGACCCTTTTCACCTTTTCGATAAGTTATAAGATAATCGAGATACAAAGGTTATCGAAAAATGCAAAACTTTCTACTAATCAAAAAATAAAAAGTAAAAGAACTTTGAACTAAGAAGGCTAGGATAAATATGTGTGTAGCATATTTAGTTTCATAATAAGTAGAACAATGATGTGAAAACAGTATCTTTATATCTCTACTCATAAACCAGAAACCCCATAAAACACACAAAAATGGGACATCCTGTACATCTAGCAATCGCCAGTCGATATAAAAATAATTCACAAACAATAGTCTAAAAAATGGAAGAAAAAAACAATATTGTCTTCATATTTGTGAAAAAATGCATGTCCATATTTATGTAATCGTAGCGACAAAAATAAAAAAATAGAAATAGTGTGCATGATGCCTTTACAAAAATATCTGAAGAAATGGGGATTGACATCATTAACGTTTAATTAGTATGTCACATTTCATGGTTTCGATATAAATTACATAATAAACTTTACTCTATTGTTGAGTCGCCTTGTACATTCATACTGATATACCTTGTACATGCTACTGAAATATTCGGATTTATTAAAAAAAAATATATTATTAAAATTCAATTTTTATTTTTGACACGACAAAGAATTGCAGTTTTATAAAATAAAAATTATGCGCCTTTCGGATTTTTTAAAAATTTTAGAGGTTACTAGATATTTCGTATTAAACATGTAGCTGCTATATTAAAAATATTTTGTGGTGTGTTGTTGCATAATTGACTAATTTTCAAGCATCGAATGGACGAAGGAAGGAAGCGAAGCGACGAAGGAACGCGAGGAAGTAACGCGAGGAAGTAACGCGAGGAAGTAAGGCGAGGAAGTAAGGCGAGGAAGGGACGAAGGAGCGAAGTGTGAGTATAGGGCTTAACAATTTAAAACAAAATTTTTGAATAGGTGTTTAAAGACAAACCAAATAAAAGAAACTATCTTGGTTTTACATGAGATCTCACAAATTTTTATAGTGGAAGAATTGTCTTGCGAGACTTGGCATTTTTTACATTCTATGTTTTTGATGGGATATGTTATTTATTCATGAGCTCAAAAAATATTTTGTAACTTTACCGTATAAAAGGATTTTATTTCGTTAATGTTTGATACTCAACTTATAAGAATTGTATATTTAGAAAATCGAAAATATATAACGAGCGGTAATATAATCCAGTAAGTTTATTGCTCGTTATTTGTGTCTGTGCGTCTTTCTATAACAGAAACCCACTGCACAGCGTTACGCAACGTCTAATTATGGTTTTATTTATTGAGTGAACGCGTCGGCAGCCTGCATCTCAGTGAACTCCCACGAGCAGCTTATTAAGGCTACTGTTTCGTATTCCTGTGAGATCAGTAAATCTAGATTACGATACTTTGATAGAATATATCTAGTATCTCTTCTGAAATGGATTTATTTCAAGAAATATTGTTATTGACGGGATAATATCAGGAAGATTTTTTTGGTTTTATTTATAAGAGACAAGAGAAATTGTGGTTAGAAATCAAAAATTTATTGTTTTTAAGCTAAATATTAGGATCTCTATGGATAAAACTGACAACCGCAAGCTGTTGCTAGGATATTATATTAATTTTAATTGTATTTTTAAGACATTGTGAATGATCGTAAACTAAAAAGTATAAAGTGTAATTGAAACCACTAATTTATTCCACTAATTACGAGGTTCTGAATGAACCTTTAACAGTAATAATAACCATAAAAGAAGGAAATTGAAATTCTATTACTATAGAAACTCTTTTTAGGTAGTATGGTAGTATTACTTCTAAGGGTGTATTCCGTTGCTTATACCTTGGTTATGGTTTTATGTTCCGTTTCAATCGGTTTCTTGAAAGTTTTCTTATTACGGAACACGGTTTGTGAAAAATTCAGTTATAACTGTCACCAAACTAACCAGCGCGAGAAGGCTGGTTTTTCTGGTTTTGTTTGTCAATCAATGTCATTTATGTGACAGAAATCAAGCAAATATTGGAAGTTCGAGTGAAATTCTCATTTAATTTCTAAAATTTTTAATAATATTTTATATTTACATCCAAAAGCAATGGAGGTAGGCAGTAAAGGTAAATAAATTTCATTAACTAAATAGAATGACTTTTTAGGACCATTTAAACTTATCATGCAGCCATTGTTTCTTAAAGTCAGGAACATTTAAAGAAAACATGAAAAATAAGACAACAAGTTATTGTGAATGTTTTGTAAACTATAAAAATATAAATATTGATTAGCTTTGTTTATTTATTATTGATCTGCTTTAATATTGGACCTACAAATCTTCACTTGAGCTGTCTAACGAATTTAACAGTTTATTAATAAAGTACTTTTCAATATTATACTCCATTGAAAAGAAGAAGCAAACGTAAAAGCAGAGAATAGGTACATTAAAAATGCATAAAAGATACATTTTATAATAGAGGTATTGAAATTTAGAAAACGTCAACATTTGACGTTTCCAGTATTTTACCAAACCGTTCCGTATCAAACCGATGTTTTTTACCGTAATTTACCGGTCTGGTTCGCCTAGTTTTGCAACGAGAGATTACTTTAAACCTTCAGCTTCTTAATTACGTATTTTTAAACTCTTCTTTATATAAAAGAATAAACCCTAAAAAAAAATCCTGGTTACTTACGGCTCAGATAAGATTTAGTGACTATCATCATATTGTCAAGGTGTATTACTGGTTGCATAACTGCATACTGCTAAATAATCGCAACGTGCATTGAGGAACCTGGCGCATTCGCCAGAAAGTAAAAGAAAATTATAGAATTCTTTAGAAAATTCCAGAAACCATCGCCAGGGGGTATATAAGGCCCGCGCTTTGACAGTTGGACAAGTCTGAAGATAGTCTGAAGTCTGAAGTTTGAAAATACCGCGAAATACCGTTAGAGTAATAGTAGTTGCATAAGTTGTGTTGTAAATAGTATAAGTTGTGTGTACAGAGTGAAACAAATAAATTCGTTAAGTATTTTATCGTGAGTTTAAATAGTGGACCCACGGAATCCGTAACAATATCAAGAATGAAAAGAATGGAAAAATTATAACAAACAAACTTTTTTCTTATAGGTCTATAATTCTTGGACACATTGTATTTACCTCGACAAACAATATCCATTCACAAAACCTTTAACGGGCCAGACACCCAAATCGTTTTATTATTAACAAGCCGTGCTATCCCTACCCTTTTCGTTTTTGTTGTCTACAAAACGTTCTACCCTCAATTCCAGTAGCGGCGTTCGGAAAATTATATTTTTTTATTAATTTGCTATTTTACACTAAAAATATGTTTATCATTTTATGTAAATTATATACCTACTGATTTTTTAATCTATGATTAACTTTAAACTATATTTTATAGGCAGCTAAATAATGTATAAGATCGTATACATACGATCTTATAATTAGTTTTTGGAGAATTCATTTTGATCTACTTTATTGCTGGCTGTATTTAGTTTGTTGATTTGTACTTGTAGCTTATCAGAACATATCTATTTTCAGTCCAGAAAACAATAGAAGAGCTTATTCAGATAAGCACATCTATATAGGCTCAGACAGTCAGGCGGCACTTGGGGCGCTTATGAGCCCAAAGGTATCGTCGAGACTCGTCTGGGAATGCCTAGGTGAACTGGAAGCTCTGGCTCGACGGAACAGAATTAAATTATTCTGGGTGCCGGGCCACAGCAGCATCCAAGGCAACGAAAAAGCCGATGAGCTAGCTAGGCAATGATCATTGGCATCTTATCTTGGTCCAAAGCCAGTACTGGGAATACCCAAATGTATGGCCCGTAGTGCATTAAAACTCTGGATCAGGGAAAAGCAAAATGTCCACTGGAGAAACAGACAGGGGCGCAGGCACAGCAAGGCTTTTATCCAAGGACCTAGCTCCAAAACCGCAAAAGAACTGCTAATGCTTAGCAGGAATAAATTGCAGATTACAACAGGCCTCTTGACAGGACACATGGCTGTCAAGCGTTACCTGAACAAGCTCAATCTGTATCAAGGAAGTCTTTGCTGCAGACTCTGCGATAAAGATCCTGAAACAGCGGAGCACATAATATATCACTGCGAGGCTCTGGATCGCAAGCGACACTTTTTATTTGGAAAAGCTAGGCTAGAACCGGAGGAACTATGCTCCCATCCTATCAAGGACCTGCATAAGTTAGTGCAGGGCACAGGGATAGGAGAATGGGTGCAGATATAGAAAGGGGACAAACACAATATTCCTCACAGGTCGCAGTGTTTCCGGCAGAGGACGGCCCCTTATTGTGGAAAAAAAATTCAGTCCTTTACTTGTCCAGTGTAGTTGACGGAAGATTTCTTCTAGTGTTGTGTGGGATTACGTAACTCCCTGTCATAGTCTTTGCCAGTTGGGAATGCTGGGGTTGTTTTATATATCATTTATTTTGATTTGGCTTTTTTATTATATTTCTTTTGTTCGGATATAATAGGTCATTAACAATAAAAATCACTGTATATTACTATGAAAAAAGTTATTTGATGATTTTAAGGACTAAAGTAACAAAAATAGCTGATTAATAAAGAAATGTTTGAAATTCTGTCACAAAATATATCCATTTAAGGCTAGTTCTTTTCTTTATATCACCTGTTGCTGAGTGTCCAGTCATTAGGAATAAAATCTTTCAATTTATTATCGATTATTATGGAGGATATATAGATTGTTTATATAAAAGACAGTAAAAATGACTAGACGATAAACGAAAATTTAAAATTCTCTTAGTTTAAATCTACATTTTATCTTATATCACTTGTTGCAGGGTCTGAGGTCTCTCGGAAAATGTGCCCGTTTGTTTCTTTGTCACTGTCGCGTTTTGTTAATATTTTTATGAACACACTGAACCCGCCACTGCTTCATCCCCTTGTCCAGCATCCGGCCCAGGTCCCTCCACTCTCCAGCATCCCTCCTCTACACCCGGCCACAATATGTAGGTCGTAGCCTTCAAGGGGGGTTCAGAGGTCGCATAAAGCTGAATCGGCGGCAACTGCATTTTCCCGCGGGGCCCAGCTTACCATGGCGGAAGTGGGGTGGGGCGTAGGAGTGGGGGTGGACGCGACGGCACCCGATCGATAAAGCTCGGCTCGGTTCGGGTGGCCGCGTCGTCCGCATCGCCGCCGGGCGAAGGTCGTTTCTGGCAAAGGTAGGCTGAGGTCGAGACGTCGGAATGGTTGAAGAGGTTGAGAGGAACGTCGGACGACGGTGACGGTCGTGTGGTAAGGCTGCGGTTTGCAATTTCGGCGGTGATTGTCGGAGGGAGATTTGGCCAGATGACGAGAGGAAGGGTTTGATTGACTTTATAACTTGGGATTTTGTGGCGAATACTTGCATATTGCAATTTCTTCTTCATTTTTATCCGATACTTCTTATATTTTGTCATTATCATGTCATCTTATCCCATTATCATTTAATATAGTGGTCTCTTACCTTGACATGTATAGATTTTTTTTTATGAAACTTATGATATTTCAACATCTAGAATTATTGTGCATCAACTAATACACAGAATGTGCTTTGTCGTTTCTGCTACAATTTATAAAAGCAGATCAACATTAGGGTTTCCGTTATTTACCAAGTTGATCATATCTCTCACGACGCCCTCTAAATTTATAGTTTATTGTCTAAAAAAATAACAGACTATTTTAAACCCTTAATAATCACAATAAACCTTGCCCCAATGACGATTCATTTCCTATTTAAATTACATGGAAATTTGCCACTTTTTGAAAATATTTTTTTTTCTCGATCTTGTTCCCTCGCAGCCATGACAATTACATATCGTATACAGAATTGAACGCTCTACAAAAAATGTCTCTTACAATTTTTCGATAAACCTACTCTTTCAAAAGTTATTCACGGTTAAAATTAACCCCTCGCACGGTGGGGTATTAGCATGAAAAAGGTGATCGAAATTCGAAAAAGCAAATGTGTTTAAGATTTCCGAAAAAAAGATAAATGATAAGTTAAATCATCTCTGCCATGAATGGCTTTGCTATGGGTGTATTTAATTGCATTCATTTGTTTCAACGAAACGTCAAAGTTGTCACTTCTCACGGATAAGAGGTAAATGCCTAAATTTTATGTTTAAAATTATAAATTGTTGTTGTTCTTGTGCTCTCTTTATGTTTATATTATTGTTTTGATTGCAAATGGCTCAGCAAGCTGCAGGTATGTATTCTACATGACCGTATTATTTATTTTGATATTCTCTATACTAACAATTTTTTTTGCAACTAAAAGTTAGGCGTTCAGAAAATTTGATTAAATTTGTGACATTTTTATTATACTTAGAGATTTAGTTGCGCATTTCGAAGAATTCAGCATATTGTCTATATACGTTTTACT
The DNA here is from genome assembly GCF_002938485.1 of Sitophilus oryzae. Lineage (NCBI taxonomy): Eukaryota > Metazoa > Arthropoda > Insecta > Coleoptera > Curculionidae > Sitophilus > Sitophilus oryzae. The sequence goes on from NW_022146106.1 coordinate 2,076,364, forward strand.
TAGTAAACATTGGGCTTTTATACAGTAAAATAAAATACTGCGACTTTTTGCGATTTTGCTGATAAAATGAGAAAAACATTCTTGGTTTCCTCTAATATGCCAATCAGTGATATACTAATGCGAGGTGTAAACCGCGATGGCATTGTTGTGTACAAAGCGATCGCATTAGTGCCATTAGCAGTATAGCACAATTTGGCATTAGTAGCGATTTTAGTGGTATGGACATTGCTCGCGGATCAGTCGTAGCATTAGTAGTAGTAGTTGCGATATTACTACTGGCACTGACCGTGGAAACACTGGAACAATGATTTTTCTTTCTTTTTTTAGAATCGACAAATTATCCTTTATTTTGTTCATATTATTTCCTCTTTAATTGAAAATAGCAATAATTTATATAAGGTCTACATAAAAAAATTTCGATCAACTATCAGTGTCAAATACCCCACTGTGCCTCGGTAAATTCCTAAATTCTTCAACTTTTTTGTCAAAATTATGATTATTTTTGAAAAATTTAATCTATTACTTTAAAAATATACAATTCTGATGGTGTTAAGGTTGGGAGTTAAGAAATCTTCAAGTCTAATTAAGTTTAAACCATTTAAGTATAGCTGATTTATTTTAACAAACATTCTTAAGTTGTGGTTTGATATTTCTTCTTGTACTCGCTTACAATCTGAATCACATATTGTTTTTCATCTTCACTTGTATATAGATAAAATACTAATGGAAACCTTGGAAAGGAGGACGGTTCTGGTAGAATCACCCCCTTAAATATTAGCATACCATTAAGGAACATAGTGTATATGATGTATATTTGGTAGAGAGTAGTTTCAAAAATAAGTTTTCGTAATAACATTAAAATCTCTAAACCTGAGTCTGAGTTATGTTTATGAGTTTTTAACAAATATGTTATAAATTAATATAAACCATAAAAAGCGGCAAAATTTTACCAAGTATAAAGATAGACTAATTTATATTAGTAATTAACTCGTATATTATTTAAATTGAGATAACAGAGAGCCCCTCGTGTGCGTTAGCATGTTATTATACTTCTCGTAGTAAACGTAAGTAAACAAAACAAAAAAGGGCCGGGCGCCTACTCCGTCGTCTATGTTCGGGTATTCTACTTTCTCCAAGGAGCTTTCTTACTATAAATTTAGACCTATTTTCCTATTGTTCTACTAAAATAATCTTAGATTTTTAATTTAAATGTATATAGGTATTAATATAGAGGACTAGATGAAAAAGTACATTATTAGAAATAATTGCAACTAGATATTTAAACTAAAATTTTATACATTAAAAAAATAAATCTAGCATATAATACGTATGTAGTTTTCTAGGTGCTATAATAAATATTTATATTTAATCTACGACAATGTCATTATGACACATTTAACATTGTCATTTGGATGTCATTATGGTTTTCATAATAGCACTAGTAGCTTTTTTCGTTTTCCTGTTATTACCGATTCTGAACCGTCCTAGAACTCTGCAGAGCATGCGCAAATGAAATAATGTCTCGATATTTCCTTCTGCGCATACGCATCACAGTTCTAGGACGGTTCAGAATCGGTAATAAGAGGAAAACGAAAAAAGCTAGTGCTATTATGAGTTCATAATAACACGCAAATTTTAAAATAAGAAACAAGCAAAAAAAGGTACCTAAATACGTTTATTTATTGTAAACATTAATTATAATATCAGTACAATTGGTTAAATTAATTCCAGACGATGACAGGTGAGTTGAATTTTTAGAAAGTAAATTTATTTCCTGAGTGCTTGAACTTGTTGAAAACCCATCATTGCCAGAAATGTTACCCAAAATAGTACATGACACTTTTTTCTTATTTTCTTTGGAATTTTCTATGTAGCTCTCTGCTACTGTGTTAGAGCGCCAACCACCATGTCTTTTAACAGTTAATAAATCCACTCCTGAATCTGCAAGCAACGACGCAGATGATCTGCGGAAACAATGTCCAGTGTATTGTTGTGGATTTGGAAGACTTAGGAACAATGCTATTTTATACGGCATTTTCCCTAAAGTATTAATGCCAACGGGTTGCTTAATACATTTTCCGTTTCTGTACCCCACAAAAAATCGAGTATGCTCTGTGTTGCTTGGCCGTATAGCTATATATCTTCGAGCCATTTCCACCATATTTATTCCTTCAACATTCCCTTTCGTTATAAAAAAAATCTTGTGTTATCTTTGTTTTCGTAAATGGAATAATGACATGAATGCATTGTCCTTCATCTTTAACATTTTGCAGCTGCAGATTTGTCAACTCGATACGCCGGCAGGCTCCCGCAAATCCCACTATCAATGAAACTTTTGTCAGGAAATATGTTATCATCGGCTTCCAACAAAAGAAGAGTTATTTCTTCTTTTCTTAAAATTCTCGATTTTTTTGACCGAAAGCCTTCCGATTTTCTTATTAGAAATGCAATTAAATGAACGTACTTACTAATATCTGTATTTTTCTTCACTAATATAACTGAACTTAGCATGGAATAATATACCCAAAGTGCTGAAGCCTTCCTATGTTTTGAAAGATGTTCAAAATATGCCAGGAGAACATTTTCGTTACTACTATTCTTGATTCCTTTCCCTTTACACCAATCTTCAAGTTTTACATAGGCTTGCTCGTACGTTTGTCTTGATTTTTCGGCAACTAGGGAATCGACAACGTATTGCGCAATGCCTTCAATATCCGAAGGGACACTTTCAGAATCAGAATCACCCATATTAATATTATTTTTTGCTTTTTGCTAAAACTGAACGTTTAACACAAAATTGAACATCAATAATTGAGTTGTCAAAGTCAAAATGGAAACAATCAACAAACACGATTACCACTGCGTTGACTAATATGGGCACCTGATAATTTTAAATTTTAATTTTTATAAGGATATCTTTGATATTTTAAATTAAATCAAATCTCGTTGGATCGTCCCTCGTGTCGCGTCGTAGATTAAATTTTGAATGATACACGTTCGATACGAACTTTTTAATGAAACTTATGTAACTAAGCCGTTAACGTTACACGCGTTTCATTATGATGTTCGTATCGAACTTGTATCATTAATAACTATTATGTGAGAGAAGCTCTTAACTCACGCATTTTCATTAGGAGTGCCACCTAGTTTAGATGACTATGACAATGTTCAAACAACAGATTGTTGTGTGAAAAGGTAACAGTGTTACGAAATTGGAGTAGCAAGTTTAATAAAATATACTCGTAAGTGATAAAGTTACAAAGTCAATAAATTTTTTTTTTCATTAATTTAAAACGAACTATCACAAAGTAAAGGACAAGTCAATCGGACATTTTAAAATGAAATAAAACGCCATAACAACATATTACCCAGACAAACTAATACCCCAGTCAAAATAGACATTTCAATTAACAATAATTCGCATAGAGCTGAAAATTGGTACAGGTCTTAAATACACTATTATAAATGATATCTAAAAAATCCTCACTCCTCCCACGACTGCTAAAAAAAATATTCAAGGTCAAAAGTAAAAAAATATGTTTTTTGCTTTTTTCTCCTAAACGGTAAGCGCTATCACAAAAGTACCTTAAACAAATGTTGTAGACCATTAAATTTTCTACAATAATTGTTCTTTTACTTTTTTCTTACGAATCACCATTCCTAAGATATGACGATTTCAAAAGTTGAAAAATTCGTATTTTTCATAATATGCACACATTTCCGCACCACCTGTGAGGTAGTGTACTTGACGCGTTTTTTTAACGTGGTTTCCCCTATAGGCCTAGCCCATGATCTATTGTGGTTAAGTTTTATTACACATTATACTATTAATTTAAAAAAAAACGGTGCTCTTGGTAATGATTATAGTCGAACGGATTATTGTTGATTTTGGGAGAATTTTAATCTGAGTGGTAATTTTCAAATGATACTTCAACAGTAATATCTTCTTCGCTTTCTTCTTTCTCATCTTCTTGCGGAATATCTGGAAATCCATCTATGACAGATGCATCAGCTGTCTCCTCATAAAAATCCTCATCTGTATTTAAGTCAATATTGGAGCAAGACTGACCTTGACAATTATACTATAGTACATATTGGTGTACAAAACAATCCGACTCTTTTACAACCACAGTTTGCGCTACAACCCTTTTTGCAATTGCAAAAAATTGTGTTAAGTAATTTTTCTGGAGCAGGTGGAAGTATAGTTTTAATCGGCTCCAAAGTATTATTTATAAATTTCCAACGCCAGTCTTCTGGGTTCAGTTGCTTGCCTAGCCACAATTGAACTTGACAGTATACACGATATAAGTGTTGACAGGCAGATGTTGGAGGAAGACAAGAATGTTGTACCATTTTATTGTTGTGAGTATTTTTAACAAAACTTCAATATCTATATTTATCTATAGAATCAATTTTTCTTGGAGCACCATATATAGCAAGAAGCAAGCGAATTTCACTTGTGATGAGAAGAGTCAATCTTTTTGAATACGTCTGCGCAATCAATTAAATCATTACGTGTTTCAATTTATATGGGCAAAACCTGTTACAATATTTTTATTAAATTGAGCCCCCTATGATGTATACCGACCGAGTATGTGTGCATATTAGTATTTTCGATGTTTGAAATCGCTATATCTCAGGAATGGTGGTTCGTAAGAAAAAGTATGAGAAGCATTATTGTAGAAAATTTAATGGTCTACAACATTTGTTTAAGGTACTTTTGCGATAGCGCTTACCGTTTCGGAGAAAAAAAGTAAAAAAACAAATTTTTGACCTTTGACCTTAAATATTTTTTTAGCAGACGTGGGAGGGGTGGGGACTTTTCATATATTATTTATAATAGTGTATTTAAGACCTGTACCAATTTTCAGCTCTATGCGAATTATTGTTATTTAACCCTCTTTTTATGCTTATTTTGACTGGGGTATAAATATTTCTTCCTAATTATAGAAACATTCAAAGTTCATCAAACAGATTCATTTAAAACTTTTTATTGTAATCATACAAAAACTTGTCTTCTATTTTTAATAAATTTACCACTTCTTTCAAATTTACGAGAGAATAATTATTTTCCTACAACGTTGTCGGTTATCCAAAACACATCCACCCCCATATCCCGCATAATTCCCTCGCTATATTAAGCTTTATTATGAGTTTTTGTCGATTCTAAGAAACACGATCCATCAACGTCATGCGGCGTAAGTCCCTTATTGATGCTTCGGATATTAAATTCAAGAGATGGCCGCTGCTGCGAAGAATATTAGGTCAAAACCGAATGAAATATTTTAGAATCTCGTTATTGTTCAATACTTGCACGCTTTTAAGTAGTTCATCAGAACTTCGATCTAGTAAGATTCGAGAAGAAAATAAATTTAAATTTCTTATTTTATTACAAAAAAGTGCTGATTTTTTGGATAAATCAAAAGCTGAGTCAAGACCAAATGAAGATAAGCAAATAAGGGACTGTCCAGTGCCTGAAACACTGCGAGCCTATTGTGTTTGTCAGCATCCAGTCTCCTATCCTTGAATCCTGCACCAACTTGTGCAGGTCCTTGATAGGATGGGAATATAGTTCCTTCCATTCTAGCCTTGCTTTCTCAAATAAAAGTGTCGCTTACGATCCGTGACATATTTTTTGCTACATTGTTTCAGGATGTTTATCCCAGAGATTGCAGCAAAGGCTTTCCTGATAGGTTGAGCTTGTTAAGGTAGAACTTGACGGCCATATATTCGTTCCTACTAAGCATTAGCAGTTCCTTTGTGATTTTAGGCCTTACTGTGCCTGTGCCCCTGTCTGTTTCTCCAGTCGACATTCTGCTTTCTTATTTGACTGACTCTGGACGAAGATAGGATTCCCATTATCATTGCCTTGCTAATCTATCGGCCGTCTTGTTGCCTTGGATGCCGCTTTGGCTTGGCACCCAAAATAATTTCTTGACTGAACTTGGTACAGCCAAGCGACTAAAGATTTGCAAATAGATCCTGGAAACCATTACATCATTTATGTATTCATTCGCTTTTGCAAAAACTATGGATAATAAATATTAATAGACTCTGCATAAGCGTAATTTTCTGTATAAAGGTTGACGCTCACTATACCTTCCTTTTCTATTCCTTATCCGTTCCGTATTTTTGATTGTATTCACGCTATATGTCATGCTTCCGTTCCGTATCAGTCCCGTACTTTTTATTCTTTCTATTCGTCTGTTTCAACAGTGGATGGTCTAATTTTCCCTGATATAGAGTTTTTTACTGCACTATCGAGTTATAGATATGGATATTCCCAGTACTAGCTCTAAACCAAGTTACTCTGTAGAATCTTTATTACAGAGCGAAATACCCAGGATTTAAAAAAAAATTAAACCATCACAATAGGGATAGAAACATATACAGGTTGGTCCGAAATGTATTCCGGAAACTTCGGCAGCATATTTTGCTGATATAAATAAGTAAAAAAGTTCGTATAAATGTATGTCCTAAACTGCTTAATTTCGAAAATACAGGTTGTAGAAGTTTCATTTTTATTTCGATTTTTTCCAAATAATATCTGAAGTAAAGTCAATATTTGGACTTAAATTGGTGTCTGGGAGTTTTTGACATGAGAGATTTGATTTTGATGCCAATATGACTCTATTTATGACTACAATTTGTAGGGGGCGCCACCTACATGTGTTTTAACTGTTTTGAAGAGTAATAACTTTTCGTCCGTACTTGTATGAAACTACTAAGTGAAGAAATATACATTACCGTGATTTTTTACGTAGAAAATATATCTTGGTAAAAATCGCTACGAGCAACTGTTGAGAATCAAGATATTGAGAATGGAAATAGTCAATACCTGTCATTATTGACTAAAAATAAACATGTTGAATAGATAGTTATTTGACTGAAATGATTATGATAAATTTTAAAAATTATTTTGGCACAAAAATATTTAAAATTTATGATTTCAGTCTAGTAACTATTTAGTTAACATGTTAACATTAATTTCAATGATGACAGTTATTGATAACTTCGATTCCGAATATCTCGAGAACCATTACTCGTAACAATTTTTGCCAAGAGACCTTTTTATGTAGAAAACATTGTAAATGTATATTTTTACTCACTAATTTTAGACAGATACGGACGAAAAGTTATCACTCTTCAAACTAGTTAAAAATATGTGGGTGGCGCCCTCTACAATTAGGAGATATATTGACATCAAAATCAAATTTCTCATGTTAAGAAACTCCCAGACCAGACTCCCAATTTTCATCCAAATATTGATGTTACTACAGATATTATTTAGAAAAAAATCGAAATAAAATAAAACTTCTACACCCTGTATATTCGAAACTAAGCATTTCAGGACATACATTTATACGAACTTTTTTACTTATTTTCATCTGCAGAATATGCTGCTGAAGTTTCCGGAATACACTTCAGACCACCATGCATATATCAGCAATCTTGTCCTGCATATAATGTTGATTGTCACGTACACGCCAATCTTCAGCTAAACTTTATTGTTATTTGAAAATGGTAGATAATGATTCAGTATTGAAACTAAGGTGAACTTGATAACTGACGGTCAGTAATCCGTCTAACCGAAACGTTGTGTTAATCTAAATAAATAAAGACAAAGAAAGTCCGAAATTATTTTAGTTTCATTATTGTTGTTTCTTCTTATGGTGCCGTGCAGATTCCTGCGTAGGCGTTCATCTTTTTCTTCCTCATCAGATGGTTCTATTAACTGCAGCGACTTGGAGTACTTGGAAGTCCTGTATACCTGTCCAATGACGAATATTTCTCAGCCAGGATAGCTTCCTTCGGCCTATTCCCCTTTTGCACCCCTCTATTTTACCCTGGAGATTTAAACGCTGAAAGTGATAGCGTTCTCCACGTAGTATGTGTCCCAAATAGGCTATTTTCCTCTTCTGGATGATTTCGGAGAGTTCACGTTCTTCTAGACCAGCTCTTCTGAGAATGTCTTCATTCCCCACACGGTCGACCCAGGGCACTTTTAGCATTCGTCGTAGGGTCCACATTTCGAAGGCTTCAATTCGGTTTATTGTTGCTACCTTCAGTGTCCATGCTTCAACACCATATAACAAAACGGACTAGACATAGCACGTCACCATTCTGTATCTAAGGCCGAAGTTCAAGTTCCTATCTGTGAGAAATCTTCGCATTCTCAGAAAAGTAGATCTTGCTCGTTCGATCCTGCATTTGATCTCCTGTTCTGGATCCTACGTTTCGTTAACCATGCATCCCAAGTATTTAAATTGTGTGATCTGCTTGATGACCTCTCCATTTAAGTAAATTCTGGTGTTCGGAATATTGTTTCTGCTAACAGCCATAAATTTAGTTTGTAGTATTTATGTTTAAACGCCAGTCTTTGGCTTTCATTGTTGATCTTATTTAGAAGGATTTGGAGATCAGTTGCATTGTCTGCCAATATCACATCCGCATATCGGATATTATTAATTGGAATGCCATTTGTTTTCAAACCAATGGGACTATCGGAGATTGACTCAGTGAATGCTCTTTCCACATATAAATTGAACAACATTGGAGATAGAATACACCCTTGCCTTACCCCCTTTTTTATTTCTAATTAATTATTTAAAATCTTCAGTTACTCCCACGCTATGTATACGAATCTCAGCTTTTTGGTTCCAATACAAACTACTGATGAGCCTTATATCTTTTCCATCAAGTCCCAAGTCTCTGAGGTATGATATAAGTAGGTTATGTTTAACGTTATCGAACGCCTTTTCATAGTCTATAAAGCACATGAAGACATCTTTTCTCTGATCTTGGCAATTCTGTACTAAAGTTTGAAGACTGAATATGACTTCTCTAGTACCAAAGCCGTTCTTAAATCCAAATTGACTTTCTCCACTTACTTCCTCACATTTTTTGTAGAGTCTTGTATGCAGCACCCGTAGAAAGTTGTTACATGAAGTTGCGTTACTTGACTTGGACAGCGTGATAAACGTAGAACGAAGCCAGTCTTCAGGGATGTCGCCGGTGTTGTTACTAAACTATAAGTATTTATTTACATAAATATTTCATTCAATCAATAATACATTTTTATGAAACAAAACAAAGAAAACATAATTTAATTAAAGTGCTACGGCACTGACCTTTCTACGTAAATACGACTCTCTCTCTCTTTCTCCCAAAAATTTATCGGTGCCGGCTAGACAGAGTAGATTACAGCCGTTGCCGTAAAGTTTTTTGCTGCCGGCAATCGATAGAGGCAGACAAAACAAGAGCCATACTACGCATTCGAGCTCTTCCCTTTGCTTATCATTCTCCATGTTTCCATTCCATTTTTTTCTGGGTTGGAAAAATAGCTGCAGCGTGGGAAGCGGCAAAATCAATTTAGTAAAAATCTTTGTCTGTTGAATTTTTTTCTGCGTGAATTGAAAATGAAATTGTTTTTGACAAATATAATATTCTGGGAAATTGCTATGCTGGGAAAATGTAATTTAAATCGAGTGGAATTATTGAAATGCTGTCATTTTCCTCGCGCAAAATAATATTTACTTTAAACATATTTTCTCTTTGAACTACATAATCTAATAAAAAAAAATTATAAGTGAATTATGTAGTAACTATATTCAAATTAACTAGTCTTTTCCCGCGACTTCGTCCGTATAACATTCTAATTTTATTAATATAAAGTATTAGATATTTAAGATACAAGTGAGATACAACTAGAAGAAGACCGAACCTGAGATGGGACCATGATATTAGGAAATTCGCAGGGATAACTTGGGACCGCATCGCTAACAATAGACAACAATGGGTCCAACTACAAAGAGAGTACCTAAATACGCGAGGGAGGCTACACCATAATTGATATGCCACAAATCGATAATTTGGAATTATTAGTCTTTTGGCAGTTTTGGCAAAAAATGGCAGTTTTGAAAAAAATGTGTAAATGTCACCAAATTAACTCGCGCAATAAGGCTGTTATTTCTGGTTTGTTTGACAGTTGTATGTACCTATAAGCTGTCTGACGAGTTTAACCAAACCAAACCAAAATTTTATATGAATATAGAAATTTAAAAAAACGTTTATATTTATTTATTTTATCAAACTGTTCTGTATTTTACCCATATTTTTGAGAAACCGATTCTTACCGTAGTTTAACAACATGGTTAGCCTGGTTTTCCAACGAAATACAGCTTTATGTAATCGAGAAAAACAGTTCCATAAAGGAAAAACCAGAAAAAACACAAAATTTAATTTATACCTATTAAAAAAAGAAGTAATATAAAAGTTTAAAAAATACCCGATTTAAAAAAAAATCGTTTTTTGGTATTAAGCCTAAGGATACAGCGAAATCAGTTACAGAGTTATCCTTTGTAAAAACACTTTTTGCTCGATTTCCTCTTACAAAAGCTTACCCACGCGAAAGGCAAAAATGTTAATTCGATTTATTCCAGTACGAAAATCTGCTTTATTTCGCTTGAACGAAGCAAAAGATATTTCGATAACCTCGACATTTAATAACACCCCTTTTTGTAATTTATTTTTTATCGGGTGCTCTGGAGAATCCACAAAAGATTTAATTAAACCTTGTCAAGATTAGCCCCCGGCTAGCCACTGATCTGTTTACAGACGTGCCTGGGAAGCATTGCAATAATGTTTTCGTTCGGATAAAGTTACCTTATTGTGTTTTTGTGTAAAACCGCTGTACTTACCTGATACTTTATGTAAATTATTGGGAAAATATTATTAAAGATCATGGTTGAAATATGCATCAAAGGTTTTTTCTTTATCTATGGCCATTTCATAATATGTCATCATCTTATTTTTATCCTAACCTAACTATACTGGGTGCGTCTCAAAAGTGGCTCACCCCTATAACATTTTTATCTTTTCATATAAAAAAAACGAGATTTTGTATGTTAGTAGATGACATAAATTAGGATTGATTGACGTATTTAATTGTTTTCGGTCACTTCTTGTTTCACCGGAAATTACTACAACTTTTGATTTTTAAATGGTACCCTCGGTATTTTTTTTACTTTATTCGATAGAGAATGACACTCTGAATAGAATGACATATCATATGTCAGCTTTTGACATTTTCGCATATGGTTTATTTGAAATTATAACTTACGGTTCGTAACGAAAATTTGATTCGAAATACCAAGTGTGTGGTATCAAATTATTCGTAAAAAGTGCTTTTTCCAAATGTGCTAATGAGCCACCCTCGTCCCATTTGAAAAAAATCAGATATGATTAAAAATGCGATTTGAGCATTTTCTAACTGGCCTGGACAAGACACTAAAAACATTAAACGATCAAATCTATTTTTCCAAGACTCCTTGATTAAGAATTAGTATTTTTAATATGTATTTTTATATGTATGGATCGGTAATTCCCATAGCACTAAGCACACCACGTGTTTTGTTTAGTTTACAGTATTCGTATGCATAATCGATTAGCCTCTTGAATATTTTCCCATAATTATTCTACCTACTAAGATTAGCATTGGCAACAACGTGCTGCGACGATGTGTTGCCTAAAGAAAATCGAAACTGAAAGGCATTAAAATCCATATTGTAAGAAAACCACTCTTTTATCAATAAAATATATTTTTTCTCCACGATAACAAACAAAAAATTCGTTATTATTTACTATCAATTTTTTATTACAATAACCATCGAGTAGATGTAAACGCGAGTCTACGTCAGATTTAGCTCTCCATACTCCCATGATCCATGAACCATATATTTGAGATGTCGGTAATATTATTTATTTCATAAACAATAACAAAAATTTATCGTACCATCCAAACCAAACTGCAAACAATTATCGATGCTCGTATGTATATAACAAGAAATCGAATCACATTGACCCAGCATGAGACAATAAAACTGTTTTATTGTATCATGTATCATGCTGGCATAGCCAACCTAACGAAATGGCACCGGGCCCGCGTCTCGATACGATACCAGAGACGATACTCCGCGCGGAAAGCTTGTGTTATATTAAAAGTGTCGGTGTCAAAAAATTCATTGACGCTGTTCCAACACCCATGACCATAGATAAAAGAAAATAATCTACTATTAAGATAGATATGAAACTTAATAGTAAAATTTTGGGTCAAAGCGCCCCTCCGTGTTTTTAGTGGAGACTACGTTTAACACAGCGCCTTCGCCTTTTCTGCTGTAAATGTTTTTTATGTTTATATTTGAATTCAAAGGATTTATTTTTAAAGTTACACTGATATATTAGTATATCAGAGTAACTTTAATAAAACATAAGAATATATATATTTTACAATTTATTTTTTTATTTATTTTACAGAGTTTCATGTAAATGATCGTAAGTCGACTGGCTGTCTAATGAATAGACCGAGATTTATAGATTTTAAAGCGAACAAAAAAAATCAAACAACGAATACATACCATATATTTTTCTTTTATCTAAGATACATACCTTATCGTCTTTTGGAAACTCGTACATTTTTGCAGTTTTGTTAGTTTCTTCGCAAGAACACAACAAGAAAACACCATTTTTACAGTTAATAAATAATAAAACTATTTCTGACTATGATATTTAAAATTTAGATAGATGAAAAATTAAAAAACGAACCAGTATTTGCAAACGCAGGCCCAAATTCAATAAAAATCAAAATTTTTCCTGCGAAAATCAGGTTTTTTTTCACTGAAAAGGTATTTTTTGATTTATCAGCAGTCATTGTCAAGTTGACAATATACAGGGTGTTTTCGAATTAGTCTAAAAAAATTATGGTGTGATTCCTCATGTGTTCTTAAAACAATTTTTATATAACCATTAGGTCTAAAGTACTTCCTTTCTGATCTACAGGGTGTTAAAATTTTAAAAAAATCGATTTTTTTGCTTAGCATAAATGGTACACCACTGCTTTTTTAAAGAAAATATATTTTTTTCTTGACTGGCCATCCTTTTTCAACAAAATTGATCTTTTGAGTTTTTCTTGTTCATCAAACGGTTGTCGAGAAAAAAATAAATATACTTATTAAGAGCCCGCCTTAATTCGTTTTCTAACGATTTTATATTTTTTAGATTAATTAGGAAACACCCTGTGTGTATATGCATATCATAGGCAACCAAATAAACTAGTAACCTCTAAAAATTATTTTTCCTACCACTAGCGACATACCGTGTTTTTAGTGTGTACTCAATTATTTTATCAAAATTTCACCATATAATTTTCCAGGCAATGCCCATGACACACTAAAAGGTGTCAGCACAAAAATGCCATACAACACAGTGTTACACGTGGCTACTTGTCACTGAATGAGGTTCTAAAAAGAATAATGTTCGACTGCAAGGTCTGCTAGTAAACATTTTTAAGCTTAAGGTATCACAACATTATTTATTTAAACCAAAAACTCGTAATACAAAACTAAAGTATCAAAACGAATGACAATGTCAGGAAATAAAAATAAATAAATACAATTTTTTACAGTAGAACAACCACCTGAAGCCCTAGCGCGAAATTTAAATTCCAGCTAGTCAGCCCGGTGCCGAATATGTCCATGGTTAGCAATACTGAATTTAAAAATTGCGCCCTCGATTAGGTAACTAAAAATTTAATTGATATTAAATGTAAATATATAGCCACGTGTAAAAAAATTGGCTTATTTTTAATTTAATTGACATGGTAATATTTGACATAAATCTGAATTGATTGATGTATTCAGGTTTTTTGCATAATTTTTTTTGCTGGTCGGTTAAAATGTGCCCAAATCGTATATTTAATCATAACTCAATTTTTTTTCAAATGGAACGAACATTTTTTAAGAATAATTTAGTACCGTCATTTGGGGTGAAATTGATCTCCGGGGGTGAGACTGATCACTAGGTTGCATTTTTAATAATTCAAATGTAGCGCGCGAATCGTCGGTTCGTTTAATGCAGTGATTCCCAAAGTGGTCCAGGTGGACCCCCAGGGGTCCACGGGAGACTTGCTGGGGGTCTACGTAGGCGTGAACAAAAAATGGGGGTCCATAAGATGTTAATGGGGGTCCACGAAAATTTATCTGCTTTTGATAGTAAAGAGCAAAAATGTAAGCATAGTTTTTATAAGGGCCTACCTACATTGTTTTAAGTACCTATCTAAGCAGATAATATTTTAATAAGGCAAGCGACTGTTACTTGTCCAAACTTGCGTATTCGATATTACGTACAATTTCGTGTACAGACTTGCAAAGCGCTATCCGCCCGACAATGCTTAATGCTTGTTCAGACATGAACTTGATCACCACTATAAATACTTGATGCCAAAGGCAAACGCATTCATTTGTTTCCGAATTTCGAAAAAAGGCGGAATTTGGAAAAAAAGTTGTGAGAAAATTTATATCTGTGTTTGCTAGTGCCGGAGAAAAGTAAGTAACCTACCTTTTTTTGTTATAGTACTTAAGTATTTTGTTTACGTGTACTAGTCGGTTGATCACAACGGCCTGTATAGATAGGTAACTTAGTAACTTACAGATATTTTAATTGTCCTCGATTTGAAGACAAACACAGCACGTTTTATTCAATTGTTTTTTCACGAGAGAAACACTGCCTCTCTAAAAAGGCCGAATAAGCAATATTGCAGAGCAATTAATTTTGTAATTTTTCTTGCAAATAACTACTAATTTTATAAAACAGTAATTTCATAATCATTTTAAATTGGTTTTGAAGTAACTATTTTATCAAAACTATTCCTTTTCGGAAAGAGCGAGCGGTGCGCGGGCGACGGGAAAAGGGCGGGGCTTGGACTTCGATGCCAGTTTGTCACGTTTTAACAATGAAGCCGCAGACAAAAAAATACGCAAATACACGGAGCGCGTGAACTCATTGATTTAATAAAATGTTAGTTATCGTTTTATGGACAATTTTGGGATTTCGACTTTTATTTTTTCCTACACAAATATGATCAGTATTCGATACTGAGTACACCAATTTTTATTTATACTATTAAAAATTAGTGGTAAATTATGTACTTTAAAAATTGATACCGTTTTGTGAAAACGTCTGTATTTGTCTCAGCGGTTTATTAGTTGGTCCCTTTACAAGCCGTAATTCTATTTCCGCGTGCTGACAAAGGCTGCGGTGTGATACCTATATTCAGAAAAAAAAACTTGGTTACTAAAACATTTTTTTTACAGGTAAGGTAACTGACACGAAACATGGCTACAGCAAAGAAAAAATGTCGACAATATAGTATCGATTATTTGAAATATGGTTTTGTTCCATCAGAGGCAGACAAACAATTGCCCATGTGCCTATTATGCAACAAAGTTTTGAGCAATGACTCTATGAAACCATCAAAGCTCGAAGATCATCTAAAAAGGTGTCATACTGATAAAATAGGTAAAGATTTAAAATATTTTCAAACATTGAAAGAAAAATATGGAAAGAGACCCACCATGCACAGTATGTTCGCTTCAACATCTCAAAGTAACGATGATGGCTTGCGGGCATCTTACAATATCTCATTACTTATAGCAAAATCTGGAAAACCGCACACTATCGGAGAACAATTAATTTTACCCGCTGTTGAAGAGGTTTTAAAACTGTTTTGCACAAATCTCCATTTGACGTACTAAAAAGAATTCCATTAAGTAACAATACTGTACAAAGACGCATTGATGAAATGAGCTCTGATATCGAAAGCTTTTGTGCAATCATCTGCAAAAAACTCATTTTTCTATACAACTGGACGAGTCAACGTTACCCAGTAATGAAGCATTACTATTGGCATATGTCCGATTTATTGTTGAGGAAGAAATTCACGAAGAATTGCTATTTGCCAGAACTTTGGAGACTGACACTAAAGGCGAATCAATATTTAATGTCCTGAGTAATATTTTTTACGGAAAAATCGATCCCATTTACAAACATTATTTCAGTGGCAACAGACGGAGCTCCTGCAATGGTCGGGCGATATCGTGGGTTTATAAGTCATCTCAAAAGAATTATACCAGGACTTACAGCTATTCATTGCGTAATCCACCGACAACATCTTGTGGCAAAACATTTAAGTGACAGGTTGAACCAATCTCTTCATTTTGTAATAAAAGCTGTCAACAAAATCAGAAGCAATGCATTGAATACGCGTTTATTTGCTCAATTGTGCGACGAAAATGATGAAGACTTCCAACGACTGCTCTTACATACTGAAGTACGCTGGTTGTCGAAAGGTGCATGCTTAACGAGATTTTACTCTGTTTTCGATTCCATATTAGAGTTCTTAGAAAGTAGAGATCCAGATTTAAAAAGAAAACTTGATCAAATTCAAAGCAGACATTGCGTATTTGACAGATTTGTTTAAAAATTTAATGATATTAACTTGCAGTTACAAGGGGACAGCCTGAATTTAATAAAAACAAAGGGGATAATTTCGGCTTTTCTTGGGAAATTGAAATTTATGAAGCAAAACATTAGTCGGCGCGAATTCTCTCAATTTCCAAACTTGTCGCAGATAGAATGTATTGATGAGGATATCCATACCTACAGTCAACATTTAAGTGCTCTGCATGATGACTTCAAAACCAGGTTTGAAGATATACTGACGATGGATATACCACCATGGATCATAAATCCATTTGATGAAACGGAAGTGGCCAATGTTGTATTACAAGAGGAGCTGCTCGAGCTAAGCACTAATGAGGAGCTGAAGGTGAAATTTAGAAAAGGCTACCCAACATTTTGGCTGCAAGCAGAAATACCCGAAAAATATCCTGGACTGTGGGAAATCGCAAGGAAATTTTTAATAGCTTTTCCCTCGTCATACCTTGTCGAAAGGAGTTTTAGTGCCGTTACAAACCTCTTAACAAAAAAAAGAGCAAATTAAACATCACAGAGCGGGGGGATTTGCGGTTATTGCTCACAAAAATAAAGCCAAACATTGATCGTTTGCTGACACTCCATCAGATACATCCTTCCCATTAATTAAAATTATGACCTGAACCTATATTACCTTAATATTTTTCTTGTAATTCTATTCTTTTAATAAATAAAGTGATATAAAATGACCATTTTTCGTTTTTATTTTACATATCGGAATATAGGGACAGAACTCAGAAGTGACACAATTTTTATTTTTTGGCGACTTTAAGAATGTGGTAGAAATGTAGCAGCAGGGGGTCCACCGAAACCAGTAAAATTTTGAAAGTGGCCCACGAGAAAAATAAGTTTGGGAACTACTGGTTTAATGTTAAACCGTCAAGTGTGTTTAGTAGAAACATGACCGAAGGGAATGTGTACAGGTCACGTCGTTAAATCGCAGTTTTTTGTCTAAAAAATAAAGTCAAATTGTTGTTTTTGCTTTCATTTACAACTTCTAAAACCTTGATTGGTAAGTCAAATTGTGATATAGTATCGAACACACTGATTACATGGCGCTATTTCTTAATATTTCTGCAAGTCATATTCCGAAATTTAGTTATTTTCGATAGTGAATTATGATGTTATACTTTAATTTGTTTGAAGGGGTCAAATTAATCGCTTAGTACGGGCGAGATTGATCATCGAATAATCAATCTCACCCCGTGAACAATCTCACCCTGCGTGTCAATTGTGGTAAAACAAGAAAGAACTGTTGGTATTTCTTTCTTGTTTTTGATTCAGAAAATAAATATTTAGTTTGAAAGCCTAATCTTGTATTTTTTTTACATCGCAGCAATAATTATTTTTCATTGATCATTCTCAACCGCACAAACAATCTCACCCCAAATGCTAAAGAATCCTATAAAATTTAACCATGACTTTAAAATAGACACGGATTACTAACTATCGCCCAATTACACTCCTTCCAACGCTATCTAAGATCATAGAAAGGTTGGTTAAAAGAAGGCTGGTATCTTTTCTGTTTAAGTACAAAATACTTACTGAATATCAATTTGGATTTCTAAGCAACAAGTCCACAAATGACGCTATGTTTTCCCTCCTTAATAAAGTTTACTCCAGCCTAAACAACCATCACTCTACAGCAACAAGTTCCTATGATTTTTCTAAGGCGTTCGATTGTGTAAATCATAAGATCTTAATTAATAAACTGCAGCATTATGGGTTCAGGGGATCATCTCTCGAATGGTTTAAGTCGTATCTGAGCTACAGGAGTCAACTTGTGAGTGTGGATACCACGTTGTCTTCTAGCAAGCCAATAGAATGTGGAGTACCACAAGGCTCAGTACTAGGCCCTATTTTGTTTCTTCTTTTTATTAACGACATTGCTAACATAAACATCAGTGGCAAAATATGCGGACGACATTAGCTTCACTTGGAGCAACAAGGACATCACGGCACTTCATAGGATTATATCAAATGACTTGATCACCATTAAATCTTTATCAGAGTCTCAACATTTCTAAAACTAAAGCTTTGTCGTATAAAAACTCGTTGCAGCCTTTTGTACTTAACAACACCACCATTGACGTCGTCAAATCTGTAAAATTCTTAGGGCTTGTTGTGGACAATTCTCTGAAATGGGACATACATATCGAAGCTTTGTCGAAAAAAATTGAGCTCTGCCTGTTTTGCATTAAGGTCTTTTTCTAAGGAGCTTAACTTGTCAGTGGTTAGAACTGTTTATTATGCACTTTTTGAGTCGCACCTCAGGTATGCCCTTCCATTCTGGGGTACGTGTTGTGCGACTCAATTTGACCGTATTTTCAGGCTCCAGAAGAGAGCTGTTCGATATTCACTGGGACTAAACAGCAGAACTCATTGCCGGGACTTTTTTAAAAAATTAAAAATATTGACTCTTCCTTCCTTATTTATATTTGAATCCGTTTGCCTAATACGTAAACATGTATCAGCTTCTCAAGAAAGGCCATCTCACACTTATCTACTTAGGAACGCGGAGCAAGATGTTTATCTACCTACCCCACGCCCAGAGTTAGTTAAAAGTTCAATATTATACAACTCGAAAAAAATGCACAATCACCTGCCATTTGAAATCAAATCCATAACATCATTTTTTTCATTTCGCAAAGCATTGAACTCTTATTTATTAGACAAGGCTTTCTAAGCCGTAAATGAATTATATTTTGAAAATCAAATTTGATCTTGTAAACACTGGTCTAATGTTTGCTATTGCTATATTTACTAATGACATCGAAATGAATTTATTTAGAGGTCATTGATATTTTACTATAAACTAGCTAAATATTTTTGAATTTTATTTTTATTTTTTGTTCTTTGACATTATAAACATTTATAAATGTTTATTTTAACAATAAGACTGACAATATTATTTGTATAATGTTTTGTATTATCTTTTGTTTGTTTGTTTGTGTACCTTGTTTTTTTACTTTGTTTGTTAGTTTACCTTTGTCTACAAATTGAAAAATTTTTTGACAATAAAGGCATTTATTTATTTATTTATTTATAGATTAATCAGTTTCTATGTAGGTATACGCTTATTCAATGCATTAAATAAAATGTGATCAATCACACCCCACACGTAGCATGAGATTGTTCAGGACATTTTGTTCGTTCCAGGCCTTTAAACTATTTTTTTCAAATTTTCTGATTATTTAGTGTTGTTCCCATCACTAACGTCTACCGAAAAAAACTTATTTACAAAAATAAAATTAAACCAAAAAATAAAACCAAATCTCGGCTAAAAACTTTTTCTTATGATCAATTTCACCCCAAACGACGGTACCCAAAAAGATAGCATCAAAACAGATCTCATCTGCCATTTTAATTTGCAAATGAATTGGTTTTTCTGTCTTTTTTAGATGTTATCTCTCAAAATAGCAAATACTTTCTCCTTAGGCAAATTATACTCATAACTATTATCTGTGTATCATAGGGAAATTTGTATTTTCATAAATAAAATAACGAATAAATATTACTTTTACGATAATACATAATATTCATCCATTATAGGTTACTTAATTTTGTTTAATAATTATTATGCCATTCCGAAATAATTCTGTTAGGTTATTTTCGTATTTAAGTTATAAATATGTAAATATTTTCTTCAACAGAGTCCTTAATTAAAAGTTAGAGGATTATGAATGATATGTAAAATGTTTGTGCTTCAGTACATGAAAGTTAAGAAATTTTAAAGTTCAAATAGGTTTTAAAAGTTTATCAATTCTGTTAAACTTTTAAAAACTTTTAATAACTTTTAACGCTTATTTATTTTTTTAGTTAAAGTTAATATAAAGTAAACTGCTGTTTTAAAATGACGTTGAAATTCTAAAGTTGAAATACATTTACTTAGGGAATTATTAATCTTCTTTTGGGAATCTTTATTGTAACATCCAACGTGGGCAAAGAAAATAAAGTCCTCCTACTCTGGGTGCCTGCTCACCAAGGGATAGAAGGCAATGAAAAAGCAAATGATCTAGCTAGGAAAGGAGCGAACACTCCACTAACTGGACCAGAACCGTTCTGTTTTCCAAGCGGAAACCAGCTGAAAGCGGAACTGAAGAATCTGGAAGACTCCAACCGCAACTTGGAATGGTGTCCTCCAACGGTCTAAGACACTCGAAAAGTTCCTCAGAACCTACGACCGAGAAAAATCAAAGGTTTTCCTTGATTTAAGTAAAAACAATCTTCGGATTGTCACGGGGTTCCTAACAGGACACTGTCTCCTCAACGAACACCTCAGTAGGCTGAAGCTGAGAAACAACGGCGAATGCAGATTCTGTGGGGAATATGGGGAAACACCAGAACACCTCATCACTGAGTGCGCCGAGACGACGACCATTCGTGCCATGAACTTTGGTACGGCTGATGTCAAGGATGGAGAGCTGACCTCTATGGAGCCGTCTCAGATACTGGCTTTTGTTAAAGCCTTGAGACTGTATGATGAGTTATAATTGGTTATAGCTCAAGAAAGGGGAACACACAATAGATCTTTAAGGTCGCGGTGACTAACTCCCCTCCTAAACATTCTACATTCTACATTCTACAACATCCAACGTCATCAATCTTTATTTTTTAAATTTAAGGTTTTTCATTACAACCATTATTTAATATGTTTTCAATTATTGTTGTGTACTAAACTATATAGGGTACTATTAAAGTTTTATAATACATACAGTATAAGTTATGAATTATAAACAATAGAAAAATTTAAATTAGTTAACAGTTTTTTTTTTCTTTTTCAGGTAATGCCGGTAAAAGGATTGCACATTCTTGAATATTGGTAAAGTATATGTAGTGAATAAATTTCTTACTTAAGGGTGTATGAAATATTTCAAAAGTAACTTATATTAAGTGTTTCACTATATAATTTTTATACCTAGAAAGCCACTGAAAGAAAATATAAAAAAATAAAAAAAAATTCTTTTCTAAACACTACTGCGTAGAATCCAAATGGAGATTAACTTTATTTCATAAAATAAATTTGCATAACATATAAAAAAAAGCCTAATATCCCCTCCCGTTTTCAGAAGCAAAAACAAAAAGAAAAAAACCTATTTAACATGTCTAAATATAACTATTCAGATAACACTTAATTATTTCGGAACTGTAGTATTTCGAACCATATCTACATATAAATATATAAAATGCTAATGTTTATCTGTGTCGTCCCTACTGAAGTAACGACTTGCTCTAGAAAGTTGCTTTTTTACTAAAATATAGTAATTATTTATTTTAAATTTTTGGACACTCTGTATAAGGAAGTATAATTTATATTATTTGAACAGAATATCAATAAATGAAGCCTTAATTTTTTTACTGCAATTTCACATAACTGAAAATATTT
The DNA here is from genome assembly GCF_002938485.1 of Sitophilus oryzae. Lineage (NCBI taxonomy): Eukaryota > Metazoa > Arthropoda > Insecta > Coleoptera > Curculionidae > Sitophilus > Sitophilus oryzae. Next base: position 2,098,079 of record NW_022146106.1, read on the forward strand.
CAAAACCGATAAGGTTTAAGTGTGATAAACCTTAATAAAATTTACCTTTATTTCAATCGTAGAATCTAAAAATAGAATAATATACAGGGTGTTCTATTTAAAAAACAACTATAATATTTTTACTTATTTGGGACACTCTGTATCTTGTAAAATTATTTTTAAATTGTAGCTCTAATAATCCTTCAATGAACCCAAAACTTAGAATTTGTAAAAATCTAATCGTTTAGATACAATACTCCGTGTTGTCTGTGGTGAACAAACCTGTATAAAGAATTGTGTATCATCGACTTTCCTATTATGTAAATACCTATAATTTATTTAATTTATGAAATGCGAATGTAGCAGCAGAATACGTAAAAATGTAACCAAAAGATCTCCTTCCATTTCAAACTGTAAGATATCAAAATCGCATTTTCCCATCTCCCCATTTTCCAACCGCAACATCAATCATTTTCCGCAACAGAATACTACGACTGTACTTTTTATGCGTCGCTAATAAAGTAGTTCTTGGAGTTTCAACAAATATAAAAAATTGCGTTTCATCCACTTTCCTTTTATGTAAATACCTATATTTTATATAATTTAAGAAATGCGAATATAGCAGCAGAATACATAAAAATGTAACCAAAAGATCTTATCCCCTTCCAATTGAAACTGTCAAATATCACAATCGCATTTTCCCGTCTCCCCATTTCCCCAACCGCACCATCAATCATTTTCCGCAACAGAGCACGACCGACTACTGTACTTTTTATGCGTCGCAGGTTTCACTTTTGCAGCATTCGGCTAGGCTGGATCCATCGACCTTCGTCCTTGGCTCGACATGCTGGCAGCATTATCGACTGGGGGGCGGCGGATGTAGCGCCCGCCCCCACCCTGCGCCCGTCTAGACAGCCCCGCACAAAGGTGCCGCCGCCGCCAGGGGGTGGGGTTGCAGAGTATTGCACCCAGGCGCGGCGGCGGCGGCGGGTTTCGTTTAATTAACGGGATGATGCGTCGAGACGAGGGATGAAGAGCTCGAGGATGTAGTTGGTAAAAAGAAGTAATTGGACCGGTTTTTGGGTGGAAGTATTAAAATTATTGCGAGGGGAATATCCGTTTCGCAAATTGGTATGTCTTCTTTGTACTTCGATTCTGGCGTTCTAATTGTTTAGTCTCTCTCTCAAAATTAGTAGTTTTATTTAGTTTTCTTGGGTATTAGGTTCTGGTTTCTTCTTTCCTCTAAATTAAGTCATAGGCCAAATAAAGAGTAAAGCTACTTTTTTTCGTTGTCTTTAATGTTCAAAAAACAAACGTTTTGGCCAAAAGCCTTTATCAGTGTTAATATTTTGATATTCTGTAGTAATAGCAAAGACAGTCACAAAGATATAAATTGAATAAGTAAATAACAATATGAAAAATGCACAAAAAATCTCTTGGTTGGTCTGATTAATTAAGTTGGATTAACCCTAAATGGACGACAATAAAAGGTCAGTAAAAGGTTTGTTTTTACCTTTTACTGACCTTTTATTTTCGTCCATTTAGGGTTAATCCAACTTAATTAATCAAACCAACCTTAAATTAAAATTAATGGTAATTTCAGTTATCTGATAGTAGGTTTCTCTTATTTTTTTATATTTTTATAATAATGAGAAATTCATTAACAATAATAATATACTCTATAAACAAAGGAATTCCAATTAAACTGATCATGCGTTTTTTTTGTATTTCTCATATTGTTATTTACTTTTTCATTTTATATCTTTGTGACTGTCTCTGTTATTGTTACAGAATGTCAAAATATTAACACTGATGAAGGCTTTTGGCTGAAACGTTTGTTTTTTGAACATTTAAGACCAGGAAAAAAAGTAGCTTTTCTCTTTATTTCACCTATGACTTAATTTAGAGAAAAGAAGTAACTACCCAAAGAAAAATACCCAAGAATACGAAAATAAAAAATATATTGTAAGGTTCAAGAACTCAATTGATACATACCATATCGGCAAGTGATAGTCTTATGGCGGTATTTATATATCTAGGAGTGAATAGCTATGGCGATGTTGTAAGTTGAAAAGAGAGAAATGCGAATTATTTATTACTTAACCACTTAATCCCACGGTATATTTAATGCATAAATTTATTATAGGAGGATGATTTTTGGTTACATTTTTACGTATTCAGCTGCTACATTTGCATTTTTTAAATTAAATAAAATATTGGTATTTACATAACAGGAAAGTGTATGAGACGCAATTCTTTATATTTATTAACTCAAAGAACTACTCTGGTTATGAATGCCAGCTAATAATTCTACATTGTATTGGGAGATGTAAGCAACAAAGAACTTAATGTTAAAACTACTGTTTTTATTCGAAAGTTATTACATTGCATTTGTAGCAATCAGGTAATACTGATTGCTCAGGAAACAATTTTTCATTGCCATTTTGAAAAAATGCGTTCTTGTTCTAAAATAGTTAATCCCGTTTATATTTTTCCAAATTTCTATACCGTTTCAGAGAAAAACCTGAAAATATAGTTGAACTGATAGTTGAATGAAAGTCCTAAATGGCATTATAACTTAATTAACATTATTAACATAAGTTCTATGGTGAAATAACTTTGTTTTCATTCTTTGTAGATTTATAGAATTTTAATTAACGTAATATTTTTAGTTGATTTAGAATATTAAAAAATTACAAAATGTACGTATCCGACGATCTCGAATATATGACCAGAAAGCAAATCGAAGAATACAGCAAATAGGGATTGGAAGTGAATTTAGATAAGATGAAATAAGTATCTGGGAGTCAAAATTTCAAGGGATGGCACTCCGGATAAAGCCATTAGATAGATTTGATAGTTTGTGTGCAAGCACTTCTTGTTGAAACGAAATCTAAACATTTTTTGTGGCAAATTAAGTACAATACAGATCATAAAAATTGAAAATAAAAAGTTTTGGTCAGAATTTATAAAAATATATTGTTTCAATGCATGGGTGTGTGAGGTGTAAAAAATTACGAATACTTAGACAAAAATTAAAGAAGTGCATGTTATGAGAATCTGTTGGAAAAAATAAAAGAAATAAAAGCAGATGCTACTTTGGCATATTTAATTACAATTTTTGGGAGGGTTTTTCATCTTCGACTAAAAAACTACCACTATTGCAGCTATTGTCCTTTTTTGACTAACACAAAGCCATGGCGAACAAGACAAAATCGACTGGGAAACGATATATTGCACGACAGACATTAAACTAGTAGTTTAAGTTCGTGGACAACAGTGCATCCGATCTGTCGTTTAAACGATCGAATCAAATTTGCGTTGTACAACCTGCAGTACGATAAATTGTATAATGTGTGGCCCGTTTAATAAATAAATTTATACAGGTAATTTATCATCCTTATAATGCTGCATCATGTCGCGCCAAGGACGAAGGTTGATGTATTCAGCTTAGCTGAATGTTTTAAAAGTGAAAACTGCGCCACAAAAAATACAGTTGGTCGGTCGTATTTTGTTTCGGAAAATGATTAATGTTGCGGTTTGGAAAATAGACAGACGGGAAAATGCAATTTTACTTTTAGGCAATTTCTATTGGAAAAGAGAGACAAAATGCACATTTTTTATTCAGTATCTAGAACTTGATTTGAGATTTGATTACATTTTTATGTATTCTCCTACATTGAGATTTAATATTTGCGCCTTTTAAATTACAGGGTCCGGCAATAACGCGTCGGGCATCTGTAGCTCCTAGAATAAAAAACTTGAGAATTTTGTTTAAGTGCAAACCTAAAGTATGTACAGGGATGTATTTCAGGAAAATATTTTAACTTCTATAGGTTTAACTTCAAAAAAGTGTGGGTGGATCAGGATAATTTTTATTAAATGGAACTCCCTCTATATTATTGCATTTTTGACTTCCTTTCAGATCACTTTACATAATCCTAAGATATGAATAAATACATTTTGATAGTTTCAGAGATATTAATAAATAAGTAAAAAAATATATTTTTCAACCTTCATAAATAAAAGAACTGTCCTGAAATCAAAACTATATTAGGTATTTACTTTAGATGGTCTATACTTAACTTTGCTATAAATATCCTAATCTTAAATCATACAGGATGTTCAAAATTCTACGCCAAACTTATAATCTAAAATATAAAATATTTTTTCTTTGTTTTTTAAAATGGAACACCCTGTATATTATTTTTTTATTAGATGGAGAAAAAAATGAACATTTTTTGTATTTAAAGTATTTCAAAAATGTTAATGGTTTCGCAGATATACGCAGTATTATTTCGTATGGCTCTCCCAATGGTAAATTACGAGAGAATAATCATTGGGTGGCTTTGACAAAAATTTACAATGGAAAATGCCATATGAAATATAAAACCGCGAATATCTGCGAAACCGTTAAAATTTTTGAGATACTCTAAATACAAAAAATGTTCATTTTTTAATTCTCTATCTATTGAAAAAATAATATATAGGGTGTTCCATTTAAAAAAAAACGAAGAAAAATTATTTCATATTTTAGAAAGTTTGGCGTAAAATTTTAAACCTCCTGTATGATATACGATTATCATATTTATAGCTAAGTAAGTACAGACCATTTAAAGTAAATATCTAATATAGTTTTGATTTCAGGACAGTTATTGTATTTTTAATAATTTTTTTAAGGCTGAAAAATATATATTTTTTATTTATTTATCTGAAACTATCGAAATATAAAACTCATATCTTATGATTATGTAAAGTGATCTGAAAAGAAGCTAAAAATGCAATAATATACAGGGTGTTCCATTTAAAAAAATGCATTCCGGTCCACTCACACTTGTTTGAGCCACCCTATAGAAGTTAAAATATTTTCCTGGAATACATCCTAGAAGATACTTTAGATTTGCACTTAAACAAAATTCTTAAGTTTGTTATTCTAGGAGCTACAGATGCCCGACGCACTATTGCCGAACCCTGTATAAAAAGGATAGGCGTTTACATAATTACGTTATTGTAGTCTATGTTATTGTAGGGATTTATACTCTACAAATTCTAATAAGAAAAATAAAGTAAAACCAATTAAAATAAAAAATCTCAGTGCTTCTTTATTTAAACAGATTTTATCTAATCAATTAAAAAATCACTTAAACCTTTAAAGTATTCTACCTCCGCTGTCAAACAAAAAAATATTTTATTCTTTTTAGTCCGTAAAGGGAAATTATGTAATTTAATATTCAATTTTCATTTTAGTATGGTTGGCATTTTCCTTTGTCTAGCCAGTCGTTGTTTTCATATATCTTTATCCTGGATAAAGATAGATTACAATATACTAAATAACAAAATAGCTTTTATTATGTCTGAGTGCTCGACAAGAAAAGGGCTTATTTTATGTTGCTTTTTATTCTCTTTGATAGTATACTGTCTTGTTGAAAAGGACTAAAAACAAAAGGAATCTTTATTTTAGTATTTTTTTTACTAGCTCCTGTTTTTACTAGCTGGTAATTAAACGTAATTTATGTAAACGAAGGAGACCAAAAACAAGTAACAAAGCAAGTTTTGAAAGTCATTTAGTTAGAATTTAAAATAATAATCTTTGGATAATTAAATGAGAAAGTATAAAAACTTTATGGAGAGATCTTTAAGAAGAGAAGTAGTAAAAATATAATGCTCATTTGTGATTTAACGCATTCAATTAGTACTTTTTTTTAATTCTAAAGAGAATGGCAATTTTTAAGAAACCTATAAAAACTATTCGGCTCTTTAGATCAGTGTAATTTTAATTAAAATGATACAAAATACTTCCATATTTTATAGTTTTATTCGTAAGTACAGTTTAATTTGATTAACAATATTCCTAATAATGTTAAATAATAAATCTAAAGAATTGCGTATCATACTTTTCACTGTTATGTAAATGCCTATTTCTTATCATTTCTCTTATGAAGCCTATTGGTTAAAATAAATTCCAGAATTTAGCAAAATCTAAAAAAAATTAGCAATCAAAAGTTCTTTACACTCAATGCAAAACGAATATACCTTGATCCCCATTTTTCAATCAAAACCGTCAAAAAGGAAAATCGCATTTCTCTGTCACACTGACTTGCTCTGATTAACATTCGCAATTGAAGGGTCTTGGGGAAAATGATAAGCGCCATTTTACTAATTTTATCGGAGAGCACTGGACGGCTGGTGGTTATCAGGGTCTTTTACTGTATGCATATTTTTAGTAGGCATATACCATAGGATTTATTTTTGAGTTACTGATAATAAAACCCCCTAATAATAGAGGTATTATTGTTAGAAAATATTACATATATTGACACAAAGAGGCTAAATTGATACTGCGATGAATACTAGAATATCTAATTTATAACATAAGCAGAACAGAATTTCACAAAAAAATAGTTATGGTTTTAGAGTTATGCCTATTTGTCATTGATAGAAAAAATTAATACTTTGTTAAACATTTTATTATTGATCAAACAGAACGAAATATAACTGCTTATCAGTTTTCATAAATCTAAAGTAATGTATAAAGCAAAATAATTTTCACATTATATTAATTAAAGAAGAATAATTCGTCTTCTGTTTATTTCAATATAAATTTACAAAACTATCTAGTTTCTTTTTGTAATCTGACTAACTTAAACGTTTGCTATAATTTTATTTTCCAGGCTTATGACTTGACTTATTAGTTTTAGTTCTTTCCTGTCATTTTTCGTCTAGCTGACGATGATTTATAACAGGAGAGTTTAACCCTGGCTGTGTAGTTTCTATCTGAGAAAGAAACTAAGAAAATAGATATTTATCTTAGTTTGTTCTCTTTGAAAAAAATTACAAGTTATAATTGAATAGCGAGATAACTAGACCATAGAAAAAAAACTTTCGTCTAATTGGAACTGCGATTTTCTTCAAACATTGTGTCATTATTTATGGACTTTAAATATAATTTTCTTCTAGATTTACAGGGTGAGTCTTAAATAAGTGCAAATATTTTGAGAGGTAGTATATTTCGACCTCATTTTTGGGCATTGTAATTCATTTTTGTCATAAAATTGAAATTATTTAAAAAAATGGTCCAATTTAAAGAAACATATTTAAAATCTAATAATAGACTAGTATGTCTAGATGGAAAGTTCATTTAAAATGTGCGTTATAGTGATATAGGGAATATATTCGCATAATTTTTGATATTCATATTCGGCTATTGCAAAACTGATGAACATATTTTGCGAATATCAAAGCTGGAAAAATAACGTAAACTATTTAATTAAATTTAGATAACATTAACTAAATTAGGCAAAGAAATATAAATTTCTATATTCTTAAATCTTAATCTTGCTTAAAGATCTTGTGAAGATTTTGTGTCATGTTTAGACATTTGTGTGGAGTTTTCAATCTTCACTTCTTTATTCACTTTCATTCTTATGCACCTGTTCTGTGAGTTATTCTTTAGTGAGTTCAACAATATGATTCAAGTAGGTCATTTACATCTCTTTCAATGTTCAGTCAATGTTTAGTATTAAAAGTAAAATAATTTCCGACTTCTATTGTCATTATTTATTTTTGCTTACACAACGTTTCGGTCAGCAGTATTACATGGATACTACCGACAAATTAGGTCTTCCTACTCTGGATGCCAGTCCACCAAGGGATAGCAAAGGCAATAAAAAAGCAGACGATGTACCTAGAAAAGGAGCGAATGCTCTACTAACTGGACCAGAAGTCCTACGTTCCAAGTGGAAACCAACTTCAACTGGAACTCAAGAACCTGGAAGACTTCATCTGAAACCTGGAATGGGAATCCTCCAAGGACCTAAGACACTCGAAGAAATTTCTAAGAACTTACGCCCGGGAAAAATCAAGGATTTTCCTTGAGTTAAGTAAGAACAATCTTCGGATTGTTACGGGGTTTTTAACAGGACACTATCTCCTCAATGAACACCTTAGTAGACTGAAGCTATTAAACAACGGCGAATGCAGATTCTGTGGAGAAAATGGGGAAAACCCTTATCATTGAGAGCGTGGAGACCACAACCGTTTCAGATGCTGGCTTTTTTCAAAGCTCTGAGACTGTATGATAAGTAACTCAAGGAAGGGGGTATTCATCAAGGCTGAAGAAGTACCTATCATCTAACGTCAACGTCAAAACCGTGCATGAATTGTTTCTTAAAAAAATACCCTGATTTTCAAAGAAAATTTAAATGCCATTTCTACTCATTTTGATGATTTTTTAAGCAATTTGTAGCTAAATTATATAACTTTCGATCTGTCAATTATACAAGAAATGACAGATGGCAACTTTCATTTTTAATTTAGAAAGACACTCTCTAAAAAGTCAAATAATTTAGCTACAAACAGAAAAAAAATGGGAAAAACAGTGTAGCGTTTTTTTATAAAACATTACCACTGCGAACGGCAGCTTTTCGTTGGTAGAGCAGTCGTGGATAAGGTATTTCACTGGAAAGAAACTAACTAACAATAATAAATCGAAAATACAAATATTGGGCGCTAGGCATGAACAGAGAAAGAAAACACAGTTGTTTATTACTTAAAACTAGTGACTATATTCATTCATGATGTATTCTGATGGTAAATAGCATTGTACAATTTTAATAATTATTATAGTGGTTATAGTCGAGTTAAGCTTTGTTAGAAATAATATTAAATATATATAATGTAAAGACTATAAAAAAATACCATACATGTAAAGTTATAGGAAATGTATAAAAGGTAGCATTACTTTAACTAATTTGACATATTTTATATGATGTTACATCGAAGATGTTGCAACCCGTAGATTCTATAATCTATGTCTGGTTATTCATCTGTTAACATAGCGCAATAATAATATCTATAGAAAGTAATACTATTACAAGACGTAATGTAATGAAACCTAAGATCTAAATCATATTCTATCTACTAAATCGACATAAATGTTCTTAATAATCTAACCACTAAACATAGTCTGTACGATATTATTTGAAATGTACGTTATTATGTTAAGACTGAAAATCGACTGAAAACCAGAACCTAAATCTACACTTAGCTGTTCTTGAGGCAATCCTGTTTCAAAGAGTAGCAGCGTGAGGTGGCCAATACAACAAAAGGGGCCAGAATGAGGACACCATGAATCAATACTACTGACTAGACTGAGAAATGGGAACGAAGCAGCATGGGGCTTACGCTACATCCATACTGTGGCAATATGGGGACACTACCCGTACCTTAGATACTGTCTGTAACTTGGACATCAGTATAAACGAAATAAGCCTACCACGAGATACTTCCGAGGGCTCTATAATAAACAAAGGGAATTGTCCTTTCTTCCAATACACATTCTGGAGGACACAAGCAAAGGAACGCCAACGTGCCAGCAAAATACAAATACAAGTTAAGTTGGGACATCCGTAACTCTACTCTAAAAATATGCAGTAATAATATCGAATCTAAAAGGATAATATCTCATCTTTACCTGTAGCTTCGAAATAGCAGCCGATTCAAATTATACAGCAAGATTTAAATAATTGCAATTTCTCTAAGTCGGGACTATTGAGATGGCCGACGGCCAAACTCAAAGTGAAGTTAAGCGCGGAGAGACCTTGGAACAGCGCCTCCACAGAGCAGTGAAACGATAACAGGGCTGCGTTAGAGAGAACGTAAAAATTACGCTAAGCGCGTCAAATAAATTATCCGGCCTGAACGAGAGGGAACGTTACGGAAGTTATCACTCCCCAGTGATGATACGCCAGACAACATATATCATATACAAAGACATGTACCGAACTAAAAACGTTACAACAGATACTTCCTTATTACTAATCATATTCTTTTGTCACTCATATCCTTCTTACCAAACATGAAATCTATTTAAGTCAAAAATTCTTCTATTCATAATATAAAGTTGTAAGTTCATTTTACAAGTTTCATACCTTTCCACCCTCCACAGAAACTTAGAAATCAGGTCGCCGCTATGAACGAATCCCTACAGACTTAACACAAACTGTTCGCAATCATATTTGCCGTTCGCATAGTTGGAAGCCGGCAGCGAAGTAGGTCAATCCTTTTTCTGGATTCCCTCAGAGAGAGCTAATACAGTTAGTGTGTAGAAAGTTGACGTTAGTAGGGCTGCTCCGCGGGGTCCCCCGGTCCCCGTTTGCAACTAGGCCACTCGTAATTACTTTTACACACATATGTGGTAACACGTATGTGGTGGGTTGAAAGCATCGGAAAAGCTCGTAAAGTTAATACGAACTCGATGAGGTTAGGCTTGCTGCGTTGGTTAATGTTATGGTGGATTTGGGAAACCCTTAAAGCGGTTAGGCTGGTTTAAATGATGTATAATATGTAACATGCGGGAAATAGGAGAAAATTTAGAGTTTATTTTTAGTATGCGCTTGAATATTGAGAAGAAAAAAGATTAAAATTTACAGGGCATCGACGTGACGGTGTACAACATTAAATTGAGGGTTGCACATGCACACAAAAAAATTTGCTTGTTATAAAATGGTTAATCCCGTTTATATTTTTCCAAATTTCCATACCGTTTTAGAGAAAATAAAAAAACACGAAAACATCGTTGAAGTTTAAGTTTTTTAAGTTTTATAAAGTCCTACACTGAACCAAAAGTCGACATAAATATAATGAAAAAGTTCATTAATATAATGAATTTTATTAATTTTGAGCCGATGAACGATTTCATTGGCACAATGAAAAGTAATTCATTAACTCTATGAACTTTAAGTTCATTAAATCAATGAATAGTATTCATTAATTTGAAGAACAAATTCATTGGTACAATGAACAGATTTCATTACTATAATGTACATAAATCCTTATATTAATGTACCGTTATCATTAATACAATGAAATAATTTCATAACCTATTTAGTTATACATTTAAAAGTCGACACTATTAGTAACTCTTGTTACACCGTATAATCGATGATAAAGATCGCTGTCATTGATATGAAATGTCATTGATAGTCATTTCCCAGCCAACTACCTGAAATAATTCTACTATAAATAGATTTCCATTTGAACAAGCCCTTAGCTACAAAGGTAAAAAATTACTAATAGTGCCCACTTACTTACGAGCAGAGTAAATATTTCCATTAGGAATTATTAATAAAAAACAAGTGCAATAAACTAATAATAATTTATTAAACTCGATATAGCATATTCAAATTAAAAATTAAAAAAATCGAATCGACGAAGAGAATAGTAATGTTATTATTAATTTTAGGGTAAACTATAATAAGAAAATTAATTTACCAGTCGATATCCTGAGGGATTTCTATAAAAAGACTATTTCTTCATTATATTAGCTGTATCCTTAGACTTGATAACGTCTAGACGAATTTGCAACAGGCTTTCCAAGTCGCATCAAGATGGTCCGATGTTAAATTATCGAATTTGAGGGCTTGAAGGCAGGTCTCAACATCTTCTTCCGGTTCTAAAAGACGTATATCAAAATAATTAAAATGCCAAATATTAAAAGAACATTCCAATATACCATAATCAGTTCCATGCCTCGACTTCTTACTATGTTTTTCTTCTTTTTGTTTTTTATCTTCCGAAACATATTTGAAAACCGCTGTTTTAATGAATACCCACACCAGAGATCTCACACAGCGGAATTTGATTTGACAACAAATTAACTAAAATACGATAGGACTTTTATTTAAAATTTAATTATTTATAATTCTATTAAAAATAATAAGAGAACTTACCGCTCTAATGAAACTAAAGCCTCACTGAATAACTCAACCACACAGACGTTATTAAAGTGCCAAAGTAACCGATCAACATGACGGACATTTAAGCCCTAATATTTTATTCTTGATATTAATAACCGCGTACATTAATATAATGTAGTGTGTTCGTTGTATTAATAACATTATTATCACAATGTACAACTCATTAATCAATGATTTAGTACATTAATATAATGAATATGTGTTTATTAAAGTTTCAGCACTAAAATAAAGAACGCGTTCATTGGGACAATAAACGCGTTCATTATATTAATGAAAATCTTACATTAATTTAATAACCAGATTTTCATTATATTGATGAAATTAGATACATAGTATTAATAAATTGGACATCGGTCTATGATTAACAAATCATTACATTAATGAAAAAAATCATTGTCCCAATGAAACAACAGTTAATAATCAATGTTCATTAATATTATGAACAATATTTTTTTCAGTATAAAAATGAAAAGGTGTTTCTATGGCAATCTATGGTCTAATTTATTTTTTTGATAGATTGTTATTATTAAAATTTTAATTAAAGTACAGGAAAGTATATTTTAGCTGTTTTAAAATGTTAAATAATTACAACATTTTCATTAGTAGTTCATTTCTAAGGAAAGGATGATAATAGCTATCAGAATGTGATACTTTATCAACAGTAAAAAATATGACGTTGATGAAAATTAATAATAACCAGAGGCGGCTCGTAGCACTGGAAGATGGTGAGGCACATTAGAAGAGAATTTTTATTAGTATGTATATAGGGTGACCATTTGTACGAGGAAGTCCAATATCTTCGTAGTTGACAAATATATGAAAAAAAAGTTCTATATAAAAAAAGTGCATATCCTAAAAAAAATTTTTCTTTAAAATTGCAATCGCATTACCATTTTTCTGTACAGAATTGGGTTCAGCATAAAATTCAGCATACATCACACTATTGATTTATTTGAAGCACTATATATGCGGGATTTCCATGATAATTCATATTTGAAAAATTTCACTTTTTAAAAAGTGGTAAAAACCTGGAGTGAATTTAACTTATTGATATATTATTGCTTAAGTATGTATATAGCGAGGTATGTAGGAGAAAAGAAGAAATCCGAGAAAAATTTACATTATTATATACAGGGATTTTTTTATGGCAGGGCCAACATTGCAATATTATAATGCTATATCTCAAATTTTTTTTTAAATGCATTACACACTGTATATTATTTTTAGTATTTTAGATACCTACAGACTTAAAAATCGCACATTTTTGTATTTAAAATATTTCTAAATTTTTAGCAGTTGCCTTAAGCCTTATGTAATATAATTCGCAGTATTATACCGTATGATCGAATAAAAACGGCGTCAGCGATGGCTATGAAATGAAGATCGCTGTCATTGTATATGTAAAATTATATGGGAAATGTATCGATCGTTATTTTCAAGCCAACTGGACGCCGTTTTTTTTCGATCATACGGTACCTATTACATAGGGCTATTGCAACAGTAAATTTTTATCAAAGCGACCTCAGGATATTTTGTCTTATATTTTACTCTGTATGGTAAAATTTTGTTTTTCTACCCATCCTATAAAAATAAAACAAAATGAAATCTCTGTAACAGATTGCTTTACTTTTTGACTATACGAGTACACAATTTATCTAGAAACAATTCGAATTCGAAAAACTTTACCTGGGGAAGTCCTCTGATGATGCATGGTCCCTCTAAATCATCATATCAATCAACAAGTCACTGTCCACTTTTTAGATATTTACTTAATGCGTTGTAATCAGTAAGACGAGTAATTAAACATGCAATTCACATTAAAAAACGTATATATTAATCAATTAGAGACAAAACAGTGCAATAACCGGTAGAGTTAATTCAAACTGTGTTTCAAACTAATACAAATTCCCAAACAATGCAATTCTGCATTTTCAGCCTGTCGCCTAAAATCTCTCGGGATGACCGGGAAGTGATACATATTTTTAACGAACGGCTTTTAAGGTTTAAATTTACATTTGAGGCTCGCCTCAATACGGTCTTTTTACGCGCTACTACTCAATACATTTTATCTCTCTTCACCTAAAGGTTTTTCTTTTCATTCTATAGATTTAAGATAGATTCCAGTGAACGCTGTCGCTCCGTCAATGCGATATACCACAATACGTTAGACAAGGAAAGGCGAGAGGCAAACCTCTGCACATATCCTTCTTAAAGAACAAATGAGATGGATATATATATCGTCGAGTTTGTCGCATATGGGAAAGGAAGCGCGTTTAAAGGAATACCATCGACGTAATTTATTGTAGAATGACGGATAAAAAATACAATTATTATTGATGCAAATAGGGAAAAAAATTTTAAATTGTGATTAATGATGTATCGATTAATACTTGTAATTCTTCAAATGTATTAGTGAGGCACTGCCTCATCTGCCTCATAGGACAAGCCGCCCCTGATAATAACCATCTATCCAAGAATGAAATCTAAATTATATTACCATAGAAACAACTTTTGGTTGTTTAGGAAAAAATTTAACTATGTTTCCATGTTTTTTTAAATTTTCTCTAAAACGGTATGGAAACTTGGAAAGGTATAAATGATTAAACCATTTTAGAACAAGCAAAAAATTTTATGAATGTATATACTATAGATCTGCCATATAAAAGTTTTTCTATTAAGATAATATTCTATTCTTTTCAGATATATTCTAAAATTATAATTTTAAATCCTTTTTAAAATATTCGCAAAATATATACAAAGAGAATTCCATTTTACGTTTTATGCTCGAATTTTCTAGATAAATTCTAAGTTTATGATAAATTCTCTGAATAAACTGTCATAAAATGGGTCAAGAATCCAGTTGGCTCATATCGTTCCGGATTTTTAATCCAACCGTTGCTATAAAAGTGGCTACAAGTTATCCGACGATATATACACGCACCATATCTGCGATCTCCAGCCATAAAAGTTTTCTAATCCTGGAGAAAACTAATCAGAAAATGTTCCGACTCTTGTGGTTGCAAACAAAAAGCATTTATTTAGTTAATATATATAGAAATATACAGAACAATCCAGTTGGTGTTCTAGAAAAACTTCCACAGTAAGTTTTATATTTGATATTTTCACCCCATACTCAGTGACGGCTCGTGACCCTTGTGACTGGGTAGGCGACAAAATTTTAGTTGCGTCTATTTGCCCCCCCCCCCTAATTTACATAATACCCTAAATACCCTAATCCAATTTGTAAATATAAGTTATCTCTGGGTTAAAAACTTAACTCAAGAATATTTAGGACAAAACCAAAGCAAAAATAACAGCATTCAACGTAATAACATAATGTACAAGTATATGTTTTTTTATCTATTACTATTGAGTCATTATGGAGTACATGATAGAATTTTATTTTATTTTTATTTATTTACGCAAACTTAAAAATTGGTAGTATTGATAGTAAAATCATCAGAGTATTGGTAGTATTGGTATCATCACTTAGTATTCGTAGTAAAATCATCAGATTGTTGAAGAGCTGTGAAAAATCTTTTTAGATTGAAAGTAAGGCAAGTGCCGATAAACGTTTATTTTTCATGGAATCTCTGCTATAAATTTTAACGCATTTCAAACATGAAAAATGTCTCTCAACCCAAGTACTTGTCAATGGTGTAGTAACAAACAAAAGAAACAATTTGAAAGCCTCTGGAAACATATTTCCAGGATTATTCTCCTTAAATTATTTTGTAATCGAACTTATCATATCTATTATTAATACCTGCAATTTCAAATTTCATTAATTTACGTTGGTCAATAACATTTTGGTTTGTTAAATCACTATTAAATGTGTTGGAAATATATCAATATAATAATAAGTTTTGTTAAATCAGATCATTTTGAATAATCTCGGACAAGCCCGAAAAATGTTTCCAATTTGCTTTAAACGTTATTTGAATGTTCATATAAAAGTTTTAAATGCTAGGTATAATGAATCATATGAAATATCCCGTTAATGAAATGTGATATATCCCCTTATGAAATATCGGGAATATCCCCTTAACTTCTAAGCCTACCGAGCCTCTACGACTTCATGCGAAGGCGACCGGAGATTTCGCCTAAGCCCCGCGTTAATATGATACAACTCCGACTTAAGTCGCGTCGCTACCGCACGATGAGTTAGATAGAAACAGAAGACTGCCGTACGTAGTGCATCGACTCTGATAGTAGGCGATGTAGAAATCGCCTACAACGGCCCTCCAACGGTCAAAATTATTTTGTTTTCGAACGCAGCGGCACAGTCAGCGTACGCCAGCGATAGTGACTATTTTAAAATACAAGACCATAAATATTAAAATAATATTGATTATTAAAACACACTTCCGTGTATTAACAGTATTTTTATGTATTGGCAACATTAATAGTAAATAATGTAATGTAATAAACCGCTAAAATTCTACCAAAATGTTAGGGTAGGCACCGCCTACCTTCCCTACCCTGGCGAGCCGCCACTGTCCAAACTACAGGAGTGCCTTATTTTATGCGACTTTGCTTATGCGCTTTTACATTTTTGACACTAGTAAAATATTTCACGCATATGAACTTTAAAAAACACAATCAACGAGTTGTCGAATTGTAACATACGATGAGAAACGACAACACAGATTTTGGCCACATATGGTCCAAATTTGCCCAACGCGCAGGTGCTTGATACCAGAAATAAAATAAAAAAATGCTGTTTCCAAGGATTTCAATAAATACTTAATATCCAGGATTAAAGACAAACACGACGGTTCTTGATTTGAGATTAGGTCATTCATAACCAACATGACGTTAGCCACAGGCCATGGGTCGTTGTCACAGAACTAGTAAGGGGTTTTCTTTTAATATATGGATAACATATTTTTCTAACAGAGAAAAATGCAATTACGCGTGGGTTACTCTCGTTTTTCCCTTGTATGGCCAAATAACTAAGCTGAAGCTGTTGTGTCGCTATCTAAATTTATATGAAATGTTTAATAAAAATAAAATAAAAACATTATAAAATTATAAAGCTAGAATAGTATACGGTTTTAAGCGGCGGCTACACGACAGCGACTTGCCTGCACGGTATAGTTTGCGCAAACTAGAAGGAACACTGTGCGGTGTCCACACGATGCAAGTAAGGGCGTACGTTCATCATTATTTTTATTCTGAATTTGTGGTTCCGTTCGTGGACATGTCAAGTGACGAATTATTGTTTTTTATTGCTTATTGTTAAAGAAAAAACAGCAAAATAAACGGTATAGATCGAAGTGGAGTAAAAACTGACTTAAATATAAAACCATTTTCTTGTACGCATCATTTTTTCTGTTTCTATCGGAATAATCTTTCAATTTTATTTTCCATAGACATGGCAACGATCAATATATTTCAATAAAACTCGTCATAAATGCCTTATTGGAATAAGTACGAATATCAGACATTTTCTAAGAGTTGATAACTAATAACACAAAACCCACAAAAGTCACAAAACTGTACCTTGAACTCGCTGATACCGTCTACACGTATGATATCACCGCACAAACTGGTTTGCGCAAACTAAAATCTTTAGCAGCGCGACGTTTACGCAGGCCGCGCTTGTTGGTTTGTGCGTGCTACCGTTTTACCGTCTACACACAGCGGGTTCCCGATACAAAGATGTTTGCACAGGTAAGCTCGTGGTAAAGCTTGTACGTGTAGCCGGCACTTTAGATTAACTCTATCTTTTTGAAGTTTATAAAAACATCCATAAAAAATATATATCGTTCAAATCCTTCAATTTAATAGCTGTTAGTAAGAAGTCTCACTTCAAATATGGGCACATAGTGCACACACTATTTTTTTTTATTACCAAAATTCTACATAGAATAAATTTTTTGATTTCTCTACATAAATATTTTGATTTTTTTCAGAATTTACCCTTGTTTTTGTAGGTTACATTTTATTTTCCTTCTATTATTTGTCATGGCATAATAATTACATGAATATTTTCCTCTATTTCAGGCTACCAGATCGTAACGACACTGCCCCACCGCCGCAACCACCATCCGAACCCGCATCAATCCCGGCCCGACGACGCCACTGAGATGCGGCCGCCCGCCGCCCGGTAACCGACGCGCGCGCCTCTGCCGCCGCCCATGACCGCCGTGCACCGCGTCGTCATCGCCGCCGCCTCCGGCATGGACGTCGAACGCGAGATGGTCTACCACCGTCACCAGCAAGAGGCGGGCGCCGCCGCTGCCGCCTCCGCCGGAGCCCCAGTGGCGTCCGGCCAGGCGGTCGACGACGACGTGATGCTGATCAAGGCGGAGCCGACGATGATCGGACCGCAGGGGACAGTCGTCATACAGCAGGTACATAGAGAAAAATATAAACTAATATATTTATTTAGCGTATGGCTCTAGTACACATAAAATCACATGTTATTATCACGGCTGTAAATATTAGTGATGGGATCACTCGAGAGAAAAATACTCGGTCATCCGAGTATTCATATCCTCGGTATATCTCGAGTATTTTTGTCGATCCTCGAGGATTACTCGGCACGCAACTAACATCGAGTGTGGTGTACCGTGTACCGTCCTCGCTGCTCGCGACGATACAGGCGATTTACGGTTTATGCAGAAACCTTTTTTGTCGATCCCCGAGCATTACTCGGCACGCAACTAACATCGGGTGTGGCGTACCGTCCTCGCTGCTCGCGACGATACAGGCGATTTTACGATTTAAGCTGAAACCTTTTATATAGAGGACCAGAGGATAACCGTTTAATCACTTGTTCGCATATCGCTCGCAATAATAGTTGGTTTTCAGAGTAGTTACACAATATGCATTACCTGCAATAATAAAAGATATTTTCTTTAAAGTGTATAATTCTATCTAACACACTTCTAATAAAGTATACTCTGACTCTTTGAACATTTGTTACATCTTCTAATAATTAGGTATATCGATAACTTCCTAAGAAATTTTGTTAGCACTTTTAGTTAGTTTACCATTTTTCTCAATATATCCTGCATAATATATGACTCGATATATTCACCTAGAATAAAATCAATAATATCATTTATGAATAGAAAACTACTAACTTTTTCGTTAATATTTGCAATTTCAGGCCAGAACTTGTCTGAAGAGAACTTTCTTGGTTTGTTTAAAAATATCTTACCCTATAACATAAATTTACATCTGAATTAATCTAATCAGATCAAATTTTCTTCATAGTATAGAAAACATCGAAACTGTTTGACTGGTAATCGAGCTATCAATAAGCTGACACTAAAATTTAATGCATAATTAAATGGGATAATTATTTTCATGTAAAACAAAACTTTATACTTAATAAGACCACAGGGAGTGCATAATTACAACAGTGTTACTGAGATTTTTGATTTAATGTATTGCTTGGTATTTGTAGATCTATTATTGTATTGTGATAACAATTGCCTTCTTCTCCATTGATGCATCCTAATTTAAGATTACTGATTTTCTAATACTTAATTAAAGTGAAATTATTTTTCCTACCATTACATAATTAATCTCTTCCTACCATTAGGTAGATACCTAAAAGGTTAATAAATTAAAAACGAATTTATTAAGACATTTAAACTGTTTACCTCATTTCTCACATATTTTTGACACAAAACATTATAAATAAATAAAAAAATATTCGTATACCAACTGAATTATAAGATATTTCATTTTGAATAATAAAAGTACTTTTTTACAGGTTTATTTGGCATTGTTTGCATTGTTTTTTGTTGTTTTCTGTTTTGTTTTTGTGCGAGTTTAATAACCCACGAATAACCTTAACATAACCTTAAACCACGGCACATAAAACAATCGGCACGCCAACTCTACTCGGGTGTATTAAAAAAATACTGTAATTGACTGAAACTGAATTTTACTTACAATACTTTTGTCCAAACAAATGAATCGTTAACCGCGCATACTTCTCCAAAAGTAAAAATGAAAAAATCAATTAAATATTTCACTGTAGAGAATAGACAATAAAATTAAAAAACATGCAACTAACAAAAACATGCCAGGAGTTACAAACAAGAATTAAAGAAATACCAATAAAATATTTACGTAGCTATATATCGTCCCTTAGCTTACAACACCGCTTAAGTCGTTTTTGCCAACTTTACAGGAGACGAAAAAAACTAGTGATGGGATCACTCGAGAGAAAAATACTCGGTCATCCGAGTATTCATATCCTCGGTATATCTCGAGTATTTTTGTCGATCCTCGAGGATTACTCGGCACGCAACTAACATCGAGTGTGGTGTACCGTGTACCGTCCTCGCTGCTCGCGACGATACAGGCGATTTACGGTTTATGCAGAAACCTTTTTTTGTCGATCCCCGAGCATTACTCGGCACGCAACTAACATCGGGTGTGGCGTACCGTCCTCGCTGCTCGCGACGATACAGGCGATTTTACGATTTAAGCTGAAACCTTTTATATAGAGGACCAGAGGATAACCGTTTAATCACTTGTTCGCATATCGCTCGCAATAATAGTTGGTTTTCAGAGTAGTAACCTGCATTTTTGAACAAAAATACATTACTTTGTTTTGTTTAGATGTTTAGATGGGATATATTAATTATAATATTTAATATTTATTTAAATTATAAAGATTTTTTCTCCATACTTTATATTTTAAGATTTATAGTTTTTTAACCATTGATATAATAATAAAATGTTTTTTCCGTGTAATAATTCAGAATTGAAACATTTGAAAATTGATAATACGTCAGTTTTCGTCTTTCAAAATTCCATTTGACAAAACCACAGTTGTTTATTTGGGTTAAGGCTTTGGAGATTTTGCTTTATTTGCATTTTTAATTTTTAATTTATGTGTTTTCTTGTAAAAAAACCTTTGCTTGTAGTTGTACGTTGGAAGACTATATATTAATGAAAGTATAATCGAAATTTAGTGTGATGAAACGTAGATATAAAGTAAATGATTTGTGGAATTTGCCAACAAGAATAAAAACAATATTGTTGTATATTTTATTTTATTTATTTTTCAAACAGTTTTTAAAGCGACAGCTGACTCGTTGTAAGCCTTAAGCTCGGCCTTAAGTGCAATTTTATTAGTTAATATTTTCTATTAAGAGGGTTCACAAAGGTTGAAAATTCGAAACAATCATCATTAAGAATTTTTTTTTCATTATTAGTTAAGTTGTGCCCAAACAATACAGTTGGTAAATTCAATTTTAAAACTGGATATTATGTCGCACAAAAACTTAAAATATGCACAATAACACAATACGATTTATTACGTACTACAGTTTATTTTCGGTGAAAGTACGCTATTAAAAAGTAAAACAAAATATATTTTTTATCTCAATGACCGATCGCCGACAAATAAACAATAAATAACGAGCCCTTTTTAAAAAGCCGCACGTATTTGCTAGAATTACTTGGTTTCATTTGGCCTGAAAGTGTGCTGAAAGGTTGCCAGATTAGCTTCAAAGTCGGAGTTAAAGAAAGAAACAAAATCAGCACAATTTAAAGCAAAACCTATGAAAATTTTATTTCCCACATGAAATTATACACGAACATATTAAAAATTATTAAAAAAGTGTTTAAAATAATTAGTGTTTATTTTTATTACACTATTATTTAAGTCATTCAAGTACATGGCAACAGTGTTTTTAAAAACAGCAAGCAAATTCACTCACACCCTGCGGCGAGTATTATTCAGGTTTCGATCGAGATAGTATACAGAGAAAAATGTATGACCGATGATTCCTCGGATGATCATCCGATTATTGGAATCCTCGAGGACCAATACTCGAGGATTGAATTCATCCGATTTTTCCCAACACTAGTAAATATACTAATAATAAGAATACGACCAGAAATTGGACATGTCAAACACAAAATATAAAAAAGGAAAATTTTAAATATAGCACAAAACAAACTTGTCACAAACAAACATCTAGTCTTTTTATATAATCAATCGCACTTCGTGTTGCCTTCAGGAATTCTCCAAAATCTCCCTCATACGCCGTTAAAACGCATTCTTCTCTAATATGTCGAACAGTCTGTCATAGAGCTCCACAAGTACCTACCGGAGTGGAGGCCTTCCATCATTTATAGAGAGAATCCATGCACCTGCCATGTTCGGTTCTCAGCCTATTTAGAGTTACCCATATTTTGCGAGGTTGCTAAAAACCAGGAGGAACTGCTGATACATGTGAAACCCTGACTTTGTGGTGGAGCGTTTTCCATCCATTCGTTCATCCATGCATCATATAAGTTGAACTCTGCATTCTCGTCAGTATTCCCAAGTGTTTTTGATCAGAGTGGTGGCTTTCTTGGGCGGAGTCTATTAATATTTAAATCTTCTATGTCACAATGTAGTAGTTCCCAAAAACTAAGCTTTTTACGTCAAGCAGTTTAAGCAGAATCGTGGTTAATAAATTACCTAACTTTTTGGAACACCCTGTATGATTTTTTTTAAATTTAAAATATGTAAAACAACAAAATAAATTATGCGTGTCCAAGCGTTTCCCCGAAAGACTAACCGTTTTTTAAATAACAAATATTGTAATATTTGAGGGGCGTTTTCACCCTCTTGGAATTTGAGATTCGAGAAACCACTCCTTCTCGAACCTCTACAGCCAACAGTCAATCCGTTTGCCAAAAATCAGCTTTACATGTCAAGTAGTTTAAGCAGTATCGTGATTACTCAATGGTCATATTTTATGAAACTCCCTGTATAAATTGTTAAAAAATCTTAATATATGTAAAACAACAAAATAAAATATACGTGTTTAAGAGTTTTTCCGAAAAACTCACCGGTTTTTAAATAAAAAATATTTTAATATTTGAGGGATAGTTTCACCCCCTTAGAATTCGAGTTTCGAAAAATCCCTTCTTATCGAACCTCTACACTGTAAAGTCAATCTGTTTTCCAAAAATCAGCTTTTTACGTCAAGCGCTTTAAGCAGGATCGTGATTAATCAATGACCAGGTTTTTCCAAACACTCTGTATACATTTTTATAAAGTCTTAAAATATGTAAAAGAAACAAAATAAAATATACGCTTAAACACGTATAGTTTAAGCGTTTTTTCGGCAACTTGACCGTTTTTTAATTTAAAATGTTTGTTATATTTGAGGGGTGGTTTCACCCCCTTGGAACTGGAATTTCGAAAAATCCCTTTTTATCGAACCTCTACCCCCTAGAAGCAACCTGTATGCCAAAATTGAGCTTCTTACGTTGAGTGGTTTGAGCAGGATCGTGATTAATCAGTGAGTCACTTAAGGATTATTTATATTAGTATCGAGTATAGATATTTCCATTAAAGCAATTCTTTTCCAAAATTGAGATTTTAGCGTAATGCCCTACCTTTCTGTATTTAAAAAAAAACGATATCTTTTAACTTGACTTTTCGTAACACTAATGAGAGACTATTTTTTTATTTGATTGATTGCGACAAACAATTTAAATTAACAAAAAATACCTTTTATTATTGAACTTTTTTACAACATGTGTTTTCTGTATATATTAACTTCATATTTTATTTTCAGAACGGTCTAGTGTCGATAGCCACCACTGCCGGCGCTACTTTCCTCCAACAACAACCACAATCCCAACAACAATCCCAGGCGGCCAACGGAGGCCTGTCTTCCTCGAACGGCGGCGGCCCCTTCAGCGGTCTGGGCGCGGGCTCGCCAGCCGCCTCAAAGCCGCCGCCACCGCGCCGCTCCACCGCCGCGGATGACTGGCTCAGCTCGCCAAGTCCCAGCGGCGGCGCGTCCTCGCTGACGCCGTCGCCGGGGCCGCCCTCACAGCACGCCTTCACAGTGATCAGCAACGGGTACGGGTCGCCCTTGTCCAGCGGGAGCTACGAACCCTACAGTCCCAACGGAAAAATAGGTAAGTCTTAATACAGTTAAGTTTCGGATCTTTGATAGTCATGACTAATACCAAGATCCAGCATGCTAGACTATTATTATTATGACCCGACGATTTTACCGATTGCTGTCGCTTTATTTTATGAACAGTTTAAAGAACGGCGGAAAGTAACGACATATTATAAGGAAAATAGTTGCTTTACTCCTTGTCAAATCCTTTGTTCTTTTTTTGCCACTTTATATGACCTTGTTCTCGCGTCTAGTGACCACTGACGTGGCTGTATAGTCGTGGTCTATAACTAGGCAAAGTATAGTCGTGGCACTCGCCATAGTTTCACAGAGATATATTTAGGAAAATATGAGTTCACAATAAAATACAAAAAATTGATCAACGAGTAAAATTTTGCTTGAAAACAGAATATTTTCACATTTCGTCTAAGTAACAATAATTCTGTACCTGAAAATCTTCTGATGGCGAGAAATGCGGAAAAATATAATATAATGACATATTTTTATATTATTATCCATTTCAAAGATTTTCTACAACTTTTTTCTAAATTTAAAACAAGTTTAGTTTTAACATTAATGTGTTTGTTTTGCAGTAATATATTGGATAGGTGATTTTCATTGGATAACTAATACATTGAACAACACATTGTACTAAAAATAAAATAACATATTTAAACTTCAATAATTGCTAATAAACATTACAGAAATTTCAAAAGAGAAAATAAGCAAAACAATGAGAAATAGCATCACTACTTTCTCACGTAATAAATTATTAATTTTTTAGTTATTGTTACTGAGTCCCGAAGGTACCGAAAGAACAGGGAATTAATAATTTCTCCTGGTTTTTTAATATCTCAAAAGAACCGGGAATTTCCAGTTCTGAACCCTAGTTACCATGTTATCAAGAAATTATGTTTTTTAACTAAAAACTAAAAAAAAAATAATTTCGATATAAACTACAATTGTCCTAGGACCTTCCGCGGCGTATTAGAGGCGCCACCCTGTACCTAAATAAGTATAGGGAAAAATCTGAAAACTATACATTTGTAATTAAATCATAAAAAATATAGTCTTTATATATAGAAATTTCTTCTAGGAAAAATATATTAAAAAAATACAAGTCTTGTAAGGGTCTTGCAGCAAGATCAATATCAAAATTAAAACTGGAAATTTTTCTACTCTAAAGTTGAATTATAAATTAAAACAGACTTCAATTTTTAACTTTATTTATTGTTAAAAATATTTTTACAATTATTATTTTATATTGTAAAAATATTTTTAACAATAAAAAAATAATATTTTATCAATGTCCTCGTGTACTGCACACTTCTTACTTAGCAGGACTATCTGCTAAGAGAGACACATGCTCGCTTGTCAACTGCAACGAAAATTATGTAAACATTAAAAAATAGAGCAGTTGTAAATAAACTAATATATAAATTTTTGTTTAAATATTTTGTTTCTTTCTCCAAAAAAATCCTTTATGGGTATTTCGCCACTGCACTGCAAGAAAATCTACAAAATAAAATAGTTATTTTTTGTAAACACTTCTGCGTTAAACCTAAACGGACACTGCTTGTCAGAAGTTATGTTTACAGTTATACAAATTTGCCTAAAAAAGAAAAAAATGCTTAACGTTTCGGAAAGTTTACCTCTTTTCATTGTCGGAAGCAAAAAAAATACAAAGAATAAAAAAAACTATTTAAAATATTTAAATTCAACTATTCGAGAACACTTTACTTGTTTAAAACAGATACATCTACAAGAAACCGTTGACGTTCTGTTAAAATGTCATTATATCAAGTTAAACTCCAAAATTAACAATTACTACCTGATAACAATTACTTAATAAGGTAAAATCAAAAACCCCTAAACTTCCTGTATATTTTTTGTTTCTTAATATGTATTATTAGCAAGAAAAATATTGCAATAAGCAACCCAAAACTGTTATTTTCTTTATTTTTAGTTTAAGAAATGTTTTCACCATTGTTAATGTTATTTTAATACGACTCTTTTAAAAGAAATAAAAAACGTTTTAATAGGTATATTTTTTCACATAGAAAAAACGGGAGGGTTGTTAGAAAAAAAAGCGGAAAAGACGCCGCTATAAATAAAGCCGCGTTATTTTTGGGGCGCTGAATATCGGCCAAGAAAGATATCATTTTGTATCTCGTTTGCGGCTAACGAAGTGGCGAGAAAAAATAAGGTCGATAAACAACGCGAGCCTCGGCGTTAATGACAGAAGAAAAAAAGAAGGAAATGAAGAAAAAAGACGCCCTCGTGGGGCAAAAAAAAAGAACTGGAAATAAATTTCAATTATGTCAGTTACAGCGGCGGGTAGAGAGAGCACGTGCTTATCCGTCATTGTACAACTCAGAAAATAATTTTAAAATATGTCCAATTCTTGTGACGGGTTCTTTATTGCAAAATTCTCAGTAATTACAGGGTGGTCCGAACTGTATTCCGGAAATATTCTGCAGATAAAAATAAGTAAAAAAGTTCCTATAAATACATGTCCTTAAATGCTTAGTTTCGGAGATACAGGATGTAGAAGTTTCATTTTTATTTCATTTTTTTTCAAATAATTTCTGAAGTGTCGTCAATATATGGATGAAAATTGGTGTCTTGAAGTTTTTTGACATGAAAAATTTGATTTTGATGTCAATATGACTCCTACTTGTAGAGGGCGCCACCTACATATTTTTTAACTGGTTTGAATAGAATAACTTTTCGTCCATACCTGTATAAAACTCCTTCTAGGAATATAAAACCTAGCTTCTAATTCGTGTCTAGATTATACATGAAAATTGGTGTCTTGAAGTTTTTGGACATGAAAAATTTGATTTTGATGTCAATATGACTTCTACTTGTAGAGGGCGCCACCTACATATTTTTTAACTGGTTTGAATAGAATAACTTTTCGTCCATACCTGTATAAAACTCCTTCTAGGAGTATAAAACCTAGCTTCTAATTAGTGTCTAGATTATACGGGCAATTTAAAAATAAGAACCTTCCGCAAAGATAAAAATCCATAGGCACTAAGTCCTGCGGCCTCGGCGGCCTCGATGGCCAACGGCTGAGATCTTGGTTAGTTATTCAGTTATTCTCTAAATAGACTGCAAAAATTTGCTGATAACTTCAGCGATCTGAGGCGGTGCCTTGTCTTGCTGGAAAAATATATTTTCGAGTTCTATTATCATCAATAAGAGGTCCAAAGCCTACCTACTAGTTAAAAGTGGTGAACTTTTAAAAATTCTGTATTTCGAAGGAATTTTTTTAACAGAATATCAAGTGTGCTATATTTTTAGAAAGGGAATTTTAAGGTCTTTTCATTTAATTAAAAATATACAGGGTGTCTCAAATAAAAAATCAAGTTTTCTGTTGATAACTCGTAAATTATTAATTTAAAAAAATTATATTAAACCATTAAATTCTACGTAAAAAGGTGCTTTAGAAATGTTTTCATAAAAATACAAAATTTTCCATAGAAAAAGTTACAGCGGTTTGATAAAAATGCACAGTTTTGAAAACACCTCCTAACTCATAAACGGTAACAGATATCGATGTGCGGTTTTCACCGTCATGTTTTTGATAAAAATTGAGCTCCAGCCACCGATAGTTTTCATCTATCACACAATAGTTTTCGTCTATCTCCTATAGAAAAGGGTGTTTCCCTTTAAAAGCGTCGAATTTGACCCACCCTGTGCATAGTAGTTATATGTCTACGGAATATTGGGACACGCTGTAGAAGAAGTCAAATCTTAAAAAAATATTAAATACTGAATTGAATGACATTCGATAAAATATAAATTAGCAAATAAACTAAAGTACTAGTTAATTGAAGTACTTAACATAGTATCCCTAAATGAAAGAAATATAAAAAATCCTATATGGGTATTTCGCTTAATAAAGTAAATAAAAAAATAAATTAAATAAATAAATAAAAATAAAATAAAAAATAAATATAAAAAAAGTAAATAAAATATAAAAAAATAATAAAAACAATATAAAAATAATAAAAAATAAATAATAAAGTATTTCCCTTCTTTTCTTAATCTTATTTCTTTTCTTTTTTTAGCTTCTGACAAGTAGTTTTCGTTTGGGATTAACGCTGGGATTAATTAATTAATTAATTAAGTGTTTTGTTTAGGTTTGGTTTGCGCAATACCCATATAGGATATTTTGGAGAGACGAATCCGCCACATAGATATAGACATTTTTTGAAATACCTAAATATAGTATTGATTTGAGTCCTTTTACAAAGAAATTCACGAGTTACCACTGGCGGTGTGTATTTATAGGCCGTTTTGGGTGACAGCAAGCCGGGAACGCAAAGTAAAATGCAATTTGGCGTCCTACATAAAAGAGGCGCCACGTCTGTTAATAGGGATAAAACAAGAAAAAATTCCAGTTATTTTTTCGGTGTTTTGACAGAACATTGATTTAAGAATGTAGGAATTCATATGCAATTAGCATTTTAAAAGTTCGAAAATATATTTTTGATCTAAAAGTATATTGTAAATTTCCGTTTCATATTTTTTGATGTTTTGAATAATGATATTGCAGAAAGATATTTTGGGGCACAGTATCCGAAATACTCCATTAATAACGAAGTATAAAGAAAATCTTTATTTTACTCCAGAGAAGGTCTATTGCTTTTACGTGGATTCTGAACCGCGATCGTCAACCTACTGTTTGACCAGCGGATCTGAAGCTACGGAAGGAATGCGAGAAAAAAAATCGATATTGCCACGTTTATCTATAAAATTGCAAAATTGCCAGACATGAAATATAAATTTATTATATTTTTATTATATATAATGTGTTTAGCATATATTCTGACGTATATTACTAAGGAATTTTAACGTAGTTCATATTGTTCGATATGTTTTATTTAATAACTTATTTCTTTCATTCTGTATAATCTGCCTATTATGAAAGTTGAAGATTTTTCAACGATATCATTGGCAAACCGGCATCGCCGCGCATGGCCGCCTATTCATCGAACATGATTGGCGAGAGTACGTCACAGGGTTTGTTACCACGCGGTTGCCATGGCTTTTACGCCTTTCCTATTCGCTTGCTTTGTCCCCAACTTCACGGTCTCTTCTGAAAAAAGTAGGAATATTGAATACTATTGAAATATCCAGTGGCGGTGTCATTTTTTTGATCATTATTACTTTATTTCATTATTTTATACCGGTTATCCTAAACTTTATTCCTATATTTTTCGTATATTTGATAGTTAAGTTGTGTTTTATTGTTTTGTTATCTTGTTATAATGTTTTTCGTTCGTAGTTTTTAATTATTAATATCAAGTTTGATCGTATATTTGTGTTTTAAAATGAATACATTTGTTAAGAGTAAGACGCTACATAGTCAGACAAGAGAAATAATAGTTAATTTATATAGGTAAGATAATAATAACGTGGATGAAATCTCATTTGGTTTATTTCCTTGTGTTCTTAATAGGGTTTGCGATGAAGAAGCTACAGAGAGTTCGCTTAAGTTGCCGCTTAAACGTAAACTTGAGCGGATATTTCTTTATACCGGAGTTATACCGTATCGGCTATAAAAAAATTCACACAGAAGATAAAAAAAAGGCTGAAAACTAACCCCGATAAAATGATATCCAGCTCTGGAAAGAAACGACCACGTGAGACTGCTGTCGAAAAGCTCGACGACTTTTTCGAAGTGGTCAGGAATTTGATAAATAGATTTTATCTCGAATTCAAACTCGTCCCCACAATTAGAAAGCTTTTGCAAAAATTGCAGGAGGAATCGAATTTTCCTTTTGCAGGGAAACGCTTAGGGGGTTATTAAAATCAAATGAATTTTTTTGGCATAAATGTCAAAATAACAGATAAATATTAATAGAGCGGCCCATTATATTGCAGAGAGAGATATAAATATATACGCGAAATTCGAAAATATAGCCAAGTATTATCTATTTGGATGAAATATATGGGTAGACAATGACCTAACCTTTAAAAACTGCTGGTGGAGCGATACCATACCTGGTGTAATAGGCAATATTGGATCTACTGGTGAGTAAAATTATGTTTTGTTTGCGTTTCCAAAGTTAACTATTTTCAAGATGTTTTTTTGCTGGAAATAGTTATATCTAAAATTATGTATTATAGAAAAAAATATAGTTAGTACAGATATATAAATAAATATACCTCAAGACTCAGTCTTGATCATCTGCTGATGGCAGACATGGTTAGCGAAACGTGCGTCCAGTGTAAAATTAAAAGTGTTTTGGTGTATTGTACTGATTTAGTGTTTTATTTTGCTGTGTAACACCAAAGGTTCCAACCCCCAGCTGTAATTATTTTCTATTATATTAACAACACAATAATAAAGTGATTGAAAATATTTAAGGGAGCTTTAATAAAAGCTTTTAGTGTTTACCTGCTAACTCAACAATAACGATTCAACTATAAAGTTTTTTGAAAAAAAATATTAATCTGATTATTATACCGTATGATAGAAAAAAAACGGAGTCCAGTTGGCTGGGAAATGAACATCAATGACATTTCCCATATAAATTTACATATAAAATGACAGCGATATTCATTCCATAGCCATCGCTGACGCCGTTTTTTCTCGATCATACGGTATTTATGATACACATTATTTTTATATAACACCGTACGCCCATGCCTATTTTATGAATGAAATTGGGCGTGTTTTGTTTACAACTGCGTTCCCCTGCCGATACCCCGTAGCTACAGTTCCGCTGGTCACACTATAGTTATTTTAATTCATAAAAAATACAATATTATATGTAATTTTATGACACATGCCCAAATGTATCCAATATGTATGTCTATTTTAAAGTAAATCAAGTAAATAAATAAAAAGTTCGTATTTTAATAAAGTTTAGTTTCTTCGAATGAATTGCAATCGTATCATTTTTTTAATAAGGTGTAATGGATATAACTTTTAAGCTAGTCGGAAATTAACAGCCAACTGTCGTAGAGTTTTAAATATTCTAATTTCATCAAAATGTATGTAGGGCTCCTACAAACAACACTATCAGGCTACAACTATTATATACAGGGTTACAGATGACTGAAAATTGGTATGCATACGTAAAATTAAAGCACTCCATGTAAATTTTTGAAAAAATGGGTCAATAATCTCAGTTTTATCCTTTAAATATCAAATGTGTATCGGGATGACTTTTTTCGTATGAAACGCCCTATATATTATTGAATTTTTGGCTTCCTTTCTGATCACTTTACATAATCCTAAGATAATATTAAATATGTTTTGATAGTTTTCGAGCTATTAATAAATAAATAATAAAAATATATTTTTCAGCTTTTTTTAATATTATTAAAAATACAAGAAATGACCTGAAATCAAAACTATACTAGATGTTTCCTATAGTTGGTCTGTACTTAATTTGCTGTAAATATAGTAATCTTAAACAATACAGGGTGTTCATCATTGCTTTCCAAACTTTCTAAATACCGGGTGCGTCTCAAAAGTGGCTCATCCCCTTTAACTTTTTTATTTTTTCAGATAAAAAAAACGAGATTTGGTATGTTAGTATATGACATAAATTAGCATTGATTGACGTATTCAATTGTTTTTGGTCACTTCCTGTTTCATCGGAAATGACTACAACTTTTGATTTTTAAATGGCACCCTCGGTATTTTTTTACTTTATTCGATAGAAAATGACATTCTGAATAGAATGACATATCATATATCAACTCTTGATATTCTCGCTTAATAAAAAATCGTATTTTAAAATTCAATCTAGAGTGCCATGGCTATGTTAAAAACACTAATTCTTA
This sequence comes from Sitophilus oryzae, assembly GCF_002938485.1. Lineage (NCBI taxonomy): Eukaryota > Metazoa > Arthropoda > Insecta > Coleoptera > Curculionidae > Sitophilus > Sitophilus oryzae. The sequence continues at coordinate 2,129,514 of NW_022146106.1, forward strand.
ATCAAGGAGCCTTGGAAAAATAGATTTGATCGTCTAATGTTTTTAGTGTCTTGTCCTGGCTAATTAAAAATGCTGAAATCGTATTTTTAATCATATCTCATTTTTTTCAAATGGAACGAGGGTGGCTCATTAACATATTTGGAAAAAGCATTTTTTTACGAATAATTTGATAACACACACTTGGTACTTCGAGTCAAATTTTCGTTACGAACCGCAAGTTATAATTTTAAATAAACCATATGCGAAAATGTCAAAAATTGACATATGATATGTCATTCTATTCAGAGTGTTATTTTCTATCGAATAAAGTAAAACAATACTGAGGGTGCCATTTAAAAATCAAAAGTTGTAGTCATTTCCGGTGAAACAGGAAGTGACCGAAAACAATTGAACACGTCATTCAATCTAATTTATGTCATATACTAACATAACAAATTTAGTTTTTTTAACTAAAAAAAATAAAAAAGTTATAGGGGTGAGCAACTTTTGAGACGCACGCGGTATAAAATAATTTTTCTTGTATTTTTTTAAATGGAACACTCTGTTTATTATTTCTTTGTTGGATGGGGAATTAAAAAATGAACATTTTTTGTATTTAAAGTATTTTGAAATTTTTAACGGTTTTGTGGATATTTGTGGTACCTATTATATTATTTCATATGGATTCTCAACAGTAAAAACAACCTATTTGGTAATAAAACAATACAGGCAATGATGTTTCAAACAGTAATTTGCAAAAAAATGTTTATTTTTTTGTAATTTTTTCATTAAAAAAACAAAGAAAAAATATTTTATATTTTAGAAAGTTTGACATAGAATTTTGAACACCCTGTATGGTTTCAGATTACGATATTTATAGCAAAGTTAAGTACAGACCAACTGTACTAAATATCTAGTATAGTTTTGATTTCAGGACATTTCCTGTATTTTTAATATTTTTTTTTTTAAAAAAGGCTGAAAAGGTTTTTTATTAATATATTAGAATTATGTAAAGTGATCAGAAATGAAGCCAACAATGCAATAATATACAGGGTGTTCCATTTAAAACAAAATCATCTCGATCCACTCACACTTTTTTGAACCACCCTGTAGAAGTTAAAATATTGTTCATGGAATACATCCTAATACATACTTTCGGTTTGCTCTTAAACGAAATTCCTAAAGTTTTTTAATTAGGCTGTACTTAAACTGCCGTTAAACGGTAGCTTACTAAAATGCCGTTAATAGGTATGACGTCGTTGATGTGACGCACTTGACGGCTTTATCAAATATAGGAATTTTATAAGGACTAACCAACGCTATTCACCCCACCAAATAACCAACTTAACCAACGCAACTAACCTCGACACTGATAAAAAATATAAAAAACAAATATAAATTAGTAAAAATCAACCAACCCCACCAAATAACCAACTAACCAATGAATTAACACCCTCCAAATAACCACGCTAACCAACCCGCCAAATAACTAAACCAATCCAACCAAAAAGTGTGAAACCAATGCAATAAGATCACGCTATAAGCAAAAAAAATATAAAAAAGTCTTGGTCGGCGTGAGATTTGAACCACAGACCATCCGCTTACGAAGCGATAGTTTTTTCAAAGTTTCAAAGCATTTATTGAGAATGTCTCCTTAAATACAATAAAAAGGTGCTATATACAATATATACAATAAATAAAATAACATGATAAGATGGTATGTTGTTCTTCTGACGAAGCACTCAACCACCTAAGCGAACCCTGTGAACAGGGGGGCCGGTGTTTGCCCTAGGTAGCTCTTTTATTGACCGGGCGAGGACTGCATGTTCCGCTTTTGCTCACACATGCATTGGGAGTATAGAGGCAATGCCGACGTGTTTTACTTTAATAAATATGTTGGTTACTTAAATCAGATCCGTAGAATCGGAGGAAAAAACTCTTAAAAAACCTTCGTAATATCTAGTAGATTTTCGGTAATTTTATTGTTTGTATGTTTAGTTGTGATGTAGTAGTCTTCAGTCTATTCTGCAACTGATGTACATATTTTATGTACACGGTTGAGAGTAGTCTGAACTTAGGAGTGATTGATGTTACGTTTTGTGTGTCTTTGTGGTCAGCGTCTATAATTATTTAATTTATGCTCTGAGTCTGAGAACATTACTCACTATATATAGGTAGCCGTGAGTATATCGGCAAATGTTTCATATTTATCACATTGTGCTGCCTTTGTTGCGTTATATTTGATGTTAGGGGCGAATTATAAATTTGCGTCTTGTAAAATTTTTGTCCTATTGTGTCGATAAATTCGTTTATTGTCTCTAATCCAGTATTTTCATGTAAATGTGCTATACGAGTATATCTGTCATATCCGGTGATTTTCCTTAGTGTCTTATTTTGTAACCGTTGTAGTCGCAGTCTTTGTTTATTTGAGATCTTAATCCATACTGGGCATGCGTATGTTAGGGTAGGCCTGAGTATAGTTTTATAAAGCAATATTTTATTATCTACCGTCATATGCGATCTAGGTGACAGTAAAGAATACAATTTCTGTAATGCTGCGTAAGTCTGTTGTATCCTATAGGTCGTATTTGATACGAATGACAGCCGCTTGTCAATTTTAATACCAAGATACTTGACACAGGATTTTGGCTGAATAGCTGTACCATCAATTTTTAATGGTTCATGGACAGTTACGTTACTAATTTTCTGTGTAAGAAGTAATTGTTCCGTTTTTGTAGAATTGATCTTTATTTTCCACTTTTCGAAATAAGGCAATAGTCTCAATAGGTGATACTTCAGTTGTTTATTGGCAATATTCACGTAGTAAGAGGAAGCATATAAAACAGTGTCATCCGCGTATTGTCCAAAGTTTGTATTTGGATATCGAGGAATGTCAGCGGTATATAAAGAGTATAGTAGTGGTGCGATTACTGTGCCCTGTGGGACACCAGCGCGTATAAGTTTTTGAGAAGACAGAGAATTGCCCACCCTCACTCGGAAGTAACGACCTTGGAGATAGGATTTTATTAGATTTACAATATGTAGGGGATAATTATGTATAAAGAGGAGCTTGTAAAGAAGACCTTCATGCCAGACAGCATCGAAGGCCTTCTCCACATCCAGAAATAAGGCTAGAGTAGACTGCTGTCGCTGGAATCCCGTCTGTGCATCGTGTATCATTCTTGCAGCAAGTAGAGTGGTGTTGTGTCCGCGTCTGAAACCGAATTGTTCACTAGGCAATGTTTTGTTATTTTCTGCGTGTTTTGTTAGTTCGTGTAATATAAGTTTTTCAGATACTTTTGCCATTGTATTCAATAATGCTATAGGCCTGTAGCTTCCTGGTTTCGTTGCATCTTTTCCTACTTTATATATTGGTATTACTATTGCTTCTTTCCAGGCAATTGGAAAGTATTGGATTCGGACAATAGCATTAATCAAATACAGCAACTGCACTTGTGCTTTTCTCGGCAATTTTTTAAGAAGTAGGTAGCTAATACCATCTGGACCAGGCGCTTTATTGTTTGAAAAGCTCCTGATTGCCATTTTTAAGTTTTTATGTGATATATATGTGTCGCGTTTTGCTTGTTCATCCATTTCCGATCTAGGTAGATTAGTAATGCATTCATCAATATTCGCTGTTCGTTAGTTGTACTTGGTCGTGGAGTGTGAACTGTTGCAAACTGCTTAGCGAACATCTCGGATTTCTGTTTGTCGTCAAAAGCTTCTATGTTATTGTCTTCCAATGTCGGAATAGTCCGAAATGTTTTAGTCAGTATTTTTGTCATTTTCCATAGAGAGTTGTCTCTTATATTTAGGCCTTGTAATTTAGTTTGCCAGATATTATTTTTGTGTTGAGCTATTTTTAGAGTAATCTGTCCGGACAATAGATTGAATTGCTCTCTATCTTGTGGTCGTCTATGTCTTTGCCATATTTACGAAGCACGAAGCGATAGCCTCAGCCACTGACCCACAGGTGCTCTTGCAAAAAGCTTAAGGCTAGGCATTACTTTCCGCCGACATGAACGACGTCACAATATCTATTAACGGTGTTTTAGTAGGCTACCGTTTAACGGCTGTTTAAGTACATCGTTTTAATTATAGGAGCTACATATCCCCGATGCTCCATTGATAGACCCTGTATACCCGATGCGTCTCAAAAGTGGCTCACCCCTATAACTTTTTTATTTTTTCTAGTAAAAAAACGGTAGGTTAGTATATGACATAAATTAGGACTGAGTGACATATTCAATTGTTTTCGGCCACTTCCTGTTTTACCGGAAATTACTACAACTTTTGATTTTTAAATGGCACCCTCAGTGTTTTTTTACTTTTTTTTTCTATCTCAGAAGAAACCTCCGCGATGTTACTAGGTTTAATTTAAGGCTAAAATTAAATCATTCACAGACATATCTTACGGAATACTGGAATATCCATGGAATACTAAAGTACTGTTACCGTCAGAGAATATTAAAATTTCTCGGTTTTACATGAAAGAGACGTCATGTCATTTAAGAATAAATATGTCGTGTGCAAAAGTAAGAAAAATCAGACTGCATTAATGAGATGTTTTGACAGCGGCTTGATTTAAAAATGTAAACAATGTAAATGCGTTTTCAGAAAGTCTGGAAATAACTTTATTTGCATTCTGTGATATATTTTTTAAATCGTTTCTTGCTTCATATTTTGACAGCACTTTCAAGGGATATGAATATGACGAATATATGTTTAAAAATCTTAATATGGTTTCCATTTCTTTTTGAGGATATATTTATAAATAAGAATAAATGAAAATGAAATGTCTTCCAATATATAATTTTGGAAAAGTTCTAATTATGTGACAGTTTTAATAATATACTAAGTTATAAAAAAGATTATTAAATACTATTTGAAGCCTTGGGCAACCGCCACGACATCAGGAAAAAAATACTTTTTATTTTTTTTAATTAAATGAAAAACAAAAAATCCGGCGACGACAGTTTTTAGAAGAGCCAATTAGCTATCTTTTAGTAAAAAAGCAACTTTCTAGAGCAAGTCGTTACTTCAGTAGAGACGACACAGATCAACCATATCATTTTATATATGTATAGATTCCCAGAAGGATGGTTTGAAAAAGAAATATTTCGTTCATATTATTGATGTCACTATTTGAATAAGAAGACTAAGGAAGGAGCATATCAAAAATCTTAGGTACACCGCGATGGGCCTCAAATATGGCCGACTTAAATTCCGGTTTATCAGTGTCGTTCTAATTTTATTTAAAAAATGTAAAACTATGATGTAGGGTAGACGTGGGGTAGACTCAATAATTTGTTGTTTTATTTTACGTTGTGAATAAATGTTGGTAGTTATTAAAATTGTTATAAAAATATATAATTCTAATAATAATAGATAAGTTATAATAAGTATTTATTAACACAAACATCCGATACGCTACTGAAGCAGGTAAGTCAAATTAACGTATCTAAATTCTTTGACATCTAATCTTTGACAAGTAATAAATAAAAGCTAAAATGCAAGAAAAATATATAATTTAGTTAATTTAAGTGAATTTCATAAATGATCGGTTTACTACACGTATGTATATTATATAGTCACTTACTAGCGAAAAGTTGTTCCATTATTTCACTCAATTTTTGCCGAGATCTACCGCACGCTACACAACCAACTATTTTAGAGTCTTTTTCGATAAATCGCGATAGTGTCACTGTTAATTTAAGTTCTGCCACAATTTCCATCTAGATTTACTACCTTTATACAACTATCAGTAGTAGAAATAATAAATAACATAAAATAAGCTCCATAAAGACTGACAAATCCACAAAATTTCAAATCAAATTCAAATGTGTCAAAAGAATCGTCAAACAGAACTGTCAAGGATCCCCACCCTAGAGAGCTTTTATGGTGCCTTTTCCGCCCATCATGCATGAACACATGGATAGCATTATGCTCCTTCCTTAGTCTTCTTATTCAAAGATGTCACTAAATAAACTCTTGTATAAAATTTTATACTTCTAGATGTTATAGTAATGTATTTTCGTACAGCAAACTTTCATTCCCTATTCTACTCCCTAAGGGTATGAATTTCATAAATTCGCTATGTCCAAATAATTAACTCAGCCTAAAAAAAAACATAAAATAACGCTTTATTGTCCAAAAAGCCAAAATAGCTTCATCGACAAAGCATTTACACAACAAACAAAAGCACAAAAAATACAAATAATAAAAAATACACAATAGAAATCATACAATTCAAAAAAAAAATAAGTCATCAAAATTACAAATAGAACATATATGGACAATTATTTCAGAAATGATCCTTTGTTCAAATTTTTATGTGTATAATCCAGAGATCGCGAAGGTTTATATAAATTTTTACTAACTTTGCCCATTTGGTTGATGAATTTCAAAAATCTCTTCTAATTCTTTCTGTAGAATTTCATTCTAGGCCAGATAGTAAGGAATTTTCATACAACAAATTGTTCGACATAATGGTACACTCTAAGAGGATACATTTCCAAAAATTGCTTTGCGTAGCTAATTTAATAATCACTTTAATGCCAGTTAAACGTAGGGATCGGCAAGACAAGATTTCTTGATCTTGACAAGCAATTTCTTGTCTTGTCTTGAAATATTTTGAAGAATTAAAAAAATCTTGACCATTTCCTGAGAGTTGATTTCTTGTCTTGATTCAAGAAATCTTGAAATTTCTTGATATCTTGACAAAAGGGTAATTTTAAACGGGGGTAAAATTCGTTTATTAAAGGGGAACCTGCTGTTTAAAAGTCGCGGTAAGATTGGTTAATGCGATGTTTATGCTTTATACGTAAAATCGAGGGTCAGGCATCTAATTTTCAAAAAATTCATAAACTTTGGGCTCATTATACTACAGTAGCCAAAATCATCAGATTTACATAATTTTGTTAATTATTATTATTATTATCTAACATTAAAACGAGTGACTGTGATGGTTCGTTGAGCAGCAAATCTATAGTAAACGCCACGAATGTTTGGGAGTGATTCATCGGTCGCTACCATGTGAACTAATCTGTTCTTGGTCACATAAAACTTAATTCCAGTGCCGTGGTGTTTCAAGTCATATAATAATCAATATATAATCTGTTGTAATTTGTTGCTTTAACTGTCAAAGTCTTGTCAAAAACATATATTTGGTTATAAATATAAACTGGAATGCACCATTGTTCGCACTGCAAGCACACAATGGACTGACGCACAAAACGAATCAATCAAAGAAACGCGGTATAGTATCGTCTTTGTCAACCACGGGGCTTAACATTTTAGAATAAGTAGGAGGAGCGCAGGCAGATGATTAGACCGGGCCTTTAAAAACCTACGTCTGCGGTAAAAATTTACGTTTTTAATGTAAAAATGATAGCGCGCGTGTCGATTCTAACTTCATCAAGCGATGAACCACTCCCAAACATTCGTGGCGTTTACTATACTAAAATACCTACCACCTCAGACACCTGGACGTAGAAGTTTAGTTAGTGACTTTGACAGTATAGTGACGGTGATAATACTACTACAGATAAAAACAGGCAAAACAACAATGATAAAAAATAAAAAAAAAAAAAAAAAAAAAAAAAAAAAAAAAAAACTAATTTTTGTTTATTTAAAAGTTTTACGTTAATTTCAAAAAAGTCTGTTATGCCACTGGTAGGCCCGCTTGCAAAAGTGTTTTTTTATTCTAATATCGTAGGCCATAACACATCCAAAAAAATTAGAAAAAAAACAGTTAAAAATAAAAATATTAGCCATTAAAAAGTTCCAATGTTTCCAATGTCCAAACTTTGGACATTGGACATCCGACAAAGTGCCGCTTTCGTACAAATATTTTTGGCTTAATACATGTTTTTATCCGTCATTTAATGGATATTCATGATAAGTACCTAAGTAAATGAGTATTTCTTTTTTTTTGGATATTTTCAAGAAGAATTTCGAAGATTTTCGTTGATTTTCTGGTGAAGTCTTTTGTCTTGTCTTTCGAAACCAAAAATAATTTCTTGTCTTGATCTTGTCTTCAAATCAAGACAAGATCAAGACAAAATCAGGAAGTTGTCAAGAAAATGACGACCCCTATTTAAACGAACTTTTATCCTACGACCTTTGTGCTAATATTTATGTGTCTAAAGCTGGCGGTATTAACCGTGTAACAGTCAAATTTCCTCGCAACGACCTCTGTGTGCTAGCTCATAAATTAACGCAAATAACTATTATTTTTGCATCATGTTTACTATAATTTTATTGTTAAATATTATTTTATTTAAATTTTACGATTATGCAACCCGATATACACTATATGCAAACTTCACAATATTGTCACTGGCCCAGCATTAGAATTTTTGTCGACCTCTTTTTATCTTTGGTCATCACTTGTCACTTGTCACTGTCAGATCAATCAGATGTTTTTGGATTTATTATATCTTCTGTTTTGGTTATTGAAAAATTTTAATTATCAGATAAAATTCGTAGTTTAAATTCGTTATTTTTGATGTGGATAGCAGTGTGCAATTCGTTCATTTTAATTGTGGAATTTCTGAGTTTAGTTCGTTCATTGACCGAATATGAAATATGGCTGAGGAGAAAATATTCTAGAACATCGTTTTTTTTTATGCCTTTTTGTGAGTTCGACTAGTCAAGATATATATTCTCTATATACATTCCTGGAGGGAAATTTCCGGTTGAAATCTGATTTTTTGAAGGAAATCGAATGCTTGCATCACTTCTGGTGTACTCCCCGACCGAGAATATCATCGTGAAGAGCTGGCTGCCGTTTCGTGAAACATTCCCCGTTGGTGAATAGCAGGTCTTTCTAGAGAAGGATTAAGGCTTCCGAAATATATTTGGTCAGAGACGTGTTGGATTTTCATGATTTTATGGACCGCCGACCAATTTCCGTAAGGGATTAAATAGTCAAATTTTTGCCGAAACGATATTCCCGATTCCACGTGTCCAAGAAGTCCCTCTCCCTCTCTCTCTGCCTACTCTTAAGTCAATGCTCAACTGATTTTTGTTCATTTGTTGTCGGGGTTTTCGGACTTTCTCACCACGCCCACGTGTGTAGAAAGATTGATTGAGTGTTATCTTTCTTAAATCTTATTTGGTTGTTCGTCTAATTGTGTGAGAGCAAGAAGACCGAGCCAGACCGTACAGCACAGAACAGCCCAGAATTCCATCCGTTCCTGTTGCCTGTGTGTAGAGTTACCCGTTGGACATCATAAACCCTCTTTGAGGTAAAGTTCAGATCTTTATAGTCCGTCCTTCATTACCTTTATTAACTCCTACACTTTGTGCTAGTCCTTGTTCTCTAATTGAGGCTCTTTTCTAAGACAACCAATACTATTTAGGGTTTTTATGTCACCATTTGAAACCTCAACAATTTGCCTTTCATCTGTACGTCTGCTGACATCCGTAGGCTCCAGTGACAGTACACCCGAGCTGCTGTAGCACCGCGCCGTAGATAAGCCTGTAGCTATTACGCCGTAGCCCAGCACGAGGAAGTTTACTTGTATATATCACATCTAGTAGAGTAAGACTGTTTAGTTTTAGTTTGCTATTTGTATTCCGCCCTTTGAGCATACTTAGTTTAAGTTAAGGGAGATGACGTCTTAGATTTAACTTAGCTTAGATCATTTTCGATATTTTTAGTAATTCTTTATCGATTTAAATTTTTAACACCCATTTCATTCATTTCTTTACAAACTTTTTAAATTTTAATAAAATTACTTAATCATTTTTTAGTAGATTGTATTACAGGCTGGTCATTCATAGTTAAGTTAGAGTCACTTAAGTTTAAATAATTATAGCAACATTTGAAGTTCATGGTAGTTACACTCAACAGTTCGAGGTTAGTGTTAAAGTCTACTTAATAGTAACATCTTTTATGCCGGGTTCATAGAGTATAATCTCGTGGCGCCCTTTTATTAATATCTTTGAACCCCGACCCCCGGCTTGTTAAAAATTAAAAAGCTACTTCGCCTCGATGCAAACTCATCCTAATTAAGGTAAACTTTTGTTTTATTGAACTTCAAATTGGAAAGGGCGTGCCAACCGACCCCTAAAATATCTAAAACTTGATATATATCTGAGCGTGAGCGACACGCGAGCGTGGCAATGACAAATAATTTATTTTCTGACGGTATTGTTGTGTGTAGGTGTTTTTCGGCTATGTTTTAGTATTTAGTTCTTTTACAAAAGAAATACCATTAAACAATATCAAAATACTTCATAACCATCTAGTAGAGCCATATATTTATTGTTACGGATTCTGTGGGTGCACTAATTTAAACTCACGATAAAAATACTTAACGAATTTATTTCTCTCAGCTTTATACGCAATTACTAACTTATAACACACAACAAACTAACTATTTATAAGATTCTTTCACCAAATTGTCCGATTTTTTCAAATTTCACCGCGTATATTCAAATTCAAAAACTGTCTCAGTCGTCGATGGCTCCGGCTTATATACTCTACTGGGACTGCTTCTCGAAAATTTCCCCAATTCTTTGGAAAGCTACTTCTTCAACCAGACAAATTCAATGGCGTTGGGGGGACTTTTCCCCCCTTATTTCTCGACTTGACTAAAAGACGGCGCCTGAAAAAGTCTTTAATTTCTGGCGGATACGCCATTTTTCTTGGCATTGCGCGTTGTGCAGGCAACAGTAATACATTTTTAATTTTCGGCGGATACCGCCATTTTTTTCTTAGCACACGTGGCGGGTTGTTGGCAGGCAACCAAGTAATACATTTTAGGCCTTGACCTTGACAATACCTATTCATTTAAAAAAAAATCATCAAGGAAATGTGTTTGAATTTTTATTTTATAAAAAAAATAAATGTAAACAAAAAAAAATCTTTCAGCTTTTATATATGTATGGATGGATATGGATGGATATATTTTTTAGTTGTATTATGTTGAATGCGTTATAGAATTATAATAAGTTATACTGGGATTAAATAAAAAACTAGATACAAAAAAATAAATCGTTCCTTCATTTTACAGGTGAGGCGCGGCCTTAGAGGCCTACCCTGACGAGCCTGCAGACGACCCTGGTATTTATTACAAAAATAATCTATTTTATTTCACCCGTATTAGTTTGTTTGGATATAAACTCGATGCATTTGTACGGATTGAACAAATACGAGCACCACGCCACCGCAGACAATAAACAACGCCGATAAACAACAATGGCCTTCCTAGAGACAGTGGCGGAGGCGGCGGCGGGGGCGGGCCCGGGAATCTGGGTCGCCCGACGCTTCTGCCAAGGCCACCGCGACCTGGCCGATGCTCGGTGCATTCGCGGCGGTTCCCAAGGGAGCGCTTGTGCGGGATGCAGTTCCGGCCGAGTTGGATATTACGATGATGTTGTTGCGGAATAATAATGTTGGTTTTCAGCTAGGAAACGCTTTTGCTGTGTAAAGACATGCGGTCTTGGGATAAAATGCAACTGCGGTTTTGTTGATTTTGTTTACTGCGGACTGACTTTAAAAACTGTAGAATGTTAGGTTTGGTATACGTACTGTATCAATAAAGGTAGGACTCTCCAAAAAATCCTCTATGGGTATTTCGCCACTGCAAGAAAATCTACAAAATAAAATAGATTTTTTAACAGAACGTTAACGGTTTTTGTAGACGGATCTGTTTTAAAAAACTAAAGTGTTTTTTTTTTTTTTTTGAATTTAAATATTTAAATAGTTTTTTTTTCTTTACTCGTTATTTTTTTTGCTTCCGACGACGGAAAAGAGATAAACTTTCCGAAACAATTAAGCATTTTTGTTCGTTAGGCAATTTGTTCATAACTGTAAACCTAACTTCCGACAAAGATACCGTATTGTCGAAAAAAAAACCGGCGTCCAGTTGGCTTGGAAATGACGATCGATGACATTTCCCATATAATTTTACATATAAAATGCCAGCGATCTTCATTTCATAGCCATCGCTAACGCCGTTTTTATTCGATCATACGGTTTCCGTTTGGGATTAACGCCAGAAGTGTTTACAAAAAAAATAACTATTTCATTTTGTAAACACTAACACTAAACACAGAGAATTTTTTTGGAGAGATGAATCCGCCACATAGGTATAGACATTTTTTAATAAAGGTAGGGTTACCAGACCGGAAATGTTGACATATGATATGTCATTCTATTCAGAATGTTATTTTCTATCGAATAAGGTAAAAAAATACCGGGAGTGCCTTATAAAAATCAAAAGTTTCAGTTCAAGTCAAATTTCCGGTGAAACAGGAAGTGTGACCGAAAACAATTGAATACGTCAATCAATTCTAATTTATGTCATATACTAACATACAAAATATCGTTTTTTTAACTAAAAAAATAAAGAAGTTATAGGGTAGTTAATGGTATAGTTTATGTACGAATTTTGACACATCAATATGAGATGAAAAAAATCGTTAATGTTAACGAATTGATTCTAATTGCAGTTACAAAAATGTTACAAAGTTAAATTTTGTTAAATAAATGAGATGAAAGCTATTAATATATGTCCATTTATTTTTAAATACTTTACAGAATCTAGACCCTTATTATTCATGTTTAGATTTCTTTAAAAATAGACCTACTATAGCAATAAATTAGTTAGAAAATGTTAAAATTAAATTAATAAAAATAATTTTTTTATTAATTTAATCAAACATTTTATAAAAGCAACTTTTATGTTATTTTATATATACAACAAGTATAGTATGAAAAATACATTTTATCATTTAGTATTGTGGAAATAAGTGTCTAGGATGTATAAATCTACATCAATTAAATCAAACTTTTTACTACACTCATCGGCAAAAGTCTTGCACCCCCCAGACAAATTTATTTCTTTGCATAGCATATTGTTGTGGCTGTGTGTACAAATACCTTAATATGTGTCTACAAAAAATAGGTCATAAAAGCAATGAAAGAAAACCTTATCGATGGAATGTATATAGTTTTGCTATTTGCGGTCAAATATTGTTCTCAGTTCGGAGTTCAATCTTGGCGAAGTAAGTGTTAGTGTTGTGAAAGGCGACAAAAATGCCAGGGCACGAAATTTCTGTCTTCGATAGGGCCCGAATTATCGCTTTGCACGAAGAAGGTCTCAGCTTGAGGCATCAAATTGCTTCGATCGGTTTAAATTTAGGGCAGAAGTACTGTCAGCCGAATTATACAACGATATATGGACACCGGAAATGTAAGATCTCGTCCTAGGTTGGGCCGTGCAAGGATAACGACTGAACGACAGAATCGCTACTTGGCTCAATTTGCCAGAAGAAATCGGTCAGTTCCAATTCGAGGGCTACGATCTCAGTTTCAACGAACTTATCACCGAGTGATATCAAGCCGAACCATTTCCAGGCGACTTTTTAATGCTGGAATGCGGCGTAGACGTCCACTGCGAGTCGCTCGATTGACTTTACACCATAGGCAAAGGAGGCTACAGTGGGCTAGAGAACTCCAGAACTGGTTATTACCTTAGTGGAGAAACGTAATTTTCACTGACGAAACCAGGATAGGTTTGATCAGTGATGACTATCGTCAGCGAGTGGGGAGGGAGGCAGGGAGGCAGCATCGTTTGAATACAGCCTTTGCTGTTGCTCCTTATCAAGGAGGAGCTGAGATGTTCTGGGGTGGCATCATGTACAATAGGCGAACAGAGCTCATTCATATTCCTGAGGTGATGAACGCCCATTTGTATGTGAAAACTAATCAGACCAATAATTTATCAAATGCGCGAAGAAATCGGCAATAATTTAATTCTCATGGATGATAACGCTCGTCCTCACAGAGCTAGGATAGTCCAGGAAGCATTAAATGAAGGGGAAATAACTGGTCTGGACTGGCCTCCACTCTCCCCCGACATCAATCCTATTGAACATGTCTGGGACTACATCGCCAGAGCTGTATTTCGCAGAAATAACCCATCAACAAATCGCCACGAGTTGATCATTGCCGCTCAAGAGGAATGGCAGAACTTACCTCAAGAAACCATAAATAACCTTATAGTGGGGATGTCCCGACGACTTGATGCACTCATAACAAATCCGGAGCAATACTTTTTATATTATTAGTAACCTTAACTTTGTCAGAATTTATTATTTATTTTCTCTTTTTTGTCAAATATTTTTTTTTTTTTTTTTTTTTTTTTTTTTGGCAAAATATATTATTAAACTTTTCCCTTTTTTGTGTTATTTTTTAACATAACTTTAGCATCTATTGATTTGCACGAAAAATTAGTTTGGAATGTAATTTTTTATTAAAATAGTAAGGGGGTGCAAGACTTTTGCCGATGAGTTTATTAAATTTATTTTTTTAATTGATTTCCATAAATTTAACTCCAGATATGGCCCTAATTAAATATTTGATTGTCTTCAAAAATGATGCTTCTAAAACAAATGACCTTACAACCGCTAAAACCAGTATTAAAAGAAGACCGGAAAAATAACTTATGTTAATGTGGAGAATAAATATAGCTTCATCAGTTGGATTCAGGTCTCAGTAGGCGCCGCGTTACATTCTATATCTCACGGTCCAAAGAGAATCATATTTATCGCCCGTCATTGAAAAAGACAGTCGACAAATTACACCGCCCCGAGTAAAAGAAATCGGTCGCCAGAGGCAGCCGCTTTTTCGGTACACCTCTCCTTGAATTATCTCCCGCGGTGAATTTTTGATTTATTTCGATGGTTTTTCGGTTGCTGGCCGATTAGCCCAATTATTTTAGGTCAAATTCACTTTAAGAACGGAAAAAAAGTTTTTTGAATGAGATTGACAATGATTCAGAGTTGATGCTAAAAAAAGTTGAACTGTCAAAATCTTTATTTAATTTAACTTGCACAACGCTTCGATCAGTGTAGCATTTTTTACTTCCTTTAATAAAATTGAATTTAAAAATCTATTTTTATTTAAATTTCTTAGTATTGGCGCCATCTATTTGCTAGATGCCAAAGATATCAAACTTCATTTATAACAGTTCACTTGTCTTGTTTATTAGCGCCATCTATTCGCTATAGGCCAAACTTCCTTAATTGCATTTCCCTTGTCCCGTATTTAATTTTTATTAGCGCATCTATTCGCTGGATGTCAAACTTCATTTATGACAGTTGGGTTTTTCGTTTCTGAAACTGAGAAGAAGGTCTTTTTTTCTGGGAATTTGGATATGAAGAAGACGCGTGTTTCGGCGTCCGAAAAATTTTCCAGTGAAAAGCTCTCTGCATCCACTTTTCGTTTTCGATTGCATGGGTATCTGATTTGGAGATTTGAAAACCTTGTAAAGTATGCAATCCAGAGTATAGATCGTATTTGTTTGGTTTTTCTTCTTGGAATGACCACCGTAAGTTTATCCGCCATTTTTTATAGCCCTATCTAACTAAATTCTATTTCAGTTATTTCCGTTTGTTATTTTGTTTACTTGAGTATTTAATTACTAGTTTAATCGTATGGTTTGAATATATATTTATGTAAAGCTGATTTTTAGACCGTAAGTTGTTTCGCTTTATTGAGTCTCTGTCCTGAGAACTATTTTTTTTATTTATAGAGTAACTACCACATGGTACTCAGTAACTACCACATGGTGCTCAGTAACTACCACATGGTACTCAGTAACTACCACATGATACTCAGTAACTACATTGCTATTAACTACATGGTGCTCGGTAACTTCACCTGGTACTCCCGGTAATTACACCCATGGTATGCAGTAACCAATGCAGTAATTATTGTGTTTTCACCCACTTCATTGAGCGATAAAATCGCGATTGAATGAATTTCGGGATACGATAATGCAATTTTATCGTCGTGTATAAAACAGTATTTTTTTCCATAGCGAGTTACGTTTTAAAAAATATTCAGAAATTATTATTTCAAGGAATTTATTACGAGTAGAAAAAATATTGTGCTGGGTTGGCGTTGGTTTCTATGTAATTTGACAAATAAATAAAGCTGTCTCTTTAGTTGTCAGTTTTGAGGCAATATTTTTTAATTCTCTTTCGTGTTGATGGCTGATTGAATTGGAGCCAGTAATGGCTAAAAACGAAATAAGTAAATTACCAACAGATATTCCGACTGAGGCGATAAACGCCATATCCAAACTACTTCCATTTAAATCCCGAATAACTTATGAAAAGGAATACAAAAATTTTAAAAAATGGAAGCAATTAAAAAACGTGCGAGAAGAATACTATTTTATCTACTATTTTTATAGATATAAGGCAATTTTAACAGTTACTACTTGCACTCTCTCCACTGAACAAAATAAGAAAGAACAGATGGCAAGAAGCATGACTGCAATTCCTTAACCTATCCAGGTATGATGGAAAAATACTAGAAGTTAGATTTAAGGAACATTATGCAAACGCAATATAGTGATTCATTCCTTCTTTTGTCCAATCAACATCATATTCACTCAGCAGAAGGTGATTATATTCGGATACTATTTTATTAATTTATTATAATGATGTTATTTTCAAGCCAACAAGCAGTGAAGTCTTTTTCTTCAGGTGACTTTTCTCGGCGAAGATTGATAAACACAACGAATTCTTTTCGTCTTCCTGTTTATGTTTTTCTTTATTACTTACTTACTTTTATATTATATGTATTATTATATATTACTTTTATATATTATATATTACGTTATTGTTATTTTCATATTACTGAAGGTTGAAACTCCATTATTAATTTCTTGGTAACGTTTCGCTCGGTGTTTACTCCATCTTCAAGGCTCTATCAATTCACGAAAATGCGCAATAATTTTTATTTTGGCTGTTATGACCGACAAGCGTTTTCTTAAAATCAACTTGTATGCAATGACGGTGTTTTTCCCAGGTACCTTTCACCTACCAACACTTATATTTTTTTCTGTGGAATATGTCTAAAGTTATTGTGCTACGGTCGATAATTGGCGAGCTGGTCGAGACAGAGAGGAGTTAATTTTTACGATACCGAAAAGAGGTGTCCCAATTCTCTTTTTTTTCAGTCAGAAATAATTTTAAAATGATTTACAGTCGTTCTGGTGGGACGTCTCAATTTAAATACGAAAGAAGGTTGTTTGGTAAAAATATCTTTAAAAATAATGTGTTTCGAATACCTACTTTGTCATTCTCTCTGATCAGATCAAGAAAAATGCCGAGGTTGTCCTCGAAGTGACAGTTAAATTAATAATATTTTGGCAAGACTTTAAGATTTTTTTTATTTAATTCCTTTATACTTTGATTTGAGGGTCCTATATAGTAGATATGTGCTTGCGGATTAAGCAAACGGATTCAAAAATGAATAAAGAAGGAAAAGTCAGTATTTTGAAATTTTAAAAAATATTCTGGCAGTGAGTTCTACTGTTCAGTCCCAATAAATATCGAACTGCTCTCTTTTGAAGACTGAAAATACGATAAAATTTTGTTGCGCAGCAAGTACCCAAGAATGAAAGGGCTTATCGAAGATGTTACTCAAAAAGGGCATAATAGGCTATTCTAGAGGTTGATAAGTTAAGTTCCTTAGAAACTGACCTTAGCGCAAAACAGGCAGCGCTTAGTTTCTTTGATAGAGCTTCGATGTGAAAGTCCCATTTTAACGAGTTGTCTACAACAAGTCCTAAGAATTTCACAGAGTCCACGTGGTCAACAGTGATGTTATTAAGCACAAAAGGTTGTATAGTACTTTTATATATGACAAAACTTTAGTTTTTGAAAGGTTCAGGCATAGGAGATTAGAATTGCACCAAGATTTAATGGTGCGTAAGTCACTGAATATAGTATCATATAGTGCCGTAGTATCTGGGCCGCTCCAAGTGAAACTAGTATCGTCCGCAAAGAGGCAGATTTTACCGCTAACGCCTAGATTTGCAATGTCGTTGATAAACACCAGAAACAAAATATATAGGGCCAAGTACTGTATCCTGAAGGACACCATATTCTATAGGCTTACACAAAGACATAGACATATCAATCGTCACAAGCTGCCTTCTGTTGCCAAGATATGACTTACAAAGTAGTGGATACTACTAGTTTTAGTCTTGCTGTCTAGATCTTGTACAAAAAAGAAGAATAAAACCAACACCAAGACTAGCGTTAGATCTGAAAGACCAAGACCAGGCACAGTGGAAAGAGGAAATCTTAAACAAGACCAAGATCCAGCATGCAAGACTCTTGCATCTTTTTGCGTTTTTGAAGTGAAACTCCTTTACGCTGGATGGGAGTAAAAATTCACACAATTGATACGAGTTAGCGAGAAAAAAAGTGGTAAGGATCGGGCAAACACCAAAAAAACATTTGATTTAAAACTAAGAAAAGCATTATAATAAAGGAGAATAGAAAACCTGGGTACGAATATCCTCTAGTTGTGTGCTAGGAAGTAAATTTTCATGCATATTTTCATTGATAGATTTGTAGCTTCTGAATAACGGTCTAGGTAAAGCATTTAACTCATTTGCCAGCTCAGAATTAGAATTCTTAGAGTTAAGCAACTTGCATTTTCATTGGACGACATTGTCATATTTATTTCAAACCAATAATCAACGAGAAAATATTCGTACAAAATTACTGTAAACTACTATAAATACGACTATAAATACCACTATATATAAATTAGTAAAAAAGAAGAAGAAAAAATTTATTGGGAAAAAATAAGATTAGCCATCAAACATGACTAAAACATGACTACCCGTAGACACTCAGTGTTTCTGCCTTCCGGCTTCATCAATACGGGAGGAATCAGCAACGATGAACTAGTGATCCTGAAAAAAGAAAGAGGGAAGCAAGCGAGGCACAAGGCGCCATAGAGAAAGTTAATAGTTTAGAGAGTGGTGAATCGCGTGGTAAAATGTTGGGAGATTGCGCTTTTAGCGCCCTCTTCTTGGCTACAGGTACGAACTATGAAAGAGCGGGAGATTTAAATTATTATTATACTTATTATTTTTAAGGCAATTAAAACTAAGAGTGCCCTTAACCAAAAACAGTGATATACATGGAGATACCTACTCAAATTTTATATTATCATGATACTAAAGGATATAAATACAGCATTTATAATCCTTTTACACCTTTTTATTCAAAGTCTTACACGCTAATATAAAATTTGACTATCTCCATTTATTTCACTATTTTTGGTTAAGGGCACTCTTAATTTTAATTTTCCTTTTTTTATGGGAAAACGATTAAATGGGAGAATTGAATGGGAATGGAAACAATGACCAATTATTGTATTTTGTGTTAATTTATAATACCCCTACTCTACTAAATATCTAGCTACATTGTACTTACAGTTAAATAGCTACATTGTACTAGTTATATCCATATTTACAGTTTTATGATGGCTATTATTTTATTTCAACGTGCTACCAATTGATTCGCTCCGACTTGAGTACTTACTATACCTCGAGATGGCTCCAGGAATTATTTATCTTACAGGCCTAGAATATGAAGATTCACAGTAGAATTTTTGGTTTTACTGCCTATTAGAAACAAACCTACCCCCCTACATCACGGGACATATAATTATGCCTTGTTCTCGGCCATGATATTCCTTCCATTCTATATCCAACATCCAACTTAGCAGACAGCAGACCTTCTGGTTCACAACAGGGCCTAGACTGGCCGGATGATATTTTAACAGAATAGCCCTTGATATCTCTTTCACACTTTCATTTAATAATTAAATAGGAGGGCTGGATGGTATAATTTCTAGAAAGAATAGCCTGTGAAATAAAAACTTCTGCGTGGACATTATCTTTCTTACCTTTGTCTGCTATTTTTTAATAAAAAACAACTGTTTAGTTTGCACAAAAATAAAATTAACAATCAAACATTTCTTAAAAGATGATCAAACCTTGTACTACGCCGTGTGCCGGTTTTTGAACAAACAACAAACAAAAGAATGAGGTTAGCGGCGTTGCCAATGTCAATTTTCTAAACTACCCAAAAATCTAAATTAAATTCGCCAATTTGGGGAGAAAAATGTCCCGATTTACCAAAAATTCCCCATATGATTATTTTAACAAAAAAAAATTATTTTAATAAAAATACAATATTTATTATATATGATAGATTAAACTGTAAATTACCTCCTTGTTTTTTAATCCCTTCCCTAGTAGTCATTAAATAATTTGAGGTAACTAAATTTTCTTTCAACTGAAGCATTTGCAAAGGGAAGCACAAGTAAAAAGCAGATTATAATTTTTAAGTTGGGAAAGATATATCGTCCCGCTCCGTTTTTAAAGCTAAACATTTTACGCCATTTTCAATCAGCAATAAAATGTTGAAACTCCCCTTATTTTCGCCCCCTATTGCTAAAATCCCCACAAAACTCCCAATCGGCTCCGGATTCCCCAAAATTTGGGGAATTCCCCACAAATTGGCAACGCTGGAGGTTAGCGTGTTCTTTCTGAATATGCTAAGACTAACGGACTAGTGTCGAAACACAGATAGCTAGATGGACGTATTTCGGCACTTGCGTCGATGCGCTACAGGTACATTTGCCTGCGCGTCGTATGTCTTCTGGCAGTCTTTTAATTTTTCTGTTTGTCTATGCAAGGCACCATTTGCAGCCTGGTTAGAGTGGTTAGGCAGTAGCTCACAATTCGCAAGCGTTACCACCGAAAAACCGCCGAAAAAAAATGTCTTCTTCTTTTTTATTATAGGCTCCACGATAACATCTTTTGCTTATTGTTTCCTCTGGGTCAAGGTGATAGCGGCGAGGTATGTTGGAATGCCTCCGCAGCGGTTTTTCGGTGGTAACGCTTGCGAATTGTGAGCTACTGCCTAACCAGGCTGCAATTAGTGCCTTGTGCCTCGTTTGCTTCCCTTTTTCTTTTTTCAGGATCGCTAGTTCATCGTTGCTGATTCCTGCCGTATTGATGAAGCCGGGAGGCAGAAACACTGAGTGTCTACTTGTAGTCATGTTTCATGGCCAATCTTACTGTAGACTTGCCCAATAAATTTTTTCTTCCTCTTTTTTATTACAGTCTCCACGATAACATCTTTTGCTTATTAATTAATATATTAATTGTTGGTTAGGTTCAACATTTTTTCTCTTCTTAAATAAATTTAAGCGTTAACATTATTAGGCATTTGCATAAAAGTGTGTATTTTGAGTGGTATTCCACAACTGCTATTGAGGAAAAAAGAAAATGTACAAATTACAGAAATAAATTGAAAATGATACTTATATTAAAACAGCATAATATGTCACTTTTTCAAACATGTTCTTTAAATCCTCCAATTTAATAGCTGTTTCACTTCAAATATGCGCACATAGTGCAAGCACAATTTTTTTTTAAATACGGAGATGCATTCCTTTTATATCTCAATAAGTTTTACAATTACTGCTCTTCATAAACAAACCAAAAATACTATAAATAAAATAACCCTATATTTAAAAGTAGCATTAATCGTAGAACATCTAAAATACTAATACTGATATAACCTCTGATATGAACAATCTAACAGGAATTCATAAAACACCTGTCGAATACACTAAATTCACATAATTTCGAAAGATAACGATATCTCCATCTGTCGAGCGTAAAAAACATTACCCAGAAACCAAATAGGTTAACGTACTGATTAAAAACTAACCTTCGCAATTCTTTATTGGTTCGAACGAGTGAGACAGAGAGAGATACATGTGTAAAGGTCAAAATTTCCTGCCTGCGTGACGTCAGTGGAAATTTTTCTGGAATTGCTAGTAAACACGCCTCGCCGCACTGTTGTTTTTGTTGTGCCACCACGGCCTGGAGCATGTCTCTATAGCTGCAATGAAGTAAATAAAGCGATAAAAATAATATCAAATAAGTTTAATTGTCTTGAATGGTCTCAATTGTTTTTTATTAGTTTATTAGGCTTCTTTATTGATTTAGTGGAGTAAGGATGTTCTGTAACAATGACGTTACGTTGGATTTTTAGGATCTGTTAGGTTCTAAATAGGGTTTAATTATTTTTAATCTGTTTATTATAATCGTTTACGTTTATATTTTGATATTACTTTAAAAAACGTATCTAATACATTTATTATACATACATACATACATACTGCCATTACTCGCTGACGAGTATTTTACACGCATCAGAAGATGGTCACGCAAGTCGTTTTCTTTCATGAGCTTATCTGTGACTGAAAAGCGTGATGTTATCTGTCAACCGGACTGCGGACATTCAAAATTCTCATTGCTTTGTTGCCTCTTTACTTTTTGGTTCTCGCTTTTAACTGAGTTTACAATTCTTCTCCATTCCGTACTATTGTGAGCTGCTTCTTCCATCTGGCCTCCTCTAACCATCTACAAATTCACCGTATATATATATATATATATATATATATAGCAGTTATTTTGGTATGCGATTTTCTTGTATTCTGCATACGTGACCTGCCCATCTTAAGCGGCACTTTGTAATCATGACTTCGATACTCTCGCGATAAGTTAGCTTTTTCAAGGACCAATACGTTCGAAACCTGATGGAACCACCGGATTCTTAAGAGTTGTCTAAGGTGTCTCTGTTGCAACTTGTTTAATGCGTTCATGTGTCGACGGTACGGCATGCACCCAGGTTTCGCTTCCATATAACATGGTGGGAATTATTATTGCTCGGTACACTGCAAATTTCGTTTTTGTGCTCAAGTTATAATTGTAGAAAACCAGTTTAATTTCCAGAATGCTCTTGAGGCACTGCTACTCCTGTGCTGAATTTCAGAGTCGATATTGGCCTTTTCCGAAATCAAACTGCCGAGGTAATTGAATACCGCTACATATTCCAATAGTTCTCCGATTTTTATAGCATTGTTGTGATGTTCCGGGGGAGTGCACATGACTTTAGAGTTTTATCGATGTTCAACTTAAGTCTCATCGTATGCCCATGTATATGTGTTCAACGTTTCTTGCAATTGCTGTTACGTATTTGCAACTAGAGCATAGTCATCAGCGTATTGAAGTTCTGTGATGAATTTTGTACGTGTTTTTGCCCTGAGTCTTTCTGATGTTGAACAGACCGCCGCGCCGCCGTATCTGTATCTAATGCCCAAACCACTCTCCTGCAGTTTGCTGTCCACTATAATGGAGAGCGCTGCCATGAATATATTGAATAGAAGAGGCGCTAAGACACATCCCTACCTAACGCCTGTGTTTGTTAGGAAGGGATCGCTCAGTGATCCATGATATGACACTCTTGATTTGTTGTTGTTATGGAGGCTTTTACACACTCTAAGAAATTTGTTGGGTATTCCGAACTTTTTCATAATTGCCCAAAGTGCATCTCTGTTCACAGAGTCGAAGGCTTTTGTTAGATCGATGAATGCAACATTAAATTTAGACTGCTGGTCTTTTACTTTTTCCTGCGTAGTTGGCGGATGGAGAATATGGAATTGACGGTACAGCCGGTACTTTTATTATAACTTTTTAAGAAACGTCAAAAGCTGATATCAACCGATCACGACCATATTTGGTGGGTAGGCTATGTGAACGACGGTGCACACGGTCCCACCCTGCAATGTTTGCTACGACGTTTCGTTTACATCTTCATCAGGGTGGGATAACTAAGGATTTAATATTGAAGAAAAATGTGGGTCGATTTATGTGGGGTTAATCTGGGTTAACAATAAAAAAACAAACAACCAATCACGGCAGGTTTCGATCAATTTCAGAAAACGTGGGAACTAATTTTTATAACACGGGCTTATATTAATCTAACTATTTCCAGAAATATTTCATAAAACATTTCGAGGATAGTGTAGCGGCTGTTTTGGAATTGATTCATATTAGATATGTATTAGCACTGCGCTTATTACGGAATGCCTTATATAATATACGATCATAGTAATTTCTCGAATAATATATTATTTTATATTTTTTATATTTCTCATATGTACTTATTATTTTCCATATATAAATAAAACATAATGTGCTCGGTCTGTTAAATCCTATTATATATAGGAAATGCAGTTTTTAAAATCTAAGGGTAATGTACCCTTTTGTACAAAAGATGGTATTAACATATATTCTGACGTAAATGCAAGAAAGAGAATTCTCTTTAATGTCTATATAAGCATATTTATTTTTATATACATAAGCAAGGCATACTTATGTACAAATAAGATACATTTATTATAGGAATATTCCAAAATGAGAGATACAATGTTATACCAGCAAATTGCAGCAAACATATTGAATTTCTTCTAAAATATGTAATCTACCATTAAAGTTAAAGGCAAAGACATTTAAGAGTTTTTGACCGATATGTTTAAGAAGTGCATCTATTTGGAGTTTGGAGGTGGAGCTGTAATGGTTTGTGGTGCAATTTTTATGCTCACGACATCATTGGTAATACGGTGAATGATTATCACTGGAATTTGGAACCTAATATTTTTTTTAGATAAATAATAATAAATTAGATATAATTGGATTTCTAGATAATTAAGCTCGCCCGCACACAGTCAGGATAGTGCAAGAACGGCTAACATTAATGAAATGAATAATTTGCTCTTACCCCCGCTCTCTCCAGATTTAAACAGCATTGAACATGCTTGGGATATGCTCGGAAAGGAACTAATTGCCCACGATCCTCCTGTTCAGGACATAAAGTTACTAAGGCGAGTTATTCAACATTTATGGGATACCCTTGGCCATAGGGCCCCCATAAAGGGGAATCATTTTAAGTTATACCTCGCAGCCAATAATAGTCAATAGAGGTGGAAGTTTAATGGTGGCACTATTAATATTTTTTTCTTAAATTTTGTTTTTGTTCTTTGAAACATTTCGAGAATAATTGTCTGAAAATTCTATTTATACATTTTTTTTTCAGTAAAAACATATGTATTTCGTTTGTGAAAGTGTTTATACAACTTTTTTCGATTTTATATAAACTAATCGAAAAAAGTTAAGGATATTGTGTTTTCGCTAGGAAGAAAATTTTTCAGAAAAAATGTGTTATAACTATATCGTTACCTATATAATAATACCTATGTCGTTTGTGTTTAAAAAAATACTCTTTGTAAACATAAAAAATTGTACACAAACAAATACAAAGTATTATCATCAAAAATGTACATTTAATTTTTGTTTAGAATAGAATTTGTTTGCGTGTTGATAAGCGGCAGTTTGCGATACTGTGGTTTTTCTGTCATCAATAATATGAACAGACGTCATTTAACTGTAGAGGAAGCAAATCAAGCCATTGGGTTGCTTCTTGGTGGTGCGCGACAGATCGATGTGGCTGATCGATTGAAAGTGACATAAAGTGTAATTTCTAGACTTAAAAACCGATTTAATGAGACTGGATCTGTCATGGAGAGGCATAGGTAGGGTAGACCAAGGTTGACAAATACTAGGGAGGACCGAAGCTTAATGAGAGGAGCTAGGATGGATCCTGCTAGAAACTACACGTTGCTCAGCCAGGACTTTTGGTCTGCCAGCAGTGTACGTATTGCCCCTCGGACGGTGTTAAATCGATTAAAAAAGCAGGTTTATATTGCTATAGGCCTATTAGACGCCCTCCGTTGACCGCAAGAGTCAGGTTGAGGTCATAAAGCTCAACGTTTGCTCTTGTGTAATGAAAGAGCAAACTGGAATGATGAGTGGCATACTGCGATGTTCAGCGATGAAAGCCGCTTTTCTCTTTGTACTGACAGACGTACAGTTCGTGTGTGGAGACTAAGAAATACAAGAATTAACAACCGATATGTTCAAGAAGAGCATGCGTTGGAGGTGTAATGGTCTGGGGTGTAATATGCTACGGAGGCCGAACGGAATTGTATGTCTGTGAAGGTATAATGACAGGTGAAATTTATGCTGACGACATCATTGGAGGATCACGGAGAGCGTCTTATAAGCCTATAGCAATGTAAACCTGCTTTTTTTAATCGATTTAAGACTTTTTTTGCTGGCAGCCAAAAGGTGCTGGCTGAGCAACGTGTAGTTTCATGCAGGATCCATCCTAGCTCCTTTCATTAAGCATGCCTTCTATGACCTAGGTCCCTATGCCTTCTATGACAGATCCAGTCTCATTAAATCGGGTTTTAAGTATGAAAATTACATTTTAGGTGACTTTAAATCTATCAGCCACATCTGTAAGAACCACTTAATTCTGTGATCCTTTTTTTTGTTTTTTTTTATTTAATTACAAACGTAGGCGCTACTTTTTTTGTTTTTTTTTATTTAATTACAAACGTAGGCGCTACTTACAATTTACAATACAACTAATAGAATTGTCTTAACGAATAACCAAGTTGACCGTCTTTGCTGAGCCGTTTAAATCTTTACCTGTAATTAAAGAAAAAGTATCTGAGCAAAAGAATTCAGCCTAATCTAACTTATGAGTTTTATTTTATTTATTTTACTACCTATTAATTAATTAATCATTCAACCAATGAACCAATGAGCATCAATACCTTAATTATTAATTATCATTCATTAACCATTGAGCATTACTACCTTAATTATTACAACTATTAGTGCCCATAATATACTGATCGACAGTCTGGTGTTGGCATTAATAACAATGCCCATTATTCCGAACGACAGGAATAATAATAATACCATACTGAAGGACAGTATATTAGCATGAACGACAATGCCAATTATTCCGAACGACAGGAATAATATTAATCACACTGAACGACAGCGTGTTGGTATGAACGACAATACCAGTTATTCCGAACGACAGGAATAACAAAATCATACTGAACGACAGTATGTTGGCATGAACGACAATGCCAATTATTCCGAACAGGAATAATTTTCGACACTGAACGCCAGCGTCTTTAGACACGAACGACAGTGTCTATTATCTGAACGACAGATAAAAGGCCTAGGTATACAACCCATATTGTAATAAGTAATTAATTGCTCAGTAAAGAATAAACGAAATATATACCAATAAATAATAATTAAATAAAATGTAAATAAAGGTAAATTCGTTTGCCCGTGAGCATAGACTCACCTAATTTATAGAACGGCAAGCACACTCACAATAACTATAATACGATTTACCGTTAAGTATCGAATTCTGAACGAAAGACATAACACCCGTATTCGGCCACGCACTCTGGAAAAGTAAAAAGAAGTATATTTTTCGAAAGCGGGCATTATCGATGGGACAACCAGATGTTTTACCAATGGTGCGTTCTATCCCTCGTTTCAGAATCAGGTACCTAGTTGCTGGAAATGAGAGTAAAATAGATAATATTCTTACACATCGATCTGTCCGCCAAGAACCAACCTAATGGCTTGATTTGTTTTCTCTATTGTTAAGTGATGTATGTTCATATTATGGATGACAGAATAACCAGAAATTTTCTGAAATTTTTTCTTCCTAGCGAAATGACAATATCCTTAACTTTTTTCCATTAGTTTAGTTTATAAAATAATATGTTAATTGCTGGATTGCGATGAAAATTTCGTTTACTTTTAATTATTTTTAGCGCATAATATTCTGTTTTTATCCACCGCAGACATAACGAATAGAACCATGACCGTGCACACATACACATATACGTATCAGCGCGCGCGCGTCACCAGGCAGAAATAAAATTGCGCCTTATTTTTATTAATAGCGAAATGATTTCGCGGTTGATAAACCTACTCGTCAAGTTCAAGGTCGGAGATTGGCTGCTATGTGTTTGTTGTTTTGGCACCAGATTCGGCCTCTCGCATTTTTCGACTGCTGCTGGAATTATTATTTGTTTTTAGTTTCGTTACGTTGACGGATAGGTTATCCGGCCTTGATATTCCCAATTGGAACCTCATGTGCTTTATTTTGCAATAGCTTGTGATTAACGCTATTAACACCATGTCCATGCCAGAACAGAGACAGTTGTATTGATTAATTCTATACGAAATTGATTTATATGGAATTTAATCGTCTTCTCTAAAACTAAATAGAGTAATTTAGTAAATATTTTAAATTCTTATACAAAAAGTTTTGAGAATATCAGATAACAAGTATTTTTATCGTTATCATTATTTCTGTGTTTAATTAATTGTAAATAACTACATTATCTTGTTACTTTGAATGTTATAGACAATCATTCAGTATTAAAACTAAAAGCATTTCGGACTTCCATTTTCTTTATTTATTTTTGCTTACACAACGTTTCGGTCAGGAGTATCACTGACCATTATCAAGTGGGAACTAATCTTAATCCTAAAACTACTGAGCTTATATACTAGAGCCGAGCATTCACTCGTGAATTAGTTGGGTGCAGTCAAACATGGGGTTGTCCACTAAGAGTACATATACTAAGGGCTGGCAAAGGTTAGTCTTGGGTCGAGATTTCCGTATGTAAGAAGAGTACAATGCGTTTATAATGTACCGAACAACGAGCGGACAGTAAACACGTTGCCAAACGTATGAAATAAACCGAGAAACTGTGCACATCGCTAAGAGACGTGGAAGGGGATATAGCAGATTTGTCGCAGTTGACCGGTCGACTCAATCAATACCTCTGTCAATACTTAAAGTTCTCGTTGAAGGTGTACGTCATGCGTTCAGCTTCACTGTTTAATTACGTCTCGTGATACTTAATTTGTTTATTTATTAACGAGTCGTTGTACTTTTCCCTATAGCTTGAATTTGTTTAAGTGCAAGCTAGAAACACTTGCATTTTTGGTAAAAATAAGTGGAATTGAGTGGGTGTTCGATAGTGGTCGCGCTATTAGAAATCTGAATTTAAAAATCGATATCTCGAAATTTATTAGAAATTATCTATAGATTGTAGTTTTTTCAAGAACTTTGTTAATATTTCTGCTGTATTTTCTTTGTAGACAGTATGTGAAAATTTTTATCAATAAAAAAATTACACGATTGCTGAATATTGCTATGCTCTAAAAGTAAATGGATGGATTGTTTACAATTTTTGAATGGAAAAAGCAGCCTTATCGAATTTTTCTTATGTAAACATATTAAAATATCTGATCTTGAAAATAAAAAAAGTTTCAATATCTAAAGTGGTTCTTGAGTTATGGCCTGTTATTTGTTAAAAAGTTGAGTTGTTAAATTATCGCGATTACTGACGTTTTCTCGTTATAAAAAAATGACACCTTAACGATATCCTTATAATTCCATTTCAGATGCTCAGAAACATGTCTAATGATTTTATCTAGTTATCTCTTGAAAAAAAGGCTTTTAAAAATAAGCGGTTTGCGATCGTGATTTTACTTTACTTGATAGGGAAAGGCGTATCGGCAATGCCGCAACAGCACACCGTCGCGCGTGGCGTCGGTCGGTCGTATTTCTCTCACTCCGACTTAACAAGATCCCTATGCGATTTACTTCCACACATGGAAATGCTGACCCAAAAGTAACAGTTGCCAGCACGGTATATTGATGATACCTTTATAATCTGGAATGGAACAGAAAACATTATATCGTAGGGCAATCACTATACACAGTAACCAAGAATCTCTGAATTCTGAACTAAGTAATATTAAAACCGATTTGCTTCAGAATGGTTACTCTGCAATCCTTAGACAATATTATTTCCTATTCCTAGTCTGACTCATTGGTGTGCCAGCCTGAAGAGGATGTTCTCTTCATGATGTTTCTTTTGATGTTTCTTTTTTTATGTTTCTTCACAGACGATGACAGAAAAAAAGCAGTTGACGTCCATACCAATCCATTTATTTCACTAAAAAAAGTTTCTAATATTTTTTAAGTTAACTATGGATGGGTTTATTTATAAATCCGTCACGGCGTCGTCTCTTGTTGTTTTTAGCCAGTTTTATTGGTTTATTTCGAAAATGACAGATGGTATTTCAATATTATTGGTTTGACGGCATGACGAACGACAAACGGATGCCAATGCGTATGAACTCGACTTAAGATTTTTTAGAGTTGTCAAACTCTTGTCAAATTATAGGTTATAATTTTGTGTCAAATTATGACAAATAGAAATGAAAAATATTTTGCATTTTGCATTTTGGACTGTTATTACCTGTGTTTCGTGTTTTTTCAAATTACGTGGATAAAAACTCGAGGGAAAATTAAGTGTTGATCCAGACCATAGTTTACAGTTAATATTCACTGCCCAGAGATCGTCAGAGAAACAATTTGCCAGAGAGTTGTATTAAGGTGCGTATTCATTATCCGCACGAACGAACGAACGAATGTTCGCTAGTGGTATGGACGGGGACCGCACGATAGGACCGCACGAGAAGACCGGAGGCATTTGTTGGCGAACGCCTTTGATGTACCGACTCGAAACGGATGGTCGAGCGAACGAACGAACGGCCGCATGCGTTCGGTCCCCGTCTAAATATACCGCACTTTCATTCGTTCGTTCGTTCGTTCGTTCGTTCGGATAATGAATACGCACCTTTAGCCACAAATAAAGTTTGTATAACATCTCGTATATGGTACCAAAACTGAGTATCTGTAAAATAGATAAATAATACATTTTAGTACTACAGAAAAATAATGTCAAAAGGTACTGTTTTTTTTTTAATAAAATAACTCGATTAGATTTTTTTCCGTTTTATACATTTTTTTCACAACATTTTGAAGTAATCACTTGTCACTCAAATTTTAAATATATATCTGCTATTTGTTCCAATTATACCAACTTATTTCTTTGTAAAATAAAATAAACTACTTTGAAATTATTATGACAGAGACATCTGTCACTGTCAGGATTTTGTCGTTGGACAGACTATAACATGTTGCGTCAAGTGTAATAGTTAAAGCGTTTTGGTGTATAGTGGTGATTTAGCGTTTTATTTTGCTGTATGTGTAACACCAAAGGTTCCAACCCCAACA
Source organism: Sitophilus oryzae (assembly GCF_002938485.1). Classification (NCBI taxonomy): domain Eukaryota; kingdom Metazoa; phylum Arthropoda; class Insecta; order Coleoptera; family Curculionidae; genus Sitophilus; species Sitophilus oryzae. The sequence continues at coordinate 2,160,234 of NW_022146106.1, forward strand.
AGCAAAATAAATAAAGACAATCGATTATTAATATTAGCTAAGGGTGAGCTTTGTTATGGCTGATTGTGGAGTAAAGGAAATGTACCGGGTGGCCAACTAAGAATGGACGCCGGCTGTATCCCAGAAACTACTTATCGTATAACTTTTGAAACAAATTCTAATAAGCAAATCGACCATGAGAAATCGCTGGAAATTATTTTCAAGTTCGAAAAATGTCCGCTCAGGGGCGTTTCTCTGGTAGCCAATCAGAAAACAGGGTTTTTATCAAAAATACATGCAGGCGAACAGGTATTTTAAATATTACCATTATAATCATCGAGAAATTTGTATTTTTTTTATATAGACTGTTTTGCTTTATCTCTTAAAATAAAGTGGTGGGGGAAAGTTAAACTTGCTTTTTATTATAATAAGGATAACTCTGTGGTTTGGGTTAAACAAACTAGGGCTCGTTTAAAAGAAGCTTTTCTTCCTTAATGACCTCCAGTATAAATTTTTTCCATATTTTTTTTTCGTGGTAGCTGGGAGGACACTGTTTGACGTCATAACATTTATTGCGCTTTTGCATAACAATTTTAAATAGGGAAGCTATATTTTCTCTTTACACAGATAAATAGAGCACAAAATTTTCAAAATATCAATGCAAACCGCATCTTCCTATCCTTTCTCTAACCGGAGATATTAAGAGAACAAATCATGTTAGGGATGCCGCTTAGAAGTATATGGTTTAAAAAATTATAGTAGTAGGCTAGGAAACAAAAGAGGTAAATTAGTTGCGTCAAATATCAAAAGTTTAAGTTCAGTTTCATGCATCCAGATTTCAGGCGTTTTCTTAAAACAAATGACGTCATAAATATTTAAACGTGTTTATGTAACATTATTATCCATCCATAATTTTTACTAATTTCTTGTTTAATTATACGTAGGTGATTCTCAAATTAAAATGTCCGAAAGTCGGAAAATTTCTATTAAATTTTGTGCCGCCATATTGCTTTTTAACAGAAAACTACCGAATTTCGTATGGTCGAAAACTAGGGTATATTTCATGTAACGTCATTTAGTTATTAATCCAAGTTCGTCCGCGATTGCAATTTTACAGAAAATATTTTTTTTAGGATATGCACTTTTTTTATATAGAAGTTTTTTTCATATATTTGTCAACTACGAAGATATTGGACTTCCTCGTACTAATGGTCACCCTATATACATACTAATAAAAATTCTCTTCTAATGTGCCTCACCATCTTCCAGTGCTACGAGCCGCCCCTGCCTTGAATGCAACGTATGCACTGCATGCCTAAGAATATTTTAAAAATCTACTATTTATTATCAATATTTTCTATTCATATAGGTAAATAATATACTGTGTCACATAATCCCATAATCGGTATCAAAATACGGAAATACTTAATTTCAAATTACTGCATGCATGTGTATTATGTGCATTCAGTCACAACAGATACGCGTATACTAAGCGCATCGAGGTCACTGACCCACACATCGATTCGGCAGAATTCGGCCGCTGTTTTCCCGGCAAATGCATGCACGAAACATTATGCATGCTCGTATAAAGGTGCGTATTCATTATCCGAACGAACGAACGAACGAATGAAAGTGCGGTATACTTAGACGGGGACCGAACGCATGCGGCCGTTCGTTCGCTCGACCATCCGTTTCGAGTCGGTACATCAAAGGTGCGTATTCATTATCCGAACGAACGAATGTTCGCTAGTGGTATGGACGGGGACCGTACGATAGGACCGCACGAGAAGACCGGAGGCATTTGTTGGCGAACGCCTTTGATGTACCGACTCGAAACGGATGGTCGAGCGAACGAACGAACGGCCGCATGCGTTCGGTCCCCGTCTAAATATACCGCACTTTCATTCGTTCGTTCGTTCGTTCGTTCGTTCGGATAATGAATACGCACCTTTAGCCACAAATAAAGTTTGTATAACATCTCGTATATGGTACCAAAACTGGAGTATCTGTAAAATAGATAAATAATACATTTTAGTACTACAGAAAAATAATGTCAAAAGGTATTGTTTTTTTTTAATAAAATAACTCGATTAGATTTTTTCCGTTTTATACATTTTTTTTCACAACATTTTGAAGTAATCACTTGTCACTCAAATTTTAAATATATATCTGCTATTTGTTCCAATTATACCAACTTATTTCTTTGTAAAATAAAATAAACTACTTTGAAATTATTATGACAGAGACATCTGTCACTGTCAAGGATTTTGTCGTTGGACAGACTATAACATGTTGCGTCAAGTGTAATAGTTAAAGCGTTTTGGTGTATAGTGGTGATTTAGCGTTTTATTTTGCTGTGTAACACCAAAGGTTCCAACCCCCAACAAGCAAAATAAATAAAGACAATCGATTATTAATATTAGCTAAGGGTGAGCTTTGTTATGGCTGATTGTGGAGTAAAGGAAATGTACCGGGTGGCCAACTAAGAATGGACGCCGGCTGTATCCCAGAAACTACTTATCGTATAACTTTTGAAACAAATTCTAATAAGCAAATCGACCATGAGAAATCGCTGGAAATTATTTTCAAGTTCGAAAAATGTCCGCTAGGGGGCGTTTCTCTGGTAGCCAATCAGAAAACAGGGTTTTTATCAAAAATACGCAGGCGAACAGGTATTTTAAATATTACCATTATAATCATCGAGAAATTTGTATTTTTTTTATATAGACTGTTTTGCTTTATCTCTTAAAATAAAGTGGTGGGGGAAAGTTAAACTTGCTTTTATTATAATAAGGATAACTCTGTGGTTTGGGTTACCCGATTTAAACAAACTAGGGCTCGTTTAAAAGAGCTTTTCTTCCTTAATGACCTCCAGTATAAATTATTTTTCCATAATTTTTTTCGTGGTAGCTGGAGGACACTGTTTGACGTCATAACATTTATTGCGCTTTTGCATAACAATTTTAAATAGGAAGCTATATTTCTCTTTACACAGATAAATAGAGCACAAAATTTTCAAAATATCAATGCAAACCGCATCTTCCTATCCTTTCTCTAACCGGAGATATTAAGAGAACAAATCATGTTAGGATGCCGCTTAGAAGTATATGGTTTAAAAATTATAGTAGTAGGCTAGGAAACAAAAAGAGGTAAATTAGTTACGTCAAAATATCAAAAAGTTTAAGTTCAGTTTTCATGCATCGGAATTTCGGGCGTTTTCTTAAAAACAAATGACGTCATAAATATTTAAACGTGTTTATGTAACATTATTATCCATCCATATAATTTTTACTAATTTCTTGTTTAATTATACGTAGGTAGTCCTCAGATTAAAATGTCCGAAAGTCGGAAAATTTCTATTAATTTTGTGCCGCCATATTGCTTTTAACAGAAAACGGCCGAATTTCGTATGGTCGAAAACTAGGGGTATATTTCATGTAACGTCATTTAGTTATTAATCCAAGTTCGTCCTTGATTTCACTTGTTTTCATGTTTTACCTGTTGTGTTATTTATTATTATATTATAAAGTTTATGTCGTTTGAATTATTTTGAATTCTATTTTTATTTTGGTTTGAACTTTATAAATAATTAATTCACTGTGTTGCTTAATTAACGAAAACACTTAAACATGTTAGATACTAACATATAATATACGACTTACAAGTAAGCTTATATTATACAGAATAGTTGTAGAACATATAATAATTTTCCAGTAACGACTCTAATACCTGACGTATATGTGCATAACTGTAACGTAAAATAGAAAATTACGAAAGATTTTGTGAATGGAGAGACACGATCGCCTCAGGGCTTCATTCGGAAAATCGGCAGAAACCTTTCGCAAGGAGCAGCAGCAGCGATACGATAAAATTTTATAGCGAAACCCACCTTGAAAATAAGGCCGTAATTGTAAAGTCTAAAATAAACACGGCAGTAAAGTACTTGTCCGGTTTTTACGACTCGAGTTTCGACCATAAATTGACCCCCGTCATCGGATTATTATCTCCCTAATTAAAAATGATTTTGGTTTATTGCGTTTCGGTTGGAGGCCGTTCCGATTTTGGCCGGGTTCGGTGAGTAATCTTGAGGTTTGGGCAGGATTAATGGGCTCTTTTATGCGATAATTATTTAAAATAATCGTTTTAGATGGTGCTGATACGAAATACGATAAAAAAATATTCAGTTATTCTTTGGTTCTTCATTAAGAAAAATAAAACTATATCTAGATATAGTTTTATTTTTACAAAAAGGCATCTGAAAATCACTATAGGCTGTCCAACGACAAGATCCTTGACAGTGATAGATGTGTTTGTCATTTCATTTTCAAAGTAGTTTATTTTATTTTACAAAGATTTAAGCATAGATAAAAGAAAATAATCTACTATTAAAATAGATATGAAACTTAATAGTAAAATTTTGGGTCAAAGCGCCCCTCCGTGTTTTTAGTGGAGACTACGTTTAACCCAGCGCCTTCGCCTTTTCTGCTGTAAATGTTTTTTATGTTTATATTTGAATTCAAAGGATTTATTTTTAAAGTTACACTGATATATTAGTATATCAGAGTAACTTTAATAAAACATAAGAATATATATATTTTACAATTTATTTTTCTATTTAATTTACAGAGTTTCATGTAAATGATCGTAAGTCGACTGGCTGTCTAATGAATAGACCGAGATTTATAGATTTTAAAGCGAACGAAAAAAAATCAAACAACGAATACATATATATTTTTCTTTATCTAAGATACATATCTTATCGTCTTTCGAAACACGTACATTTTGCAGTTTTGTTAGTTCTTTGCAAGATGCAACACAACAAGAAAACACCATTTTTACAGTTAATAAATAATAAAATTATTTCTGACTATGATATTTAAAATTTAGATAGATAGAAAATTAAAAAACAAACCAGTATTTGCAAACGCAGGCCCAAATTCAATAAAAATCAAAATTTTTCCTGCGAAAATCAGGCTTTTTTCACTTAAAATGTATTTTTTGATTTATCAGCAGTCATTGTCAAGTTGACAATATACAGGGTGTTTTCGAATTAGTCTAAAAAAATTATGGTGTGATTCCTCATGTGTTCTTAAAACAATTTTTATATAACCATTGGGTCTAAAGTACTTCCTTTCTGATCTACAGGGTGTTAAAATTTAAAAAAATCGATTTTTTTGCTTAACATAAATGGTACACCACTGCTTTTTTAAAGAAAATATATTTTTTTCTTGACTGGCCATCCTTTTTCAACAAAATTGATCTTTTGAGTTTTTCTTGTTCATCAAATGGTTGTCGAGAAAAAAATAAATATACTTATTAAGAGCCCGCCTTAATTCGTTTTCTAACGATTTTTTATTTTTTAGATTAATTAAGAAACACCCTGTATATGCATATCACAGGCAACCAAATAAACTAGTAACCTCTAAAAATTATTTTTCCTACCACTAGCGACATACCGTGTTTTTAGTGTGTACTAAATTATTTTATCAAAATTTCACCATATAAGTTTCCAGGCAATGGATTTAAGTTGGTACAATTGGAACGCATAGCAGAAAATTAATATATTTAAAATTTGAATGACAAGTGATTATTTCAAAATCAAAGTTCAAAATATTGTGGAAAAAAACTGTATAAAATTGAAAAAAATCTAATCGAGTTATTTTATTAAAAACAATTAGAGTATGTGTTAATACAAAACAAGCAAGGGTGTATTTTAAAAAATACCACATACCAAAAAAAGATATAAAAATGATTTCCTGCTATCAAGCTCAAGCAACTTCCTTTATTGTTACATTTATCAATATAATTATTCAATATGATTATTATTTACCTATGGTGGCTGCTATTTTACGGATACTCCAGTTTTTGGTATCATATACAAGATATAGTAAACGCCACGAATGTTTGGGAGTGATTCATCGGTCGCTACCATGTGAACTAATCTGCTCAAGGTCACATAAAACTTAATTCCAGTGCCGTGGTGTTTCAAGTCATATAATAATCAATATATAATCTGTTGTTATTTGTTGTTTTAACTGTCAAAGTCTTGTCAAAACATATATTTGGTTATAAATATAAACTGGAATGCCACATTGGTCGCAGTGCAAGCACACCAATGGACTGACGCACAAAAACGAACCAATCAAAGAAACGCGATATAGTATCGTCTTTGTCAACCACGCTAACATTTTAGAATAAGTAGGAGGAGCGCAGGCAGATGATTAGACCGGGCCTTTAAAAACCTACGTCTGTGGTAAAAATTTATGTTTTTAATGTAAAAATGATAGCGCGCGTGTCGATTCTAATTTCATCAAGCGATGAATCACTCCCAAACATTCGTGGCGTTTATAGTCTAAGAGCTAGCAACGTTTTCGAGAAAGTATTTTAAGACGTCTGGCTCTTTGATATATCTTTTATTATGCTCTCTGGAACAGCGTGCAGGCCGTCTGGCTGCCGATACACGTTGCGTTCACTACTGCGCATCCAAAGAAGATTCTCTATTTTTTACTTAGCGCTTTAAATTCTAGTATTGAATAAAAGTCGAGTAAGTCTTCATTAGCTCAGCACGTAGAGCTTTCGCCTATGAAACGAAGGTCAGTGGTTCGATACCAGCTGGGGTGCAACTTTTTTATTTTTTTTCGTTTATATTCTGATAGTAAAGTATTAAATATTTGTTTTTTTTTTCACAAGAACGGATAGCGTTTATGGGTTTATGATCCGTAGTGTACATAAGTAGAATTTGATAATTTCATTAGTTTTGAAGGATTATTGTAGTAATTAATTATTAGATTGGTTTAGGATGGTCTGGCTGCCGCGCCGGTAGTTTGCGTTCACAACTGCGCATCACATGGATACAGGGTGTCTCATTTTCGTGCGTTTTTTGGGATTTGGGATATCTGGGATTTCTCGTTTATGAGTGGAGATACAATTATGCGTTTTTTTTCACATTGCTTTGCTAGTTTTTTATGTAACTAAATATTCTACCCCTAGATTTGCTCATTTTCTACACATTAACATTAATCAATCTTGTTTAAAAAGTATTAATTTATTTAATTTAATTTAACCAGATAATTTTGTTTTCCATCGTTATCTTAACAAGCTGAACTGAAAATAAACTTGTGTAGCTTTTAAATAACAATCTGTTAAAAAAAGTATTATTAAAATGATTATTAAAATAATAAACAACAGCTGAAAAAAATATTTTGAAAAAAGACAGGCAGAAATTACCTTCATACAGCATTAAAATGTTGTTTAAATCTTTAAAATGAAATTATTAACGAGAAATCCCAAAAAACGCACAAAAATGGGACACCCTGTACACATGTGATGCGCAGTAGTGAACGCAACCTACCGACGCGGCAGCCGGAGCATCCTAAACCTGTCTAATAATTAATTACCACAATAATCCTTCAAAACAAATGAAAGTATCAAATTCTACTTATATACACTACGGATTATAAACCCATAAGCGCCATCCGTTCTGGTGATAAAAAAGCAAATATTTAATACTTTGCTATCAGAATATAAACGAAAGAAAAATAAAAAAGTTGCACCCCCGGTATCGAACCACTGACCTTCGCTTCATAGGCGAAAGCTCTACGCGCCGAGCTAATGGAGACTTGCTCGATTTCTATTCAATACTAGAATTTAAAGCGCTAAGTAAAAAATAGAGGATCTTCTTTGGATGCTCAGTAGTGAACGCAACGGGTATCGGCAGCCAGATATATCAAAGAGCCAGACGTCTTAAAATACTTGTTTTCCCGACGTTGCTATCTCTCATACTATTACTATAGTATACAAACTTTATTTGTGGCTAATACAACTCTCTGGCCATAATCTCTGGCAAACTGTCTCTGGGCACCGAATATTAACTCTCATCTATGGTCTGGGTCAACACTTAATTTCCCCTTTGAGTTTTCCAGGCAATTATTAGTTTTTCTAACAACTAATATATCTAGAAATGGAAATCTATCGTTGTTTTCAATTTCATAGGTAAATATAATGGAAGGATAACAATTGTTTAATTTAGAAATAAAATTATCTATATGGTGCTCGTCAGAATGTATATCAAAAATGCCAAATAGATCATCCACATATTATCTAAACCAAACTCCTGGAAAATAATCAAACTGATTTTTAGCTCCTACTTCAAATCTACTCATGAATAAGTTCGTTAAATATGGAGGTAATAAATTACCCATTGCCGTACCTTCCCGCTGTTCAAAAAAGTTGTTATTTAAATTGAAAACAATTCTGTTTATTCATTACAGTAATTGTTATTCAATATATTCCTTCACAGCTTTGTTATCGAGTCCATTTTCGTTCAGTAATTTCTTCCAGTAACCTAAAGTATGTGGAATTGGTGCACTTGAGAACAACGAAGATACATCAAAGGAGACGAAAATTTCATCTCCATCATATAATGTTATATTTTTATTTTTTTTTTTAATGAAATGTATATTGTTTTTAACTGTTCAGTTTTGGTGTTTTGGGGAAGTATGGTAGACTAGTGTTTTATTTAACAGCAGCAATGGAGGTCATTCTAGACCTAACACCACTGCACATTGTCGTCGGTAATTATGCCAATGCGACAATGATTAGAATGGTTACTGACGGAAACAGTACTGGGAGAATTTTCAGATCAGGGGCTTGGAACACCTTCAAAAAGAAAATTCCACTTCTCCATCTCCCAGTGGATGACATACCAAGAATCTACAACTTTGAGAAACACCTCACTGTAGTATTGAGTAATAAAAAGGATTGGAAGAAAGAAACGCTTACTCAGCTTATAAAAGACCATACCATCACGTGGTATACTGATGCTTCCAAAACCAAAGCAGGGACAGGGATAGGAGTATTTGGGCCGAAAACTGAATACTCCGAACAAACCCCAGGCTCCTTCAGGCAGAAATTTGCGCTATCGAAAGATGCGTACAATTTATCTTAGATTGGAACTATCGAAAACAGGAAATTGCCATCCTATCCGATAGTCAAGCAGCACTTAACGCGATCAACTCAGTAACCATCAATTCGAAGTTGGTCAAAGAATGCCTAGAGAAGCTCAACAAATTAGGCAAAGAAAATAAAGTCCTCCTACTGTGGGTGCCTGCTCACAAAGGGTTAGAAGACAATGAAAAAGCAAATGATCTAGCTAGAAAAGGAGCGAACACTCCACTAACTGGACCAGAACCGTTCTGTTTTCCAAACGGGAACCAACTGAAAGCGGAACTGAAGAATCTGGAAGACTCCATCCGTAACTTGGAATGGGTGTCGTCCAACGGTCTAAGACACTCGAAAAAGTTCCTTAGAACTTATGACCGAGAAAAATCAAAGGTTTTCCTTGATTTAAGTAAAAACAATCTTCGGATTGTCACGGGGTTTCTAACAGGACACTGTCTCCTCAACGAACACCTCAGTAGGCTGAAACTGAGAAACAACGGCGAATGCAGATTTTGTGGGGAAAATGGAGAAACACCAGAACACCTTATCACTGAGTGCGCCGAGACGACGACCATTCGTGCCATGAACCTTGGTACGTCTGATGTCGAGGATGGAGAGCTGGCCTCTGTGGAGCCGTCTCAGATACTGGCTTTTTTTAAAGCCCTGAGATTGTATGATGAGTTATAACTCGTTATAACTCAAGAAAGGGGAACACACAATAGATCTATAAGGTCGCGGTGATTAACACCCCTCCTAAATATTCTACATTCTACATTCTAGTGTTTTATTTTGCTGTTGTCAAAGTCCAACCCCCAACTGTAATCTTTTATTTTCTTTATTCACATGTGTATTTGTTATCAATATTTTCTTGTCGAAAACTATTGTTTAGTTTATTTTGTGTTAATTAAGTTCATTAATTTCGGTGGCGAAAATAATTGAGAAAAAATGTACGCCACTGACTTTTCATGCAACTTTTATATTTCTTTAGATAATGCAACTAAAATTCGAACGAAGAAATGAATCTGGATTTAAGAAAATGCTTCAGACTATTCTTACCGTGACAAGTAACAGTTGATTTTCTTCTTCAAATCATCGAAATTAATAAAAACACCGCAAATATATCCGATTGTTTTTATATACTTCATTTATTTTTTAGGATTTTTCTGCTCTTTCACTAATTTCATCAAATTAGTTTATTTCAATTTAATTGAAAATTACTTTTAACATCTTTGACGGCATCCCACATGGAAATTTGTAAAGAACTACAAGTGTAATAATTGTAATACCTTGAAATTCTAAAACTTATAAGATGCCTTTAATTCTTTTATCTCTCTCTCTTTTTCCATTCCTAGTTTAAATCCTCTGGAGACACGGAATTTCACTTATGTAAATTTCAAAGCGAGCTTGTAGGCAAGATGGCACGGCTACTTAACTCTTGAAACATCTACTTCTGGTTTCTCAAGCGATTTAAAAATCATCGGGACATCCGAGCTACGCGCTTGCCGTCTTGTAAAATAATTTCTCGAATAAGCTTGCAAATCACACGATTTTTACCACGACATATTGAACACGGCTGTGAATTTTCCTAGAAACGACGTGGATATATAACGAGTGGACAGTTTGTATGTTTTCGATTCTATTCCTTCTGAATATTTTTCCCATTTAAGAAAATATTCGCATTATAATTATTTAGGAATGGAGCTTTAAGATAAACTCATAGCCTTAGATAAACGAACTATTTAGAATTTAGTCTAGTGGTATGCAGTATGTTCCCGGATTGTTTTTAAAAGAAGAAACACATTTTTATTATTGGTCTTTTGAGAAAAATGCATTCTTCATAAAAAAATTTGCTTGTTCAAAAATGGTTAATCCCGTTTATACTTTTCCAAATGTCCATACCGTTTTAGAGAAAATTAGAAAAAAATATATGGTTTAATTTTTTAAAATCCTAAAAATAAAAATTGGCGCCGGGAGGCACGTAGAGCCGCCCATACTAAAATATGTTAATAAAAAGTTGGTAGGCAGTTCTTTTAGTTTCAAAGTAAAGGAATTTTTCCAATTTTTTTTTATCTCAAAAACTGCGACTTTGACTGATTTTGATGTTATTACAAATTTTGTTGCAAATATTATTCCTAATCTTAAATTGAAAACCGCGTTTCGCTAGCTACTGTAATTTTGGGGTTATGATTTTTTAAAATTTTTAACCCCCTCCCATACCCCCTTACCAACCCCCCACCCCCACCAAAAAATAATGGCCAGATTCTCGGGTGCCACAATATTTTTGTGCCAAATTGGTTAAAATCGGTTTAGCGGTTTTTGAGTTATCGTGTTATAGACAGACGGACAGACAGACAGACACCATGAAAATGAAGAATTTTGGTTTTTCGGGTTATTAGGCCGTCGTCGGTTAGAATTGCTTCCTAACGTTTCGCTAGCACGAGTGGCTAGCATCTTCAGAGGTGTGTTTGCTCCGATTGCTCACACTAGACTGATGCCTCCGCGTCGGCGTAGCGCGTATTTATGCGTCGGCGGAGGGGGCGTGGCTTGTTCGGGTGGTAGTTCTTCCGGAACTGGTCTACTTCTCTGTGCTGCTACTTTGGTCCTAGATATGGCTGGATGCCAAATTCTGTTAAGGTAGAAAGTTTCTTCCTTCCTGTTGAAATTATTTGGATGTTTGTGAATTTCAACAGCTTCCCTGACCAGACGAGGATGATATCCAGATGTTGTGGCAATGACTTGGGTGTCTTCGAATTGGATTTTGTGGTCACCATCTCTTAGAGCATGTTCTGCTACGGCTGACTTCTCTGTTTGCCTAATCTGCAGTTTCTCTTGTGTTCCGTAAGTCTCGTTCCTACTGAGCGTTTGGTAGTTCCAATATATACGCTACCGCAGGAACAAGGTATACGGTAGATCCCTGCAGAGGATAATGGTTCTCTTTTGTCTTTTGCTGGTCTTAAGCAGTCCCTTATTTTTCGGGTAGGTTTGTATATGGTTTTGATGTTATGCTTCTTGAGAACTTTACCAATCCTATCGGTGACCTGGGAAACATATGGAAGGAAGGCCTTATTAATGATGTTTTCCTGTTCATTGGCGTCAGGTCTCCTCTGCCTAGGTGCCAGCGCCGCCTTTATTTCTCTGTCATTATAGCCATTGGCAAGAAAGGCTTTATTTAAATGACTTAGTTCCTCTTGGATGTGTTCATTAGCACAGATACGTCTTGCCCTATTTGCTAATGTTCCGATAATCCCCTGTTTTTGGCTTGGATGGTGATTTGATAGTTTGTGTAAGTACCGGTCTGTATGAGTGGGTTTTCGATACACGGTGTGATCCAAAAGGTCGCCATTTCTCTTGACAAGCACATCGAGGAAGGCCAGTTGGTTGTTTACTTCGGTTTCCATGGTAAATTTTATGCTCGGGCTCTGCGAATTAAGGTGATGAAGGAAGTCATCTAGGCTGTCACGTCCATGTTTCCAAACCACAAATGTATCGTCCACATAACGAAACCATACAGCGGGCTTCAGAACGGATGACTCTAGCGCTTTTTCTTCAAATCTCTCCATAAAGAAATTAGCAATTATTGGGCTGATTGGGCTACCCATTGCGACACCTTCTGTTTGTTCGTAGTAATTGCCGTTCCATAAGAAATAGCTACCAGTCAGACACACTCGGAAGAGCTCCGCGATGTCAGGTGGGAATGATTCCTTGATTAGATCCATTGACTCGCCTAGGGGTACTCTCGTGAATAGAGATACCACATCGAAGCTTACCATGATGTCAGATGGTTCCAGTTTTATATCTTTTAGCTTTTGGACGAAATGCGTTGAGTCCTTCACATAAGAGTTTGTGTTGCCGACTTTCGGTTGTAGGATCGTAGTCAAGTATTTAGCTAAGTTGTAAGTAGGCGATCCTGGAGCACTCACTATCGGTCTAAGTGGGACACTAGCTTTATGAATTTTTGGTAGTCCATAAAGGCGTGGTGGTTGAGCTTCCGAGTTAATTAATTTTGATTTCAGATGTTCCGGGAGTGAGGAGGCCTTGATGAGTCTGTTGGTGTTTCTGACAATTAAGGCAGTAGGATCCTTCTTCAGTAACTTATAAGTCTGGGGCTCCAGTAGATCCTCGATTTTGGACCTATAATCCTCAGACTTCATTACTACCGTAGCATTCCCCTTGTCTGCCGGTAAGACCAGAATGTCCTTGTCAGCATTCAGCGATTTTAGAGCCTGATGTTCTTCCCTAGACAGATTACTTTTTGGAGCCTTAGCAGTTCTCAATATGTTGACCGTTTCAAATCGGATTTCGTCTGCGATACTGTTAGGAAGGTTACGTATGGCAGCTTCTGTTCCGGCAATAATGTCTTCCACTGGAACCACTTTCGGTGTTATGGCAAAGTTTCCTCCCTTCGCTAATAATGTTACTTCTGATGTCGTAAGGGTCTTATCTGTGAGATTCACCACGGTTCGAGCAGGTTCAAGAGATATCCTATATTCCGGCTTGGTTTTTGGTTGCAGTTTTTCATATTTGATCTTCTGGCGAGCTGATGTTCTTTCCAATTCATTTTGCATATTTTGGTATGTTATTCCGTCAATCTTGTCCCAGTCTACAGGTTGCATGTTGGCGGTAAGGATATAAAATAGGTCGATCAATTCCCTGTCTACCTTTGCTAAGTCTCGTCTAGATGTATGAATCCTCTCACGAAGAAAATTTTTCTCCATCCTGGTGTAAAGGCGATTTGCCTGAGTAGATGAGAATACCCTCTTCATTTTGAGAAATCCTGGTATTACGTTTTGGTCTCGGCAGCGGCACAGAAAAGCAAGCGATGATAGCAAGTGAGCTTTTCGCTTCCGTGTCTTGTCCAGGCGTTGGTACAATCTGAATAGCTCCTCCCCGTAGAGCCGTTTAATGTAGTAGTTTAGGCTTTCGCGGCCATCGTTTGAAGAATTTTGGTTTTTCGGGTTATTAGGCCGTCGTCGGTTAGAATTGCTTCCTAACGTTTCGCTAGCACGAGTGGCTAGCATCTTCAGAGGTGTGTTTGCTCCGATTGCTCACACTAGACTGATGCCTCCGCGTCGGCGTAGCGCGTATTTATGTACTATTACAACCACCACGCCTTTATGGACTACCAAAAATTCATAAAGCTAGTGTCCCACTTAGACCGATAGTGAGTGCTCCAGGATCGCCTACTTACAACTTAGCTAAATACTTGACTACGATCCTACAACCGAAAGTCGGCAACACAAACTCTTATGTGAAGGACTCAACGCATTTCGTCCAAAAGCTAAAAGATATAAAACTGGAACCATCTGACATCATGGTAAGCTTCGATGTGGTATCTCTATTCACGAGAGTACCTTTAGGCGAGTCAATGGATCTAATCAGGGAATCATTCCCACCTGACATCGCGGAGCTCTTCCGAGTGTGTCTGACTGGTAGCTATTTCTTATGGAACGGCAATTATTATGAACAAACAGAAGGTGTCGCAATGGGCAGCCCAATCAGCCCAATAATTGCTAATTTCTTTATGGAGAGATTCGAAGAAAAAGCGCTAGAGTCATCCGTTCTGAAGCCCGCTGTATGGTTTCGTTATGTGGACGATACATTTGTTGTTTAGAAACATGGACGTGACAGCCTAGATGACTTCCTTCATCACCTTAATTCGCAGAGCCCGAGCATAAAATTTACCATGGAAACCGAAGTAAACAACCAACCGGCCTTCCTCGATGTGCTTGTCAAAAGAAATGGCGACCATTTGGATCACACGGTGTATCAAAAACCCACTCATACAGACCGGTACTTGCACAAACTGTCAAATCACCATCCAAGCCAAAAATAGGGGATTAACGGAACATTAGCAAATAGGGCAAGACGCATTTGTGCTAAGGAACACATCCAAGAGGAACTAAGCCATTTAAATAAAGCCTTTCTTGCCATGGCTATAATGACAGAGAAATAAAGGCGGCGCTGGCACCTAGGCAGGAGACCTGACGCCAATGAACAGGAAAACATCATTAATAAGGCCTTCCTTCCATATGTTTCCCAGGTCACCGATAGGATTGGTAAAGTTCTCAAGAAGCATAACATCAAAACCATATACAAACCTACCCGAAAAATAAGGGACTGCTTAAGACCAGCAAAGACAAAAGAGAACCATTATCCTCTGAAGCGATCTACCGTATACCTTGTTCCTGCGGTAGCGTATATATTGGAATTACCAAACGCTCAGTAGAAACGAGACTTACGGAACACAAGAGAAACTGCAGATTAGGGTAAACAGAGAAGTCAGCCGTAGCAGAACATGCTCTAAGAGATGGTGACCACAAAATCCAATTCAAAGACACCCAAAGTCATTGCCACAACATCTGGATATCATCCTCGTCTGGTCAGAGAAGCTGTTGAAATTCACAAACATCCAAATAATTTCAACAGGAAGGAAGAAACGTTCTACCTTAACAGAATTTGGCATCCAGCTATATCTAGGACCAAAGTAGCAGCACAGAGAAGTAGACCAGTTCCGGAAGACTACCACCCGAACAAGCCACGCCCCTCCGCCGACGCATAAATACGCGCTACGCCGACGCGGAGGCATCAGTCTAGTGTGAGCAATCGGAGCAAACACACCTCTGAAGATGCTAGCCACTCGTGCTAGCGAAACGTTAGGAAGCAATTCTAACCGACGACGGCCTAATAACCCGAAAAACCAAAATTCTTCAAACGATGGCCGCGAAAGCCTAAACTACTACACCATGAAAATATTTTCTATTTAGGTCATTTATGACCCAAAAAGTGAGTGAAATTAAAAAAACGTTTTTTTACCGATTTTAATAGCCTACCATTCCTGTTGGTATGGTCGGCTAAAAAGGCGTTTCTATGGTTATATAGTTTCGATTTCATTCTTTGATAGATGGTTATTATTAACGTCATATTTTTTGCTGTTGTTAAACTATCACGTTTTCCGGTAACAAAGTACCATCATCCTTTCCGTAGCATTAAACTAAATAAATTTTATGCTTCTTTAATATTTTAAAACACAAAAATGACCTTAATTAAACTTCTGTTAGCAAAAATCTATCAAAGAATGGAAAATAAATGATATTACCATAGCAACGCGTTTTGATTTCTAGGACTTCTTTAAACAATGTGAATGATCGTAAACTAAAAAGTATAAAGTGTAATTGGAACAACTAATTTTTCCCACTAATTAAGAGGTTCTGAATGAAGCTTTACAACATTTGAATATTTGTTATGATAACGATTTTTCTTAAACAAAACAGCTATACCTAATAGAAATATTCTTTTTTAAATTGTTTTACTGAAGAAACCAGAAGGTTTAGGTATAGGAACATGATATATCGATGAAAAGCAATTTTATTTGTCTTTTGATTTATTAAATAACACAGGGTCCGGCAATAGTGCGTCGGGCATCTTTAGCTCCTAGAATGAGAATAATATAGAATATAGAATATAGAATATAGAATATAGAATATAGAATATAGAATATAGAATATAGAATATAGAATATAGAATATAGAATATAGAATATAGAATATAGAATATGGAATATAGAATATAGAATATAGAATAACTTGAGAATTTTGTTTAAGTGCAAACCTAAAGTATATACGAGGATGTGTTACAGGAAAATATTTTAACTTCTATAAGGTGGTTCAAAAAGTTTAAGTGGATCGGGATGGTTTCGATTTTTTAAATAATATGCATATGCTTGAATTTAAAATAACAATAATTTGAATAATTTTATAACAAACGGAAGTAAATATATATTTTATCTCCCTATTTGATATCCAATCGGTTGAATATGTCGTCTTTCTGTAAACCTAAAAACAAATTTCAGCTTTTAATATTATAAAAACATACAGACACCAATTTTCATCCAAATATACCGGGTGCGTCTCAAAAGTGGCTCACCCCTATAACTTTTTTTTTTCAGATAAAACAACGAGATTGACATTGATTGACGTATTCAACTGTTTTCGGTTTGGTTTGGTGGCTTATTAGCATATTTGGAAAAAGGATTTTTTACGAATAATTTGATACCACACACTTGGTATTTTCAGTCAAATTGTCGTTATGAACCGCATGTTACAATTTCAAATAAACCATATGCCAAAATGTCAAAAGTTGACATATGATATGTCATTCGATTCGGAGTGTCATTTTCTATCGAATAAAGTAAAAAAATACCAAGGGTGCACTTTAAAAAACAAAAGTTGTAGTAATTTTCGGTGAAAACGGAAGTGACCGATAACAATTGAATACGTCAATCATTCACAATTTATGTCATATACTAATATACCAAATATCGTTGTTTTACCTGAAAAAATAAAAAAGTTATAGGGGTGAGTCACTTTTGAGATGCACCCGGTATAGTTCAAAAATTATTTGGAAAAAATCTGAATAAAAATGAAACTTCTAGATCCTGTATCTCCGAAACGAAGCATTTGAGGACTTAAGTTTATGCGAACTTTTTTACTTATTTTTATGTACAGAATATGCTGTTGAAGTTTCCGGAATACAGTTCGAAACCACCCTGTATAGTAACAGTATTTGTGGTGTAAAATCGCTTATTTCTGAGACTTACACAACAGGGTCTCACAATGCAAATTCACCTCAAATATCCATTTAGTTGGTCATTGGCAAGCAGGCTCTCATTGTACATGAAAATAACAAAACAAACATTTACTGATCTGGATAAAATTGATAGTTAAATAGTAAAACTCACCCGGGGTACTCCGCCCCCTAGCCACTGGTATTCTATTCAACATATCCCATTCCATATCTTCCATCTAATTCAAATATTATTCGGATCTATTGGTTAATCTTCAACAACTAGCTAGTGTCACCTGAAATATGTATAGAGGCTTTCCCCGGACGCAAATCTGCAGCTAAACAGACTCGCTTCCTAATAAGCTTAAATACTCGCATCCTAATAAGCTTAAATACTCACATCCTAATAAGCTTAAATACTCGCATCCTAATAAGCTTAAATACTCGCATCCTAATAAGCTTAAATACTCGCATCCTTAATAGTCTTAAATACTCGCATCATAATAGTCAATAAGACTCGCAACCTTAGTCAAAAGACTCGCAACCTCCAAATGTCAGCTCTGTGACAAAACACAACACAACACTACTTTACACCCGGCCGTCCCGTCTACTACTGACTGACCTGCCGCGCGCCGGCAAGCTAAGCCTCCTCTTACATCACATTTTTACCTGATCACAAATATTTACATCGCTTGCCAATTAATCATACTATTTTCTCTAATCGACTTTCAAATTAATAGAGTGTTCTAGCATTGCTAGATAAATAAATAGAAAGTTTCCGAATTATAAAACCATTATTATAACCAACTTATTTTCCAAGATTTACTAAATTCATATGAATCGAAATCAAGTACTCCTTCAATTCAGTCTTTTCATCTTAATTTTTCAATTGCCTTACTAGAGCAATCAGCCACGCTTTTTTTTTCAAAATACGTCAACCGTAATAAGCCAACGCGATTCACAAACGAGTTATGACAAGACATGATTTAACCATCGCATGTTGTTATACGTCCAAAAAACATACACACACAAGACACAACATAAAAAATACGTGACTTCCCCGCATTATGTAAATTGATGTTTTAAACGCTGAATGGGATTAGAGGCCGCATCGAAAAACCTAAACCCTTCGGTACACCCGTTAAGGGATTTTGGTAGGTACAGCTGCCTTAGGTACTGTCCGGGTAGAAGGGTAGTATTGTTCTCGAGGCGAAACGGTGTGAAACCAACCCCCGTAAAAGGGGGTGCGGTCGATTCAGCTTGGCTATACCGGAATTATCGCGACACACGCAGAAAAGAATGGGCGTGGTGGGGGGAGGGGTGGTAATTGAGTTGCCGGGGTTGACAAATTGGCCGGATTCGGCGAACGTGTTCTCGGATAAGGGGGGTGAGATGGAGATAAATCTTTCGGCGGGATTGACGGTGTGGAAATATATGGTAACATTAAAAAAAAGTCACAGATTTTACTTTCCTCGCAACCATCGGAGACATTGGAAATTATATCACCTTATACAAAACATATACAGGGTGAGTTTTCTCGGAAACTACTGAAGATAGAGAGTCGGTTAAATAAGGAAAGAATTGCAATTTTGTCGGGACATAAATCTGCGCATTTCAGATTTTTGAAAAAGCTTATGGCTTACTAAACTCACCGGCAAAAAAAACGGCCACTAAAAACTAGTCCCAATTTCAAAGTTGGATTTCTCGCGAACCAATCAATTTTTTCTTAACGGATGCTACGTCAGAAATTTTGGGTGAAAAAGTTTATAATGGGAACTCAGATTCACCAGGTTCCGTTACAAATAGGTTCCAGCTAGCTCAGTAAATAATTAAGTAAAATATATATGCACAGAACAAGAGATATCAAAAGGGAGGTGTATGGAAAAAGTGCACTGATTGAAAAGTTTAAAATGTACTGGATTCGTTTAATAAATATTAAATTTAAAGTTAAATCAAATTACCAAGATCTATCATGAAATGTAGCAAATATTTAAATACGAAATAATGAAATATATATATATATATATATATATATATATATATATATATATATATATATATATATATATATATATATATATATATATATATATATATATATATATATATATATATATATATATATATATATATATATATATATATATATATATATATATATATATGGCTACGCAATCCGCCTTTATCAAGACCGAAACGTACCATGCGCCATCATTACGAAGCCCGATTTGGTTTTAGGAAGCCCGATTTCGGGCTTCGTAAAAACCGCGTGTATATATTTAATATAGGCATCAGGAAGGTCATCTCTATCGATAGCCGAAAATTGGTCGGGCTTCATAAAATCTTAAAATATATCAAAATATACACCTCTAGTACCCATGTATGTGACCTAGGGGCGCGTAAGCGCATAACAGACATATCAAGAGTATAAGAAGCCCGCTGTATATGTTTGATATATATTAAGAGTATAAGAAGCCCGCTATATCCGGCACCATCGTACCCTACTTAAACGAAAGAGTTTAGATCTTTCTACTTAAGATTATCATTAGAAAATTAATGAAATAGTTTTTTTAGATGTTTATATTGAATTTAAAATAAATTTATTTTAGAAAATTATTTTAAGACTTAAGATTTTTAATTACACTAAGAAAATATAAATGGAAGCTTTAAAAATATACAGTGTTATAATATAATAAATATAAAAAACGTAAATATTCGTAAATCATATTTTATAATATTATTTTGTTTTAAATATACAGGGTGAGTTTCCTACGATGTTCTTTATGGGTATCTCGGAAACTACTGGAGCTAAGTCGGTTAAATGGGGAAAAGAATTGTAGTTATGTGGGGTCATAAATATGCGCTTTTCAGATTTTTTTCAGATTTTTCAGAATTTTCAGAAGTTCATGGCTTGCTAGATATTTCGAAAAAAAAAACAAATTTTGGCTATTTTAAAAATTATCCCTAATTCCATTATAATCTATTTTAGACAAAAAGTTTTCAGATTAAAGTTGTAGATAATCACATCCTTAATGAGATTGTGTTCTCCGTTTTCTTCTAAAGCCTGTCATTTTTGACATATGATACAAACATATCTTTTTTTTAAATGGAAACCATAGTTGGCCATGACTTCATAAAAAGCGCCATTTTTTAAGCTTTTTAGCGATATAAGCTGTAATATGTTTTTTTTCGAAAAATTACCGAGTTATAGCCAATTCTTATCATTTTTAAACAGTTTCACTTAGT
The DNA here is from genome assembly GCF_002938485.1 of Sitophilus oryzae. NCBI lineage: Eukaryota > Metazoa > Arthropoda > Insecta > Coleoptera > Curculionidae > Sitophilus > Sitophilus oryzae. The sequence continues at coordinate 2,180,961 of NW_022146106.1, forward strand.
TAGCCATGGAAACAAGTTCAATCGCCGTTGCTCTCAGAAATGTGAAGCTGTCACATCCAAATTTTGTAAATCAAAATGAAAAAAAATTGTAAATATGAATTTTTCAAATGAAGAAAAGCGTGTAGATACTCGCGCATCAATAGAGTGGTTCCAACATGACTTTCATTATGACCCCCCCCCATAATGAAATAAATGTTAAAATTTATTTATATCATAATAATTATGCAAACTCAAGAATAGGAAGAGATGGACCAATTGCATGGGCCTCCTCGATCACCTCACCTAAAGTGCGAAACATTTAAGTTGAACAGCGCGGCATCGGTACGGGGGGTATGGCTTCAGTTGAATTTATCCGTAATTGCCCAGTGGTTTGCATTGGCCCGCATTCCTTTCGCTGTTCAATTTAAATGTGTCGAATATTATCCATTTTAGATTTTGTATGCGGTATGGTTAAGAATAAGGTTTACAAAAAAGCTTATGAATTAAGAGAGGCACTCGAAGTGGCAGTACGAGAGAAGTTTAAATCGACCGGTCCTTCTGTGTGAAATAGGTAGTAATTCAGTTTTAAAAAGATGCAACTCAAAACAAAGGCGGATTTTTTGAACATTTCTAAAATAACTTAAAGTGTGTAGTGATATTATTTTTTAAGTTTTAGTTTGTGTAATGTAAATTGTAAAGAACCGTTTAATACTATTTTCTGACTTTTTATAAGTGATAAATCATAACAGAATAAGGGTATCATGCAATCTAAGTGAAATTAGTCAAGAAAGATAAGAATTGGCTATAACTAAATTTAACTTTTATAACATGTCTTGAAAACCGTTCTCTAAAAAACGTAACATTCACCTGTCAACGTATCCTCGAAAATGTATGGTCAAGAAAAGTCAAACCAATAATTCTACACGCTTTTCTTCATTTGAAAAATTCGTATTTACAATTTTTATTTATTTTAATTTACAAAGTTTGGATGTGACAGCTTCACATTTCGGAGAGCAAAGACGATTAAACTTGTTTCCATGACTAACTAAGTAAAATTGTTAAAAAATTATAAGAATTGGCTATAACTCAGTAATTTTTCAAAAAAAAACATATTATAGCTTATATCGCTGAAAAGCTTAAAAAATGGCGCTTTTTATGAAGTCATGGGCAACTATGGTTTCCATTTAAAAAAACATATGTTTGTGTCATATGTCAAAAATGGCAAGCTTTAGAAAAAAACGGAGGATACAATCTCATTAAGGATGTGATTATCTACAACTTTTATCTGAAAACGTTTAGTCTAAAATGGATTATAATGGAATGAGGGACAATTTTTAAAATAGCCAAAATTTGTTCTTTTCGAAATATCTAGTAAGCCATGAACTTTTTGAAAAATCTGCAGGGCGCATATTATTTATGATCCCACTAAACTTATTCTTTCCCCATTTCACCGACTCTCTATCTCCAGTAGTTTCCGAGATACCCATAGAGAACATCGTAGGAAACTCACCCTGTATTAATACATAGTACTTATTTGTATATTTAAAAAATAATAAGTTTATAAACTTGTGACGTTTAGGACTTGCAGTTACAGCTTTAAAAATAAACAGTCTTTTACTTTAGATATTTTATTGAAAAATAAACTTAAAATCATATAAAACATCATATAAAATATACAGGGTTGTTCACCACATACGACACGGAGTATTGTAGCTAAACGATTAAATTTTTACAAATTGTAAGTTTTGGGTTCGTTGAAGGACTATTAGAGATACAATTTAAAAATATTTTTACAAGATACAGATTGTCCCAAATATGTAAAAAATATTATAGTTGTATTTTTTAAATGGAACTCTCTGTATATTATTCTATTTTTAGATTCTACGATTAAAATAAAGGTAAATTTGATTAAGGTTTATCACGCTTAAACCTTACCGTTTTTGAAATATTTTCAATTTTATGAAATTGCAGTAAAAATATTAAGGCTTCATTTCTCCAATGGTACCAAAGTTTTTAATACTGAATATTTACTGAAGATTATTTATTGATCAGATATTATGTTGCAATAATAAAAATTTTACTACCTTATACAGAGTGTCCAAAAATTTATATTAGATAATTACTAGTTTTAAACGGCAATAACTTATTTAATTTAAATGGAACACCCTATATATTTTACGTGAATCAGATGCACAATGTAATTGTCTATCAAATTGTATTATACCATCTTTTACCCATCTCTTCAAGTTTTCGTAGAAAATGCATTTTCTTATAGGTAATTTAAACCTCATTTATCACTATATCCATGGAATATAGACATTTTAGATTATTTTTAAAGATGTAACAAATTTTCAAAAGGTACAGATACTAATATTGTCGCCTATTTCATTAAAAAAATTTAATTTTATTTGTCTTGTCATGAGCTTTCGAAAAATATATCCTATACTTGTTTTCATAAACAAGATACATTAATTAATTAAGTTTATGACATAGGCGGCTGATTTACATGAGATAATCAAAACAATCGAGTCGACATAAAATTTTGGTTATTGTCTATTCTACGCTAGTTTCTGTGTGTGAAATTACGTATAGGACAAGTTCATAAAAATATCAATATCTCTGACTGACAGCGCGTTATCTGCGAGTGTGAGTGCAGTTTATTAAGATAACATGACGAAGAGCAAAATTCTCTGGTTCAATTAAATTAAATAAAATAATAATACTCTTAAATTAAGATTTATGTTAAAAAGTTAAATAATGCATTAAAAAATGCAAATATTCTATTTAAAAACTGCAATTATACATTGAAATAAATTGTATCTACATAATGATAATTGTTATATAAAAAACCATATTAACTTACAATAATGGGCTAATATTGTATATGCAGCTAACTTAGTAATATTTTTTTAGTTATTAAAGAAGAAGGAAGAATTATCGGATTAACCATTTTTTTTAATTTTCCGGTGTATTGCTTTCATCAGAATGGAGAAAAAAAAGAACACAAGGAACATGAAAGCCTAAAGTCCCAATTTGCAAACTGTTGCTTTCTTTATTGATTTATTGAACGAAGAGTTATAGGGGTTGAGCCACTTTTGAGACGCACCCGGTATAGCATTCTATTTGAAAAAGTTTAACTTCAACCTGGAAATAACTCTGTTAAAATGACACTATAGATTAACATTTTTTTATTAATTTAGGCTACTATTGCTAACCAATTTTTGTAAAAAAATAAAAGAAAATTATTAAATACACAAATAGAAAACCTGCTAAAAAGTTTAATGAAAACAGTGAGTCATTCTGCAATAGTTATAAGAAATGTTTAGAAATAAGTTTTTTTTCAACTGCTTACTATAATTGTAAATTTAAAATATAAATTTAAAATTTTACTACTTTACAGTTGAGGGTTGGTGTTACAACAGCAAGATAAAACACTAATTCACCACAAAACACTTTATTTTTGTCATCATGTATTTTAATCATCTTCTGATGATGCTAATATGGTTAGCGAAACACGCGTTTAGTACAAAAATAAAGTGTTTTGGTATATTGTGGTGAATTAGTGTTTTATTTTGCAATTTTACTACTATTGAAAAATGAGATATTTTGATATCACATGAGTCATAAAAATCATCAAAATACATTAAATAAATATTACTTATATATTTAAGTAGCAAAGAGTAAAAATTAAAGATACGGCAACAACGCCGGGCTTCCCGCTACCGCGCAACATGACGCCCGGCCGATATACGCCGTCAAAACAAGAAAATATTCCAGCCGAATTAAATTCGTCGCACGTCCGCCCCTTGCCGCGCCAACCCAGACTACCGGGCTTCGACGTGTCCGCGTGATGTAGGGGGCTGCGTATTGGTGGCGTTGCATGTATATATATATATATATATATATATACTAGTAAAATGAACTATCCGTAAAATAAATTAAATCATGAATAGTATCACAAAATATTGTTGTGACTAAACTGTGAACAACCCTGATGCGTATTTGTGATCCTCCTCTAATAGATTTAGATAAAATTATATTTACCCCAACTCTTCTTGTTTTGGAATGGATAATGCATTTAGATATAATGTATGTGGATACTTGTTCTTTTATCATCATTATCATCTTTCTCAGCTTATTGGGCTCATTGTTGTCTATTATTGTCCCATTACATTGATTCTGGTAGACAATGATTCAGTATTAAAACTAAGAGTTTCGGACTTCCTTTGTTTTTATTTATTTTGCTTACACAATGCTAATTCATAATTTGTCGTATCCACTCTATTCTCTTACGGGCTTTTTTGGTTATTTCTAGCATATTTTGTTCCATTGAGCGTTGTGCGACCTGCAGTTTCCTTATAATGTCCGTTTTAGGTGTCCAAGTTTCACATGCATAGGGAGTACACATTGGTCGAATGATTCCTTCATTAGATAAAGTGGCATTCTCGATTTAAATATGATTGAATATGTAGTTGTTTAGGCTTTCGCGGCCATCGTTTAAGGAAATGTTATTTTTCGGGTTATTAGGCCGTCGCGTCGTCGGTTGGAATTGGTTCCTGACGTTTGGCTAGCACGAGTGGCTAGCCAAGAGGACGGCCTAATAACCCAAAAAACAACATTTCTTCATGATTGAGTTTCTTCCATACGTACTCCATGCTAACTTAATTCTTCTGTTGATTTCTGATAGGTCCCGAGCTGTGCATTAGTTGTCTCAAACATATTTGCACTTGTTTTTTTATGTTGTCTTTTATATCACAAACTTATTTAGTTTCTTATATTTATTGACATTGTAGCCTATTGTATGTTTCTGTCTAAACATTCTAGTTTTCTTGCATGTATATTAGTGATACGATAATAGTATATTACACACCGAGGTGGAAAGTGTTTCATTACTGTCGAGAGATTTGATAGTTTACCGAGGCGCGAAGCGCCGATGTAAACTAAATGTCGAGACAGAAATGAAACTTTCATTTACAACCACATCATTAATTAAAAAATAGGGACAGTATTTTATTTTGAAAAAAAATATATATATGCGAAAATTTGTCGTTTTCTGTTTTGGCATTTCCGTATCTATAGTTACCGTGGTTGTTATGGCGCAAACCTTCAACAGCAATACAAACAACCAAGTGACAGTTTTGAATTTCTTGTTCGCTTTTTCAATTTTATATAACATAGAAAGCCAGAATATTGTCGGAAAGTTCTGATAATGAAGACTACTTTAATATTGGTACTCCACCAGAACTTACAGAAGCTGCAACCAACAAGGTGGTATATCCATAAGTGTCAAAGCATATAATAATTCGAATGTAACAATTAATTTGAATAAATAGTTATTTGTTGTTTTAAACTTTTAATACGAGGCAACGGTCTAGCTACGTTGAAACACCGGTTCCCATTAGAACACCGAAGTTAAGCGGCGTAAGACAATACTGGTGGATGGACGGGTGACCGGTTCGAAACTCTGTATCGTGCTGTTGTTCAGGGGAAAAGTGTAAAATCTATTGATACACACTGCTCATTTACGCCGGTTCGAGGCCGGATGAGATCGGATATCTCGTGAGTAAGAGTTGATTTAGACACTTCCTAAGTCGGTAGACCATTGACCATGATATGGCCGAGGACCGCAGTTCGGATTCCGCGCAAACACAGTAGGCTCCGGCCAGGTTAGCCCTGGCAGCAAAAAGGAGACGTTAACTGAAATCTTTACTTTACTTTACTTTTAATACAAAATGTACCTAATAGGAAATTGTAGCACCGATTGTAGTTTGCTTAAAATAGTTTTCTATAAAAAATTTGCAATTAAAGCTGCATTTTATCAAAATAAAATCTTTAAAAAAATGTTTTCGTCCTAATTTAAAAATCTGATGATAAAAACTAGATATTCACAAAACTAGTAGGTAGCCTCCTTTTTGCTAATTTTCAAATATAAGATTGTGATAAATATCTTTGATTTTGATTCTTCAATTTAAAAGAAAAGGGGTATTATTTAACATAAAACAACGTTGGATCCACACACTAAAAATATTGACATTCCTTATTGCAAACCAATCATACTGCGATGTAATAAAAAACAAAATTTGTTTTCGTCAAGAATTTTAATTTTCCGCTTAATTCAGTTTGTTATGTGGCGTGGGAACAGACCATTCGGTACTACCATGCAAAAAATATCTAGTTAACTAGTATTTAAAGACCATAGTAATCTAACGACCTGCCCAGCATAGCTGATTACGAGTACCATTAATAAAGGTACTTCTCTAGTTGGTGCCAATTAAAACAGCAATTTTTCTCTAATTTAGATTCAATTTGTTTGTATAGTATTAGTGCCATATCGCTGAACATTCGTGTATGTTGGTTGAGTAAACCACTAGTTTCCACTTGCGTTTTTAAATATTATGTTTTGGTTAGTAACTAATAAGGATAATTAAGTTGGTTAATAAAACATTTTGATGTTGCGTATCAAATACTGAAAGCTTTCTATCTAAAGTCTGAAACCTTTTTTTATTATTTTGTATTTAATAAAATATAATTTACAAATAAAAAGTACGTTATTTTTTTAATTATTATCTATAGTTCATATCAAATTTAAAACTTTTAGTTACGTGATTAAGCTTGACCGGCATAGCACTTTTAAATATTTTCTTTTAATCAAAATATTTTAGGAAATAAAAATATATTAATTATAAATAAAGAAAAAGATTAAACGGCTCAGCCCTCAACAACTCGTAACCGTATACACCAGTGTACACCAGTGCAGACACGCACACTCACACTAACTGCCTTCAGGCTTCAGACTTACATGTAACTGCCTTCAGGCTTCATCGGTACGGCAAGGAATCAGGAAGCGATGAAACCGATCCCAAAACACAAAAAAAACAGGAATCAAACGATGCAAGGAGGCACCGTGTGCAACCCAGGGAATGGAAAAAATAGATAAAGAAGCGAAAATAAATTATGGAAAATAAAAGGGGCAAACGGGAGCCTAAAGCCCCAATTTGCAGCCAAGAACCAAAATCGCCCAGGATTGCGGGCTTCGTCAGAACAGCCGCGGAGGTAGCCAACAGCAACCCGCCGCAATACCCTTAGCCGTGGTACCAATATGAACAACAAAGAAATAGTGAGGGAAATGTATAAAAAGAAGAAAAAGATTAAACGGCTCAGCCCTCAACAACTCGTAACCGTATACACCAGTGTACACCAGCTCCTTTTATTTTCCATCATTTATTTTCGCTTCTTCATCAACATTTTTTTTGTGTGTGTCACTAAAATAGATCACATTTTAGGGTTCTTGTTCCTTGGCTATTACTCCTTAGTGATGATTACGGTTTAGCTTAAGATTTTTATCAATTTTTTGTACTGGATTTGGTACTGCAACTAATGGCATTGTGACGTGAATGCCACTGTGACGAGGAATACCACTGGGATACTGAAGACCAGACAGCTGGATTTTCTCATGGACTGACTGGAACGACCACTGGATGACAGATAAGACTTTAATCATCTCTTATTTTATTGCGTTTATGATTGATTAAAATTTATTACATTAAATATACGATCGTATGTGAACTTGGTATACCAGGGGATTTTTACCTCTAAATTTCATTTTATTCTTTACAGTCATTTAATCATAATCACAAATACGCATCAGGGTTGTTCACAGTTTAGTTACAACAATATTTTGTGATACTATTCATGATTTAATTTATTTTACGGATAGTTCATTTTACTAGTATATATATATTTCATTATTTCGTATTTAAATATTTGCTACATTTTATGATAGATCTTGGTAATTTGTTTTAACTTTAAATTTAATATTTATTAAACGAATCCAGTACATTTTAGACTATATATATATATATAATAAATTAAATTTACAAGAAAGAAAATCCAGAAAAGATCCAGTGGTTCTCAAAATTTTAGCAAAAAATCATTTTTTTTTAATTTTCAAAGTAAAATAACTCCGTTATGTTGGACTTATTTGAAGAACGATAAAGAGAAAATATGTTTCTTTTATTGAGATCTATCACCTCTTAAAATATTTGCACTTATTTCTGGGACACCCTTTTTATAAGACTTTCACAATAAAGACCGCAAGTTACCTTGACATACATCTGTCGCGCTATCATCTTGGGTTTAATTCATAGGCAAATATGCATATAGTATATACTTAACTTATATCTTTAACAATTATCATAAATTTAATTGAATCTGACTCATATAATAACTCCCTCTGTGCAGCCTGCATACCTTGATCAATATTATATTTCATACATTGGAAAACAACATTATTTATATACATATAATATAAAATGCAGTATGTCTATAAATTTACAGAAGTTTATTAAGATCAGCAACGTTTTTATCATAAAAATATCTTTAATAGTTTTTATAGCGATGAGCGAGACCGAGACTGAGAGAAGTAAGACCAAGGCTAGCATTTGATCTGCAAGACCAAGACCAGGCATGCAAGACTCTTGCGGTCTTGAAGCCTTGCCTTTTTTTTTCATTTTATGTGATGTAAGAAATTACTTATTTCTTCAACATTATTGTTTTAATTTAATGTAAATGGTGTTTTCTTGACTATTGGCATAAAATTTTAAATAAAGAAATGGTGATTCTTTTAATATATTGAAATATAAAAATTTTCAACAGACAAATTTATTCTAATAATTTCTGTTTATAAAGTGTTATTTGCATTAAATTAAATATTACTATTTATTTAAAGACTAGTTGAAGCCTGCCGTATCCGCCACGACATCGACATCAGGAAAAAAAAATATTTTTATTTTTTTTAATTACAGGAAAAGCAAAAAATCCGGCCACGACGGTTTTTAGAAGAGCCAATTAGCTATCTTATAGTAAAAAAAGCAACTTTCTAGAGCAAGTCGTTACTTCAGTAGAGACGACACAGATAAACATTAGCATTTTATAGATGTAGATTTTCTGTGTAGAAAGTACGAGGTGTGTCTCACTCGGGTAAAAAATGTACACGTACTGCCAAAATATCCTTCCACTGCTAAGCGACTGCCAATGACTATGAAGAAGACTGCCTATGACTGCCATGTAATTATTATAGGCGACTGCCATTAGACTGCCAATGACCACTGGAAATTCACCCTTAACCAACAAAAAAATCTCTCCCCGTTCTGTACTACAGTTAGAATGGCGTTGTTTTTGAAATTTTTCGATTAGTTCAATCGGGAGGTATTGTGGAGAAAAAATGAGTCCATATCAGTCGGTACACAAGAGTGGTTTTTTCGATTAAACAGGAAAAAAGTGTATGAATAGTATATGTACAGGGTGGGTCAAATTCGACGCTTTTAAATGGAAACACCCTTTTCTATAGGAGATAGACGAAAACTAATATCGGTGTCTGGAGCTCAATTTTCATCAAAAACATGATGGTGAAAACCGCACATCAATATCTGTTACCGTTTCGGAGTTACGGGGTGTTTTTCAAAAATGTGCATTTTTAAAAAATCGCTGTAACTTTTTTGCTATGAAACATTTTGTATTTCTATGAAAACATTTGCAAAGCACCTTTTTGCGTACAATTTAATGGTTTAAGTATAATTTTTTTAAAATTAATAATTTAAGAGTTATCAAGAGAAAAATTGATTCTTTATTTGGGACACCCTCTATATTTTTAATTAGCTGAAAAGAATTTAAAATTACCTTTCCAAAAATATATCACACTTGATATTTTGTTATAATCCCCTTCGAAATACAGAATTTTTAAAAATTCGCCACTTTTAACTAGTAGGCTTTGGACCCCTTATTGATGATATGCCCTTAATGGAACTCGAAAACATATTTCTCCAGCAAGACGACGCACCGCCTCTGAACGCTCAAGTTATCAGCAAATTTTTGCAGCCAATTTCAAGAATAATTGAATAGCTAACCAAGATCCCAGCCGTTGGCCGTCGATGCCGCCTGACTTAGTGCCCATGGATGCGATCCTATGGATATATTTGCGGAAGAATAAAGGTTTCTTATTCTTTCGTATAATCTTGGCAAGAATTAGAAATACTTAGCAGTTATGAGAGGGTATCTTTCACCCCCACTGAATTGAATGAATTCTGCGAGAAATTTTCAAAAACTGCCCCGTCTGTCCATAACAGAAGACGGTCGATATGTCGAACACCTACCTGTAGCAAAATCTCATGTCTTGGCTTGCTATTTATTTTTATTGTTATTAGATATAGTTTAAATGTGCTGATGTTGGTTAAATATATTTTAAATTGTTATAAAATTCTGCATCTCTCATAGCAAATATTATTTTCGTTTTAATTGATGCTCACAGCTAGAATTTTTTTGCATTACAGCCAGTGCCGTTCAAAGCCTACTTATTTTTATATACTTACTCTATATCTCGAAGGGGAATCGAGCAAAATATCAAGTGTGTTATATTTTTGGAAAGGTAATTTTAAATTCTTTTCAATAAATTAAAAATATACAGGGTGTCCCATATAAAAATCAAACTTTCTGTTGATAATTGAAGGGTCGGCCGTAACAACGTTGTATGTAACATTTTGCTGAAATGTGATGTTTCCCTAAAACAACGTTTTATAAGCATATTTGAATGTATTGGCGCAACTGGAACCGAAAAATTTTGCCCGATGTCTGGCAATAGGGCGACCTTCAGTCAGTGCCAGCCTTGCATTCCCGATAATACGTTGTACGTGCATTTAAGCGCTTAGTTAGAGGGCGGTGCAACTTTCACCAGCGGATATTTCCCACTTAAATAGGGGAAAAAAGGAAACTAAATATAGAAAACTGGAAACAAAACGCGAGAAAACGTTCAAGAGATGCTGGAGAGCAATATTCTAATTTATCTAGTACTAAGATTTTATTTTGTAAAACCAGTTTTTTGAAAATAATGTTTGCGTTATGTAATTTCTTTCTTTAAACCTTTATTAATAAAGTAAATTTATTAAAAAATAATTTGCTTTAATTTAATATACATTGCTTACGTGTAACAACGTTGTAAGTTACATGAACATACAACGTTGTTACACGCATTTTTCACAATAATGACCTCTATAGTTGGATATTTCGTAATAAGCATTTTTAAAAATTATAAATCAGTATAGTTATAGCAACTTTAGTAAACTATACTAAATACCAAGTTTTATCATCACCTAAATGACCTCTTATCGTTTTTCGTGATTTATTCCATTCACTTCTTTTGTTATATACAACGTTGTTACGGCCGACCCTTCAATTCTTAAATTATTAATTTAAGTTTGAACCAAATTCTACGTAAAAAGGTGCTTTGAAAATGTTTTCATAAAAATACAAAATTTTCCATAGCAAAAAAGTTACAGCCATTTGTTAAAAATGCATATTTTTGAAAAACACCCCGTAACTCCGAAACGGTAACAGATATCGATATACGGGTTTCACCATCATGTTTTTGACAAAAATTGAGCTCCAGACACCGATATTAGTTTTTGTCTATCTCCTATAGAAAAGGGTGTTTCCATTTAAAAGCGTCGAATTTGACCCACCCTGTACAGGTAATTCCAATAGTGAGACACCCCTCGAGAAAGTACCTCTAGTAAAAATCTATTAAAAAGTTCTTGTTAGAGTCTTGTAGCAAGCTAAGACCAATACTGGACACTCCAAGAACAAAAACAAGAGAGGTCATGCTTTTACACATCACTATAGGCTACTGATAAACGTCCGGCTCACATCGGCAACGTCGCGATCGCGCTTTGGCCTTGACTCGAGCCGGTGCAACTTCACTCGATTAAGCGACGCCGACATCTCGGCTGCTGCACTCCTCTCCTCCCTCCGCCCTCACCCTCATCAACGGCCAGCAGCAGGCAGCGGCGTGAATCAGCCGAGCGTGTCGAAATTGTTTATTATTACAAAACCCGACGAATTATTGTTGCTATTCAGAGCGAGCGATCGAGACCGATCGGCCGAGATTCGATACGAACGTGGCTGGCTCGATTTTCGAGAAAAATGTTGATTTTTCCTGTCGATGATGCACGGAGTTGAAATTCGATCGAGGCTAATGGAGGTTTCTTTACCATTTTTCTCATAATAAGAATTTTTCCTGTGTTTCTTTTCAATATGTATTTTTTTGTATCGCCAATTAAATATGGCTAAATTGCGGTAGGTATGTATTAATCCTCCAGTACAAAGATGATTTTTGTAAAATTGGTAGTAACATCAGTCTGCGGGACCGCAAACAGAACAACTTTATTTTAATCGTTATTTGTATTCGGATATGGCCATTTTGCATTGCTTATATATAAAACTCACTGTTTCGGAAATACCAGGGGGCGTTGACAATGCTCCTTTGTACTCTGTTTTGTAATCGCTGGATACTGTCTTGATTGCTTTTACTAGCACAAAACCTCTTCAATTGTATGCCATATTTCATACAGGTTTGAGAATCTGTTGGTAGAATAGCAATTTATTATGTTAATATGTATTAATAACGTTGAATTTCGCTCAAGAAGCCAATACCTACATTATTTTTTTATGTAAGGCAGCTTTGCAGCAAAAATGGTAAGTACAGGATGAGTCTCAAACAAATGCGAATATTTCTAGGGGTGGTATATTTCGACCTGAGAAACACGTCTATGATTTTTTTGGTTTTTTTTTGAAATTTTGGAATTTGTTAAAAGAATTTTTGAATTTTCTTTTTTTAATTTTTCGGTAAAAACATATCGTCATAATATAGCAACATAGGTAGTATATTAAATTTACAAGAAGAAAAACCCAGAAAACATCCATCCGTTCTCAAAATGAAAGCGAAAATTTTTTTTGGGCTTATTTGAAAAACGGTGAAGAGAAAATATGTTTCTTTTACCGAGATCTATCATCTCTGAAAATATTCGTACATTCAGTGAAATAATAAATACAAACTGAAGTATGAGAATGTATTTTTTCGTTTAGTTTTCCAAGTTTTGGGGAAATATTGACAGAATTGACTTTGCAAAGCTAATTCATTCAATATTACCTAATTTAAATGTTTTTCATACATCAAAATCCACCTTATGTCACACTCAAGGTTGGTGGTTAGTTGGTTGAAGTGGCGAGTGCAACCGCTTGCGCTTATCGAACCCCATTAAACATAATTGCGGTTTTGTTACTCCCGAAGACCATATCCCTAGGGACGGGAAAGATAAAATGCTAAATGCTAATAAACATTAGGTGACATTGAGGCAACGAGTTATTTCCGTTATGCTCTTCCCAACAACATCTTCATGCTAATGTATCTAGCCCAAGGCATGATCCTCGCCTTACAAGGTCATCAGCACGTTCGTTCCCTTCGATGTTTCTGTGGCCTGGAACCTAAAGCGAGATATGTCCTACCTTCTTGCTACGTAGGTTAACTTGTATGGTTTTTTACTATTTCGGAGAATATAGTGCAAGAATTGGAGGCAAGTATGTCTGCCTGGAAAACACTTGATCTATCCGGACAGCTTCCGGATCGCATCTCAAAGGGTCGTTGCGGTGTGAAGACCCTTCGATAAAACCAAGAAACGGACCTACGTCTAAATCCATCTTGGATCCATCAGTGCTACATTCAAAGTACAAATAAAACATTTCCCCGCTTTCAACGACGGTGAGCAACAACCGACAACGCCGCTACTTCTAAGCTAGTCGAAGTCAGTCAGGCGTCGCTTGACACAGAACCAGTTTAGTAAATTAGAAGCGTCATCCTCTCTCTTCGGCGACCGGTCCCGCGGCACCCTAGGTACCTCGTTCAAGAGAAGAAGAGTACCGAGCTAGTCGGTCGCTCGCTTCGCAAAACCGCTTTTTAACTCTCGGTTGCCGGACGGCCGACTAAACTGGCTTGCCGGCCACTCGGTCGTTCATTTCACTTCCTTTTGCTTTTTATCGGATGCGAAGACTAGTAGATTTAATAGCGGACGAATGTCCGGTGCTATTAATACAGTACTGACCAAGAAAAATTATAACAGGGCAAACTTTAAAACGTTAATTACGTCGTATATTGTGGTATAGTAGTATCTACAAAAAATATACAGACCGGACCACCGTAGTACTAACATAGGCAGAACCGGACGAATTAGCGTATACCCGTCCGCCGGATAAAAAGCAGGCGAAAAAATGCGATAAAATAAAAATAGGTAGATATGTGATAAGAATGTTTCAGAATTTATATTTATTCGTGTTTTAATAGCCAAATCGCATACATAGATTCTCGCGACAGTTCTCGTGTAAAATTTATTTTTAAGTAAAATAATGGATGTTTACGAAGTTCGTGAGGAAATTCAAATTGTAAAATGCTATTTCCAAGATAGGTCTTATCGGGATATACAAACAATTTTTCCACCAACTCTTGTAAACAGGCCAATTCCATCTCTACCTACTATATCAAGAGTTATTAATAATTTTGAAACACATGGGTGCGTGTCCCCACAAAAACACAAAAAGCCTGATGTGTTAATTAATGAAGAACAGGAGTTAAAGCAAGTGTTCATTTGTGCTACCGCGGATCAAAATCCTACGTTTTCAAGTAATCAAATTACTGAGGTGGTTGCCCTGCCCACAATGCCCGTATTGTTCAAGAATATTTGAATAATACTTTTTCCAACCGTTTAATTAGTGGATATGGAACTATTTTGTGGCCCGCTAGATCACCAGATCTTTCTCCCAATTATTTCTTTTTGTGGGGTTATGTAAAATCCAAAGTGGTCATAATAGGGCTAATAATCTGGATGGGCTTCAAGTAAAAATACGAGAGGCTTTCCAAACTATTAGCCCTAATATGTTAGCCAATGTTAGACGGGGATTTTACGACCTTCTGTCTAGCACAAGAAGGTGGTCTTTTTGAACACTTGTTATACCTTTTTTTTATTTAGAGTAGGTAATATTTTAGTTTTTTTTGAGGTTCAGAGAGTTTATTTATTTTTAGTTTTGGCTTGAAACACACTCAAATAATAAATATTTAAGTATTTTAATTTTAAATGTTACCTTAAGTGAAGGTAAGCACTTAAAATGAAATTAATAAATACTCGGCACTCCTCGCGTCGTATTCCTAGTCTGTCACGACCGACCCGTCCAAGCACAACTGCAACTGCGTACTGCCTGACCAGCCGACTAGCCGGAAGTGAATCTCGAGTACGAACGCAAATCGGGTAAACGTAAATTCGTCCAGTAACTTGCTATGTTACTAGTAGCCTGGTCTTCTCTGTATAAACTGAAGAGCACTGAACGGCTGGTAGTTATCAGGTTCTTGCCGTGTATTCTATATTTTTACTAGGCATATATCATAGGATTTAACAACTTATTTCCCTGCAGAGTTTAAACATTTTGTAGGGATCAGTTAGACCTACTATGGTATTAAAAAATATCAAAATTAAGAAATTGGCGCTTATCAAATTTTCCCCCTGGACCTTTCAACCGTGTTTCTAAAATGAATACTTGTGGCATATTTAAGATGAAAATTTTCAATTGTCGATTTGTCGATTCGATCTTTTTTGTCGATTTTCCATGATTTTTTTTATTTTTCAATTTGCAATTTTTGCCAGAAATTAAAAAAAGACGTCAACATAAGAATTTTTGGAGCACTGATACTCTTTTTTCATTATTTTTGTTTTGAAGGATAATTTCAACAAGAAATATTTTGTGCACATTATTGATGTCACTCAATAAACCCTTGTATGATATTTTATTTACAACCACATATGTAATACTGACATTGCTGACTTTTAAAAATTTTGAAAGTGTCAAATTATCTACATTTCTTCCCTCTTCCATTTTCCTCATCCATTTCCCTCACCCATCCCTCACTCGGTTTTTCTTATTTCTCGCCTCATTTAATTAAGCAAAATATTCTTGTAATCTTCTTTATTAAATACTTATCTAACATCAACAAAAATAAACAAGAATATTAACAATAATAATGAAGATTTTAATACATTTATTTGGTGAAATTAATGGTCAAATTTGACTTATTGTACGCGTTAATCGATATTGTTAAGGGGCCGCCCGCCCTGATGATGTGTTTCACTCATTGAGGTTTCACTGCTGCAAAAACTTAACTCCTGACTTGTGCCAGGTCTTCTAATGTCAACGAAAGAAGGTAAAGAGTTTGAATTGCTACAGGAAGACGATGTCAAGAAGATATCATATTTGCGGTTTTAGTTTGGTTGGCTACAGATGCATCGACATCACCCTCAGCCACAGCACTGGATTTCCATCCCCCTAGACGCTTCAGCTGTAAAATATCACCTCCGCTAATTACCAGCAACGTAGCTGCTGTTCGTCTAAAAACATGACCTGTGTAGGTTTTCGCATTGGGAAGTTTCAAAAAGCTAGCAATTTTGTACGAAAATTTAGATATAGAATTGTATCCAAAGGGTTGATTTCGAGCTTTTCCTAATCGATATTGAATATTGATATTTCTTCTGCTCTTTAGAAACAGTTAACCCAGGCACTAGTCCTATCACACTTTAATTATTGTGATTTCATATACTCGCCTTGTTTGGATTCAGTGGATAAAAAAAGAATCCAAAAAGTACAAAATGCGTGCTGTCGTTTAATTTTTGGACTGACAAAACGTGACCATACTTCTCAAAAGGTTAAACAACTTCATTTGCTTCGTATGGAGTGCAGATGGCAATGTCATTTAGCTAGTTTTGTTCATAAACTCCTAAATTCCAACAGTAACCTGTGTTTTAAGAATATGCTTTCCACACGCTCATCTGTCCACTCGGTTAATATCAGACAGAAAGATAAATTTACAATGCCTCGTTACACTACAGCATTGTTCAAAAGATCTTTCATCTA
The DNA here is from genome assembly GCF_002938485.1 of Sitophilus oryzae. Taxonomy (NCBI): domain Eukaryota; kingdom Metazoa; phylum Arthropoda; class Insecta; order Coleoptera; family Curculionidae; genus Sitophilus; species Sitophilus oryzae. The sequence goes on from NW_022146106.1 coordinate 2,197,719, forward strand.
TAATGCTATTACATTACTTAACCGTCTGCCGATTGACTTCAGGGCATTTAATATTAATAAATTTAAATTTAAAGTCAAACAATTTTTTTTGTTTGAAAACCACTGATCCTGTCTGTGATTCGGTTTTTTTGTTTGTATTGTTGGGGTTTGTCAGCCACTAGGCAAAGAGTGTCATTTTTTTGTTCAGCTTTTAATCTGGCATATTGTGTAACGTTAAATTTTTTTTTCCCTCTAACTGTCGTTATGTTTTATATTATTTAAGAGAGTGCTTAGTTTTAATAAGAATTATTTTTATGTAATTGTGTCCTGCCAAATCTGACAGTTGTTGTCGACCTGCAGGTTAAGTGGAATAGCATCTCTGCTAGACTTCGCCTGCTGTCGAACGGCAATTGTTGGAAAATGTTATCGATTTTTTTTTATTACTTATGTATTTCTTCTTTTCTACGGAATAAAATCCTTTATTATTATTATTATTATTATTATTATAATATAATTTTCTTCATTTCGCAAAGCATTGATATCTTATTTACTAGACAAGGCTGTCTATGCCGTAAATGACTTATATTTTGATAATCGAATTTGATCTTGTAAACACTGGTCTAATATTTGCTATTACTTTATTTACTATAAACTTACTAAATATTTTTGAATATTTTTATTTTGTGACATTGTAAACATTTATAAATGTTTATTTTAAACAATAAGACTGACAATGTAATTTGTATACTTGTTTTGTATTCTCTTTTGTTTGTTTACTTTACCTTTGTCTATAAATTGTAAAGTTTTTTGACAATAAATGCATTTATTTAATATTGGAAATATTAAAAAAATCTAAAGGTATAAAAAGGTAGTGTACGATACACTGAGTATGGGACTCTCTGTACCATACTTCAGTGAATGCTGATACTATAGATAAAAATCACAACACTTGAAAACCCTTACAGTCCTCATTTGAAACATATATTGTAAATTTTTGGAGCAATCGGATATATAACTACATTGTTAATTTATGTTCTATACCTTTGTGACTGGTCCATTTATTGAAAAGACTCAAGAGTTTTTCGCCATTAGAAGAAAATCTACAAAATAAAACTGTTTTTTTTAAATACCATTGTGTTAGTCCATTTTTTATATTATTAATTGTTTTAATACACTACATTTACGAACAGATACGGATTTTTACACTATCGCCAGTCACTTTTGAAATTTCAAGAAAAACGTTTTACTAATGTGTTTAAAAATAAACAAATTATAGTACTTTTACATACATATACATACTGCCATTACTCGCTGACGAGTATTCGACACGCATCAAAAGATGGTCACGCAAGGCGTTTTCTTTCATGAGCTTTTCTGTGACTGAAAAGCCCGATACGTGATGTTATTTGCCTACCGCACTCCGGATATTCAAAAATATCATTGCTTTGTTGCCTCTTTACTTTTTGGTTGTCGCTGTTAACTGAGTTTACAATTCTTCTCCATTGAGTTCTATTGTGAACTGCTTCTTCCCAATGATTCTGCATGTTAATCCCCTTTAAGTTTTCGTGGAAAATGTCCTTGTACCTTTTGAGCTGTCCACCCGGCCCCCTCTTACCGTCTACAAGCTCACCGTAAAGCAGAAATTTTGGTATGCGGTTTTCTTGCATTCTGCATACGTGACCAGCCCATCTTAAGCGGGATTGTGTAACCATGACTTCAATACTCTCGCAGTTAGCTTTTTCTAGGACCGATACGTTTGAGACATGATTGAGACATATAACATGGTCGGGATTATTATTGCTCGGTAGACTGCAAATTTCGTGTTTGTACTCAAGTCATGATTGTAGAAAACCCAGTCTTTTAATTTCCAGAATGCTCTTGAGGCGCTGCTAATCCTGTGCTGAATTTCAGAGTCTATATTGGCCTTTTCCGAAATCAAACTACCGAGGTAATTAAATTCCGCTACATATTCCAGTAGCTCTTCTCCGATTTTTATAGCATTGTTATGATCTTGCGTGGGAGTGCACATGATTTTGGTTTTGTCGATGTTTAGCTTAAGACCCAAAGCCTCGTATGCCCAGGTATATGTGTTCAACATTGCTTGTAATTGTTGTAACGTGTTTGCAACTAGAGCGCAGTCATCAGCGTATTGAAGTTCTGTGATGAATTTTGTACGTGTTTTTGCCCTGAGTCTTTTTATATTGAACAGACCGCCATCATATCTGTATCTAATGCCCAATCCTCTCTCCTGCAGTTTGCTGTCCACTATAATGGAGAGCGCTGCCATGAATATGTTGAATAGGAGAGGCGCTAAGACGCATCCCTGTCTAACTCCTGTATTTATCAGGAAGGGATGGCTCAGTGATCCATGATGTGACACTCTTGACTGGTTGTTGTTATGGAGGCTTTTACATACTGTAAGAAATTTGTTGGGTACTCCGAACTTTTTCATAATTGCCCAAAGTACATCTCTGTTCACAGAGTCGAAGGCTTTTGTTAGATCGATGAATGCAACATAAAGTTTAGACTGCTGCTCTTTTACTTTTTCCTGTAGTTTGCGGAGGGAAAATATGGAATCGACGGTGCCACGGTTGGTGGGAAAACCCGTTTGCGATTCTGGAAGGATTTTTTCTATATGTGGGTGCAGGCGATTTGACATAATTTTTGCAAGAATTTTTCCTCCGATAGCCAATAGTGAAATTCCCCAGTAATTTCCGTAGTCTGATGCACTTCCTTTGTTCTTAAATATATTCACTATATTCGCGTTGCAAAAGTCTTGAGGTACCTCTCCGCTTTCCCATATGATATCGAAGAGAGCCTTAAGATGACCAGTAAGTTCTTTACTTGCACACTTATAGATATTACTTTTATCTACCATTTCAAGGGCTATGATATCCTCAGGATATATGTTAGGGTATGTGTTCATAAGAACTGTTTGTTTTATTTTAACTGTTTAAAGTTAGGACACTGCTTTTTACACTCTGTATATAAAAAATATAACTTTAATTTTTTTATCACAAGTAATTTTCCATTTTCTTATTATCCCAAAGTGCCAAGTTTGAATCACACTGTATATTGTACCACTGGTAAAGCGGCGGAATGATTTTCAGAACTGTAATAAAATGCAGTCACGCAGTCATGAACAATAATATAATTAAAATTAACAAGCCGAAAGGAACAATGAAATGGAAGTGTCACCCGGTTGTTACGTAAAACATAGACGGAGCCGCTGCTGAATAAGAATGGAATAGCCCGAAGCTTAAATAGAATATAATACAGTGCACAGTATCACTGAAGTATACAGCATAAATTTCGACTTAAAAAATAATTTTTTGTTTATTGATTAGTTAACTTGTTTTTGTGCCAATCTGTTGCTTCATACACGAAAAAAATTGTGTATAATAGGCCAGGAAACCACCAAAAAATACCGCAATTCGGAAAAAAATAGTGTCAAAGAAATTATTGTTTTAAGTAGAAGGGTTGACCCTTAGAAGTAACATACCAAAAGTCCCCAGGCATAGACCTTGTGCGTTAGCCTTGTTATTATCTCGAAAACTAAGCATCCTAGCGAAAAAAATGTTCTATACAAAATGAAAGTAAATTCAATTGTTTACAAAAAAGGTCCTATTCATTTTTTCGCTAGGAGCAGTAGTGAAGAGTGTATGATACTTTCAAAATGCGAAAATTATGAAAAACCATGTTTTTATTGTTCGAGGATCATATCAACTGATCATATAACCTAATTTCAACAGAAAAATAAAGTTTGTTTTGCGAGAGGCATATAGACCTGTTGGTGTTGCTTATTGCATTAACACCCCCCCCCTGAGAAAGAGATGCTTTTTTTAAGCCAAGCAGGGGAAAGGTGGAGTCACGTTGGTATAATGTCGCCAACCTCCAATTCGTTCAGCGGTTGTGATACTACCTCCGCTATTTATAACAAGAGCAAGGGAGGGATGGTTAAAGTATTTTTAAAGGCTGAAGAGGAGGTCACAGACATTTACAAAGTCTTCTCTGGTCCCTTAGCAACATAGGACATGGTAGCTGATGCAAGAGAGCTGCTTTTTTTGGCATTGTACCAGGCCCCAAAAGGAGCAGCCCTGAGCCGGGCACGACACCAGGCCTTTGTTAAAGCGTCCACAAAACCAAGGCCTGATTTTGCGGCACTTCCACCTACTAGAGGCGCTGCTCGCCAGCACTCTCTCAGAGTTTATTTGCAGGTTTGTGTCAATATATGCTTTGTTTACCTTAACATTTATTTTGTCTTACTGTAATGACCAACAACGAATTAATTATCATTTGCAGCTTAAGCACTGGCTGCATGGAAATCAGCAGCAGGAGCCAACTGCTTGGGGATGGATGAATGGCTTCCTCACCCCTGCCACAAGCACGGATCCAGTTGCGCCAGAATCTGTCCTAAGTAATATATTTTGCGGGTGCATGACTGGTTGCGGAAGCCGTTGCGGGTGCCGTAAAGCAGGCATACCCTGTTCGCTTGTGTGCAGCAATTGCCGCGCTTCGTGTACCAACGGTCCTCCAATCATCGGCATCAACGGCGACGACGATGATGATAACTTTGACGATGAACTCGAACAATAAAGTACTTGATATTGCCATATATAAACTTAAATACTTATATACTTATAAAGAAAATTCTGGTTTGTGTTAATCTTCCACAATACACAGTTTTTTCCACCTATTCGTATTTTCAAAGTATTATACACCGTTAACTAGTGCTCACAGTGAAAAAATGAATAGGACCTTTTTTGTGAACAATTAAATTTACTTTCATTTTATATAGAACATATTTTTCGCTAGGATGCTTAGTTTTCGAGATAATAACGAAAAATATATAAACCGGCCCTTTTCACCCCTTCCCCCTCCCCCTCCGGCTAACGCACAAGGTCTATGGCTGGGGACTTTTGGTATGTTACTTATCTGGGTCAACCCAACCACTTAAAACAATGATCTCCTTGACACTATTTTTTTCCGAATTCATGTTTTCGTTTCCTGGCCAATAATGCTACAACTGTAAAATCCTTTGTTGCAAACTGTTGTGGAATATCGGCCAAATAGCGTATGATCGAAAAAAATGGCGTCAGCGGTAGCTATGAAATGAGGATCGCTGTCATTTTATATGCAAAACTAGCGTGTACCCGCAACTTCGTTTTCTTCGAACTAAACATTTGTAATGGTGATGATAAAGCAAAGCACGAATTTCCATTAACATACAAACTGGATAAAATTTTCTCACATTTATGCCAGCATGAGAAAAAACAATATGGCGATATTATTATAAAACTTGGTAATATTTGAGGGGTAGTTTCATCTCGTTGGAATTTGACTTTCGAAAAAAGCCGAATCGTGGTTAATCAGTTACCCAACTTTTTGGAACACCCAGTATAATTTTTTTAAAAAAATCAAAATATGTAAAAATAATAAAATAAATTATGCATGTCCAAGCGTTTTTCCGAAAGACTAACCGTTTTTTAAATAACAAATATTGGAATATTTATTATCTCTTGGAATTTGAGATTCGAGAAATCCCCCCTCCTTATTGAACCTCTACACCCCACAGTCAATCCGTTTGCCAAAAATCAGCTTTAAACGTCAAGCAGTTTAAGCAGAATAATTATTACTCAATGGTCATATTTTATGAAACACCCTGTATAAATTTTTAAAAAATCTTAAAATATGTAAAACAACAAAATAAAATATACGTGTTTAGGAGTTTTTCAGAAAAACTCACCGGTTTATACAGGGTGAGTTTCCTACGATGTTCTGTATGGGTATCTAGGAAACCCCTGGAGATAGAGAGTCAGTTAAATGGGGAAAGAATTGCAGTTTTGTGGGGTCATAAATATGCGCTTTTCAGGTTTTCGAAAAAGTTCATGGTTTACTAGATATTTCGAAAAAAACAAATTTTGGCTGTTTTAAAAATTGTCCCTAATTCAATTATAATCTATTTTAGACAAAAAGTTTTCAGATAAAAGTTGTAGATAATCTCATCCCTAATGAGACTGTGTTCTACGATTTTTTCTAACGCCTGTCATTTTTGACATATGACACAAACATATATTTTTTTAAATGGAAATCATAGTTGGCCATGACTTCATAAAAAGCGCCGTTTTTTAAGCTTTTCAACGATATAAGCTATAATATGTTTCATTCACAAAATTACTGACTTATAACCAATTCTTATCTTTCTTGACTA